>NC_141036.1:28040000-28372500 GCF_052040795.2 Danio rerio | reverse complement strand
TTATGATTATGTCCACCATGTGGCTCTGTCCCCTTGGCGATAAGGTACAGTATGAGAGTGCAGTCAATGTGTTCATGGTCCAAAAAAAAAAAAAAAGAAAAGTCCATAATATCACCTCGTTTTCTGGAATGAGATGGTTTTTACTGAAGCACCGCTTGTATGTGTCCACTTGAAATATTAAGTGCCATCATGGACCTCATTGTGTTTTTTTACCAGCTTCACCAGCAGGTGGGTTGGTTTTGTGTCCTCTCACAATAATGATTGAACATTCCGTTATAAGGGTCAAGGGAAATGTCTTAGGACTCCTATTATAAACGTAACAAAAGTCTCATCTTCAAAAAATTTTACAAATCTGTTGAAGTACAGAAAAAAATATGTACAAGGGCCCTTTTATAAAATAAACATAATTCTAACAACATAGCAGTCAAACTTTGGCACTCCATGGTCACTCTCTGGACAGTGTTTCACAGATGCTCCTAGTCCATCTCACATCTAATAATCTCAGAGTCCAAATATGAGATCATTGGTTCCATATACGATGACCGAGGTCATTCCTTAATCATCAGGCCCGTCTAGATCAGTCATAGCAGCCTTTTTCCTTCTGCAACAAAAGAAGCAACAAATGCCACTTGACTCATATGAATTATGGATGAGAGTTTGAAAGAAATCCAAAATTGACACACTGCCCTCCTCCCAACTAATACAGAATTTGGGCTCTGCCCTCTCTTTAGCTGCCAAGCTGTTTTTCTAAAGGCTAAATTACAGACTGCAGACATCCCGGCTGTCTTCTAACCACATCTGCTACATTATCACAAGCAGCAGCTATTACTCTGGGAAAGCATATATATATATATATATATATATATATATATATATATATATATATATATATATATATATATATATATATATATATATATATATATATATATATATATATATATATATATATATATCTCTCTCTCTCTCGTCCCTTCTCCATTCAAATATCTAGTAAGAATAAAACAGGATTATTACCTTTATAACTTCATCCAGTCACTCTGTGCTCTGCCGACAGCACTTCAAGGTCTCGGCCCACCTTCTGTGCATCAAAGTCTTTACCATCAATGTCAGCTGCCAAGGAAACCCACTTCTTGCCATCTATGTTTGCCTGTCCATGTTGGTCCTTACTCTTGCTGATATCAGGCATGTTGTGGCCCAGCTTACTAGTAAACCATTCCACTATGTCCTGGTTGGTTAGTTTTGACTGCTCTGCAAGCTTCTCAAAACCATCCCCCCTTTGTACCTTTGAATCTTGAAAGTGCCTTTGTAGGACATTCTGAGCCTGCTCTGAGGTCAGTGAACTGTTTTGTCCATTGGGTCTCTTGCTGCTAAGACTTTGAAATTGCTCCATCCAATCTAAGGTTCCGTTCTTCAGAGCAGATCTGTTGTCCTTAAACCAGCGGACAATTTCTGTACGTGCTAACCCTGTTTGAACTTCTAGTTGGTTGTACTCTTCTGGTGATGGCCACTGGGTTTGTGCAAACATGTCTTTAAGAAGGCAGAGAGACTTGCTATCTATGGCCTCTGGACACGTTGGGGATGCAAGAATCGGAAGCGGTGAGTCCCTGACTCTGCCGTCCTGCTCATGGAATCCATTCAATGACCCCATAGGAAGGTGATGCTCCAGCCTTTTTGAGCCCATTGAGTTAAGCAAGGCTTGCTCTAGGTTGTCTCGTAGTGCACGCCGCTCCGTAAACCAGCAGTCGATTTCATTTTTGGAGAGCCTGGTATCTGCCACAAGGTGCTCCATCTCAGCCTGGGTCGGAAAGCTAGTCCTTTGGAAACTCTCCTCTAACTTTTTCATTTGCTCAGAGGATTTGCCTTTGACTCTTTCTAGTAGTGGAAATTGTGTGGCGACAGGCTTATGCGGTTGGCTGTCCTTCGAAGAGAGGTCTGTTTTAATCTGCTGCACTGCCTTATGGTTTCCATGGCGCTGATCACTGAACCATTTTTTGATCTCTCCCCAGGAGAGGCCAGTTGTCTCGATGAGACGATACACTTCTTCGTCATCAGGAAACTGGCACTGAGCATAGCTGGCGGTCAGCTCTCTGATCTGATCAGGGGTTTTCTCACTATCTGAAGAAAAGCTTGGTGTCGGAGAAACAGACTTGGGAGTACTCTGAACGGACTGGATTATCGAAGGCCTCTTTATCTCTGGGGCAACAAGTGGTGCTGTGTGGGGCCTCTTGACACCCTGTGCTATTTGATTTGCAACTGATAGTGCAAGAGAAGCACTGGTTGCAGTTGAGCCATTGGCAACAGGTGCCAGCACTAGACCAGATTGTCCAAGAACATGGCAAGGGACGGTTTGGATAAGGGGCTGTGAAGCTTTAGTGGACTGAGATAACTGTGCAGGCAAGACAGTGAATGCCTGTTGAACAGGCTGAATCGTTCCATTGAACATCTTTTTTCGAGCTTCCTCAACCTCCTCAGGAGACCAACTGATACCTTGTTTTAGCCGTTGGGTAGTGAACCACACTTTAATTTGTTCTTCAGGATGTTTGGAGGCTGCAGTGAGCCAAGAGAGCTCTGCTTGGGTAGGGTATGGAAACTTGTTGAAAGAGGTGATGAGGGTCAAGTTATCATCCAGTGAGGGGTTGTACTTTGAAGTGTTCAAGGGGACAGCAATTTTTGGTACTAAGTTGTAGTTGGGTGGCCGTTGCAGGGACGGCATTATATGAGAAAGCCCATCCTTAAGTGTTGCATCTGGGATGATTACAGTCCCATTCACATTCACTGCAGTAATTTGCTTTTTCGGCAGATCTTGAGCAAGTTTGTCCAATGGACTGTCATCTTGCAACCGTAAACTGTCTGCTTTAGGCTTACCTAGCTTAATAGTAGTGGATTTGCTCAGAGGAAAGGCAGCAAAGTCCTCTCCTGACTGAGGGCTGGTTGGATCATAAATGACTGCACAGTTTGAACCTTCGATTGTCTGTTCCAGAATGGTCTGACTGTTCAGTTTGATTCTCTTAAACTTGAAGTTGCTCTCCCCAGGATGGCACTTCTCATTGTGTTCTGTCAAAGAATCAAACTTTTTTGTGTTGAAATTGCATACCGCACACAAATACAGTGGGTTGAGTATAACATTGGGGTGGTTGGAGTCAACGTGATCTTTAAACTCGTTGAGGTTTTGTGTGGAAAAGGGACAGTATTTGCATTCGTAACCTCCCTGGGGTTTTCGCTGTGGACGTGTTTTTACTTCAGGTTTCTCCAGCACTGCTGTTTCCTGCATAGAGTTCACAGAACTCTTCCTATCCGTCCATTCCTCACTAGAAGATACATGTGAAGATCCATTCTCTTCTGCACCATCAACACAAGAATCAGTTTCTTCTGGGTCATCTGCAGGCACCAAGTCATCTGGTCGGATCATGCAGGGTGTTGTAGACTTTCTTCGACTAGCCATGTTCAGGGAGTAAAACAGTGCAGTGAAGTGGGACTATGTTAATGGGTAATGGGCAAGTCTTTGTCTGCTGGAGGATCGGTAAAGGATGATTTCGCTGACTGTGAACGTCAGCTCCAATGTAAGACTTCATGAGACTTCATCCCAGACCACGCAGTCTATTTAAAAAAAGAAAAGAAATAATATTTAGAATTAAACAAAATTAAGCATTACTGCCTTGTTTTGCAAGACTCCCTTCTCATCCATTAGTTACCGTAATGAGGTATGAATCATATATGTACTGTGATCACTGGCATACTTAAATGGGTCTCACACTGGTCATAAACAAGCTGGCCTTTAACATGCAACATGCATGTCCCTTGTCAGAATTTTGTATATGGTTAAACTTGTGAACACTTGTGAATAGTGCAAGAATTCTGAGTAGTCTTTGGTGTGATTTCAAAGTGCCATCTATGGATGCCGGATGTAATGTGTGGTGTGCAAAAACTTTTCCGTTTTAGGATGTTTTGCTGGGTCTGCATTAGACACTTCATATGGATATGCAATGTTTTACAGTGTTCTGTCTAAAGAAAATAATGAACACATTATTGATTTGTGCTATGTGTGTTGTTTCAGTGTGATTATATGGATGTCCATCAACACAAAGGGCATCAGCTTCTTAAAAATCACAGTTCGTTGTCACTTCAGCTGCAACACAGCTTAATTTAGTGGGAAAATCACCACAGAGGACTAAATAACCTCATTAAAAATTAAGCTGAGGTGTTACAGCTCCTGCAAGAAAGCCTTTAGCCCTAGTGCTCTGTATTAGAGGCATCAGCGATTCGGTGGTCAGTATAGTTGGGAGGGGCAAAAACATCCTGTGCTACACTGAACTTGTCCAGTCCAATAATAGCCTTCCTCAGGCCTGTGGTGGCCTCAGCAGATCTCAGTACATTGGAGACTGATTAAATATGGATGGGACCCTGAGCATCTCATATCACAGCCTCAACTCACTGTGAGAGCACTAGTATAATGTAGCCTTGGCTATTTTTTTTTTTCTTGAAAAAAAAAAGCTGTGCTAACGGCAATGAAAGGACAACCAAAGTTCAGCTTTTTTTTTTTTTTTTTTTTTTACACACCACTAAATTATAATAACCGGTTCTATACTTTATATTAGTTGAGAAGGTAAAATAGAAATTAATTCATAACAATTTTCCTTCTTTCAATAACTAGTTTCATCGTTGGTAAAAAAAACCCCGCTTTTAAATAATAAATAATAGTATGCAACTATACTGAAGGAGGGGGATGATTTCATCAGCCAGCCAGTACATTTATTATCTCTTGAAAATCATAAAGAATAAAGGAAAACACTCATGCCCACTCTGAATTTTAAGTGTTTGCCAAGGGCTTGCAGCCAATAAAACAGCAGGAAACTACATAGAAAAAGAAATATTACTTGCCTTTGAGTCTCAATAGCATTTATTGACCAGAAAACAAATATCTCTGTGTACTTACTGTTAGGAGGGTGCTAAAAGAAATATCAAATGAAAAAGATCCACTTGAACCTACTGTTTTACAAACCAACTATCTCAGGCTGGCACACTCAGGAAAGATACAAAAGCCATGACGGGGGTAGTACATTTTTAAAATCTACAATTTCTATAATAATGGGAGCTTTTGCACCAGATATTACAGGAACTGGTCCCCAGGGCAGTCCCCTTAGAATTCAATTTTCCCCAAGGTTCAATTTCCTGGTGGCATTTGTACTGTCTGCAGAAATTCTGACGTGATGTAAGCTGACGTTGGCAATAACGTCATTTGGTTAGTGTGGCACAGGATAACAAAACTTCCTACAAAAGCTTACAATGCTAAATATTCAGAAGCAGAAAACAGCACAGCATTGCAGACATAATAGCTTTGTTTCCATCCAAAGATGTCAATTAAATTTGTGTGCAAAACTGGAATATCACATAAAAGACAAGCGAATTAAGCAGGGTTTCCATCCAACAAAATCGCCACTTCCTGATTAACTGGCTCAAATATGAAAAGTAAAAAGGGAATTTGCTGTGGTAGTAGAAGCTGTGTAAATGTTTTTTTTTTAATCATTATTTAATAAATGACCTGTGCCTCAGAAGACAGTAAGTAGACACACAATTGACGTGTGGTGGTGTTTAAAGACGTGAGAGGCGGAACACGGACACTCTTGTCAGTTTTGGAGGTCATTAATAATATAATAACACTAATACTGACATTTTAGAATGCCCAAAATAACATTTCAGATGTTTTACTATGTGTTCAGCCAGCTGGTTTTGTCCATTCACACACGATTTATCATCACATGATCTCTAAATACAAAATCACATGACTTTTTAATGTGCGTACAGGAATTTGTTCGGTAAAAGTGTTTCCATCATAGTTTATGCGAATCTTTTCTTATCGAATAAAAAGTTTATCTCACTCAGTTATGCGCATACGTTTTTATGCACATTTTCAAAATGTATGTGCATCTTGGTGTTTCCATCAACTTTTTTTTTTTTAATGTACATATCCAAAATGCTCAAAAATAGGTGGATGTAAATGGCTAATATCATTAACATTAGTGGAGTTAGACCCTACTCTAATTATTTTTTTTTCCCATAAAAAATATAGCATCCAGCTATATTTGAGCAGTAGATCATGTTCCTGGAGCTGATAAAGTTGCAAAATAAGCTGAGACTGGTTGAAAACCAGTGTAGATGCTGGTTATGGCATGTGCCACAATTACAGACAGCTTTAAGCTACTGTGATGCGTGTGCAACTCTGCCCATCTAGTGTCTTAATCATTTACATGCCTGCACATTATGTACATCCTCACATCAGACTGCACGATTTTAGCCCTGATATTGACTTGCCGACAGGTTGAGAAATTACAGACAAATGTCTGAAATCAAAACTATCAAAGACGATCTGACAGAATAGCCAATGAGTCGCCGACACCTGTGAGATATTTGGCAGATTATGCTAAATATCTGGAGCTGTCATTGATTCAAACCATGCTGTGTGAAATTTGTTCTGATTGAAAATAACATTGACGATTAGCTACAGCCAATGAGAAAGCAGCATCTAGGCCAGCGGGAAGTTGGGGGAGAAGTTCAAAGGGCTTCTTTTCAAGAAATGGAGGAAATACTAGTGTAAATTTGGCAGGAGCATCTGTGTCTGTGTGAGCTGAGCAATACCACAAACGGGTCGAAAAAGAAAAAAAATTGCTAATTGCCTTCAAAAGCCAGGTGAGCAAAATAAGGACTGCTTAGCTAAAGGCTTCTTCCTCATTATGTATATAATAACAAAAGATACACTACACTGTAAAACTTAACAGTCAACTTTATGAAAAAAAAAAATGAAAGTAGTTAACTCAATTTACTGAAAGTTAATTCTACTCATTTGAAAAGAGTTTTGAACTCAGAGTTAATGGTAATGAGTTAATTAAATACCTTATTACTTCAACTCAAATGGAGTAAGTTCACAGTACTCATTTAGATTAGCTCAAATGGTTTGTAGCAAACATTTCCTCAAACGGTTTTGGTTGCATCAACTTATTGGGTTTTGCAGTACTCAGTTGGTTTGAGTTCTAATTTTTGTGCTCAAATTGCTTCATTTACACAAAATGTGAGGAGATGCATGATTTTATGGCCCAATTCTATTTTTGTACCCCTTTCCCTTAGCCCTTAAGGAAATCACTGAAGGCATACATCATGTTATCATAATGATCTAATTTGGCAATGAGATTGTAACTGTACTGCACATGTAAAACAGTGGCCATTTTCATCAATGTAAACACACCAAAAACAACATTAACATTATAGCAGACACTGTAAAAAGCCCATTCCCAGCCACTAGACTTTTCTGACAGGGTATTTGAAGGTCATCGAGTGACAGAATGTTGTGGGACTGCTATACAGGAGTTATAATTAGGGATGGCAAAATTTTGCCGTTTTCATTTAAGGTTTTTTTTTTTTTTTTTTTTTTAAGTATGAGGGTAAAACATTAACGCGGTTATAAACATATTAAAACATGTGCTTGTTTGGTTTCGAGTGTGGTCCTAAAAAAAATCTCAGTTCGAAGGGCTATCTACCCCTTCCCCTTAGCCCTACGCCTTTAAGCTAAAGAGAATTGGGACACCCCTACCCCTACACAGAGGGTAAGGGGAAGGGCTAAGGGGTAGAATTGGGATTGGGCCTATAGTTTACAAAGTTAAATTCAAAGAAATTTGTGTGCAGGTCTGTGTGGTCTGTCTATATTAGCCTATCATTGGAAAGCACGTCCTGTCATAAATAATTAAGAAGCAGGGTCTTCTCGTAGGGTAAGAAAACTCTGCTATGAATAATAATGAATGAGAAAACGACATGTCATCACTCCACTAGCAGGTTCGCGCTACGTCACCATTTTTGATCCCACCAAACCTGGAAGATGAAATTAGCGGACAAAAGCTCCAAATGATCCACTTTTCGTAACAATCAGATTAACAGGTGCTAACATTGTCTTAAATTATGCTCAACGCACACAAAGCTGTTAAAATCTCAAAGAAAAGTACTCCAGGGTGTCTTGAACCTATAAGCTCAAATGGAAAAGAAGGTCAAGATACGTAAGCAAGCAAAAAATGTCAGAATTAGGATGCCTTTAATTGCACAGGCAGTGCTGCCTCATGAACTGAATTTGCTGTAGTCAATTGTTTTGTGTTTGGTGTGAGAGCACAGTTTAATGGTGACTTACTTCTCATTGCACTTCATGTAAAACACCCTGAAGCTTTTAAATCACTCCTAAAAGCATAGCTGTTTAGCTTGGCTTTTAATATAATTTTAATAGTCCTTTTTACTGCTTTACTTTTACATTTATCCAGTCGTTTCTGTTGGCTTTTTTTTATATTCTGTCTTTTTATTTTACTTCATCTTGTGTACTGCACTTTGGTCAGTCTTGATGCTGTTTTTAAATGTGCTTTATAAATAAATGAACTTGAACTTAAGCTTAATCAATCACCTGATTTACAGACAATTAAAACTCAAATCTGCAAGTCACTGGCCCAGTGTTAAAGTCCCTAATATGCTTCATTTTAATATGCTTTAAAGAACCAATTTGCGTGTTTAAGTGTCTACAGTACAAGAGTTGGGGATTTTTAAAATGATTTTTTTTTGGCAAGAACAGCATTAACAGCTGTTTCTTTACAACACTATACTGTTTTTACACAATAGATATTTGTGGGCCTGTATAGATTCACATGTATATTTTTTCAGGAGAGGATGTTGCTGCGAAGCCGCTGTTAAGGGGTGGAGACTGAGCTCTGTTAATACCGTCAAGCACAGTAGGGGGGGCTGAATTTAGGAATGAGGCAGAATTAATTTAAATCTCATCAAATGGGGTTCTAGAAGCCTGCAGCGCAGCACAGATGTACATTGAGTGCTATTTTTCATGACAATACAGACAAAAGTGTCAAGCGCTACAGAATCACTTCATCTATTTTAGACTCAAAATGTGGACACACCCGTCTAAGATTAGGAAGATGTAGCGGAGGTCTCTTACTCCTAAAAAATATATGTATATCAATAAAAGGTAGCTCCTCACATTCTATTTCAGGACTGTGTAGTAACAAGAACTAAATCTTTTTATTAGAGGAAAACTAGTTTGTCTAAATGAGGAACGTGTAGGCGTCGTTTTACAGTAAGGGAATGACACAGCGCTCAAAGCAGAGTCCTCTGGGTAAGTGTCCAGGCTTTCAGCGATTTGGGGTGCCAAGGGACGGGCCTTGAAAAAGCTGGACTCATGCGTCGCTATGGAAACGGCCCAGCAGCAGGTGGGAGGGATTTTCTCCACAGAGATCCAGATGAGGAACGTTCCGCATTCCTATTTTTGGCCGAGCCTGTTCTTTCGGGGGGAAACCCGCATTGAGAGATTGCATTCATCCTATTAATTCTAGATTTGTATACTTGTGCACATACATTTGTCATCAGTCAGTACGAGTGGATGCATTAATTATGCCTGCTAAAAGGGAGCAAAAGTAAAGAAAAAAACACAAAACGTGTGTATCTTTTCCATTCTGACAAACCTAGATACAATGTACAATTTTCCATGAATAAGTGCCATTCCAGTGAAAAGTTTATTTATTTTGACTGGTTACATAAATTTCAAGTTTCATTTTATTTAATGATATTTAACTTTTTGTTATAAAAGGTTGAAACTAAAGAGAAGATAATAACACAAAGTAACAGGGTTGCACAAAATATGGGATGGATCAGAAAGCTTTTATGAATTAGGTCATTATTTACTCATTAAAATGGCTTTGCAACAAAGCTATTGTGATTATGGCACCATTGTATAATTTAATATTTGCACATGGTTACACAATTTTTTTACACCATACAAATACGCATTTAAGTACCAAGTAACATTAAAAACATTCTAAAGCATTGGGAATTGGTCTGCATGTAATTATACACAATTTACTACAATTATACACAATTTTGTTGTGTCACTGTACATATAATTTTAAGAATAATTTATAAATTGGCTCTTTTTTTGTGTTAAATCCAAAGATTGATTCTCGAATCTATGCTATTTCAGGTTTAATGCATAAATAAAGCTTTATTATTATTGTTATTATTATTATTGAATCTTTGTTATATTATAAAACTTAACATAATATATTAGGGCTAGAACTTAATATAATATATTCAGAACCTATAATTGATCAAACTTTTCCAGGTCAGTTTTTTTCAATTACTTTCCCTAACGTGTGTTGATGTTCAATAAATAATCAGAGATAGTAGATGGTGTGGGTTTCCTTCAATTCATTTAAAATCAGGCAATGCACCCCTCATTCAAAATCTCTCACTTGTAATATGAGAGCATATCAACTGTACAAAACCTGTCAGTGAGCTTTGAGGGCAAAATAAATAAATGAAATAATCGGGTTAAAATGTTCAATTTATCGAGATTTTGATTTTAGGCCAAAATGCCCAGCCCTATATTATATTATATTACTAGAGATGCTCCGATCGATCGGCCAGAGATAAATCACATTTCATGACTTGATTGGTACTTGCTAATCTGGCCTATCTTATAAACTGATCAAAAGTGTTTGTTTTGTTAACGAGTTTACAAGTAGAGGACATATTAGAACCCAATTCTTTTTACAAACAAGTTCTGTGTTTTCAATAATATTGCAAGTCCATTATAACCGGGCAGGAAATATTAGGGAAATAAAAAAACCTAATAAATATTCTTAACTCAAATATTTAATAATATAACTTATTATAATAAACTTATTGTAAAAACATATAAATAAAAGTGGTTTATAGGCCTATTTCCTTTCTGTAAAGAAGTAATAGATCTATAGGTGCTTTTTAACTTCTTATGCATCAAATACGTGCTCTTATCGTCATTGAGTAAGGTTGAATTCTTCTTCCGTCATTTGCAATGTTTTTAAATTGCTTTGTTATTGATTTTTTCATCCAATCTGATTATTACATGTCAATACTAAATGGTTATAAGAGTCATGTTCAAGAGATTATATGCAACATCTTTCATTTATTCTGTTAGGTAAGGCACTTAAGTCTCACACCTAGAGTGAAAATATGCATTATGCATTAGAAAGTTTGAAGCATCAGAATCGGTACTCGGTGCTGGCCAATCACCATGAAAAGGAATTGGTACTCTGTATTAGCTGGTAAAATCTTCATCGGAGCATCCCTATATATTACAGCACACGTCCTTCTAGTAATAGAGAGAAAATACGGTTTCAGATTTTAGATTTTGTCCAATTTATCAGAAACTCCAACAATAACTGCTGTTTTTGATGCTTTCTGACATCACACAACTGTATTTATAGGAACCGAACCATCTTGTTTGTATACCATTAAACCCCTAGTGATTATTGCAGTAATTAAATGGAAAGTTGCAAAGTCTATAAAATAAAATGTTACCTTGGACATTAGACGGAGGTAAAGCAATACACTAGGTATGTAGGTATGTAAGCAAGTTAGCCTCAATAAAGAGGAGTTTTCAATGTTGGAAAAAAGAGAGAGAGAAAATTGTTTCTCTAATGCTTTGAGAAAAAAGTAATGGGACACCGAACTGGACACTTTTTATATGAAAAGACGTGTGTAGCTATGCACTACACAGGGACCCTTTCTGTGAGCTAAAAGGACAAAAACAAAACATTATTCAAAAGAACATATGATCTGTTATAAATTACCAACAAACACAACAGAGCATCAGTTTGAAACTGAACACTATTATGCTTAAAAAGCCATGGCTAATCTTGACAAAATAACCAGATACACAGGGCATGACGTTCCAGCTAAAGCCATCTGTAAAGGCCTGTCCGCTCTCAGCAGTGCACAGCGTCTTCAAAAGAAACAAAATCTGTGGCCGACCACTATCTTATATGACTGCTGTCGTCCCAGAGACTTATGAAATGCGGATGGAAAGGGTCACGATGAGGATAAAGAGATCAGGGTCATGTTTGAGCACTGCGTCTATGAGCCTCGGATGAAATACTTTGTTAAATAAAACACTAATCCGGTAACACCGGTTGGTTAACATGACTGTGTCTACATTTACCGCCAAATGTTTTTAATGAACAACGTCGAACAGGTTTTTTATAATTCTGAAGAGCCATTATTGATATGATGACTTCATAACATTTACACAACAGCGCAGTTCCACATCATACAGCCAGCTCGGACCCGATTGGTGTATTTTCTGCACTGTCTGAAATGAAATAAAATAAAAATAAACATTTGAACACACTCCGAGACCCGAGCCTCTAAAATGGTGGACAACTGGTTTGCTCGATAGATCAGACTCATAGCACTGGACACTCATCGCTACTGTCATCCATCTGTGAGCTTGAGTCACAACACGAGAGGCCTGAATAACACAGATCCCACTAAGATCTAAAGCTCGGCATGACTCCACACTGACACCAGCACAACCATTTTAGGGATGGGGAGTAAACTGACTGTGCATGAACTCCATTCTCTTGTTGTTTATACATTTCCTCGTCTGATCAGCATTCCAACATGGTGAGGTGAACAAGAAAATAATTCACCATTGTCTTCCTATGAAACGGTGCCATAACCATGCTTATTTAACCAGGAGCTTTTTTGGCTGTTATTAAATGGTGTTTTAACTGGTCTACGTCAATCCATATTAAACAATTATTTGTACTTAATCATTTTTTGATTATAGGCAGTTGAAGACTGAATTAATAGCCCCCTGTTTGTTTTTATCCCCAATTTCTGTTCAACAGAGAGATTTGTTAAACATATTTCTAATCATAATAGTTTTAATTACCCATTTCTAATAACTGATTTCTTTTATCTTTGTCATGATGACAGTAAATAATATTTCACTAGATACTTTTAAGACACTTCTATACAGCTTAAAGTGACATTTAAAGGCTTAACTAGGTTAATTAGGTTAACTAGGCAGGTTAGGGTAATTAGGCAAGCTACTGTTTAACAATGGTTTGTTCTGTAGACTATCGAAAAAAAAAAAAGATTAAAGGAGCTAATCATTTTGTCCTTACAATGATGTTTAAAAAAATAATAACTGGCTTTATTTTAGCCAAAATAAAACAAATAAAACTTTCTTCGAAAGAAAAAATATGATCAGACTTGCGTTGAAAATTTACTTGCCCTGTTAAACTTCATTTGGGAAGTATTTAAAAAAGAAAAAAAATCAAAGGGGGCTCATAAACCTGAATTTCAAATTCAGGTTGAATTATTCAAATTCAACCATTTATGCCCAGCTTAAAGTGTTCCCGCCAAAAAAAAAGAGCCTATTAAAAAAAAAAAAAATGTTCCTGTAATTTAATAGCACTGTGGTAATTAATCAAAATCTAGCAAATGTCCAGGGGTGTAAAGTAACAAATTAAAAATACTCAAATTACAGCGAGTAGTTTTTCTCAGGGACGGTATTTACTAAGTAGTTTCAAAAATGTGTACTTTTAATTTCCTTTGAGTACATTTTTTGTGCAGTATCAGTTCTTTTACTCCATTATTTTCCTTCAACCTGCAGTCACTACTTTATAGTTATTTCCTGTCTATGAGGATTAGAAAAATCAGTCCTGCAATTCTGGTCCAATCAAATAACACATAGAAGGAAAATTGCATCATACCCTCATATCTTAAGGCATGCAGCAAACTGTTTAAAAAGCATTAAAAGTGTCCAAGAAGATACTTTACGCAATGACCCAGAGACTATTTAGACTGAATGTCACTGATGAAAAGATGATGAATGTTTACTGTGTGATAACCGAAATGGCCTTAACCAATCAAATTACATGTAAACACATCCACCTTTCCCAGCGTAATACTCACTGCTCTTGAGTACTTTTGAAAGTTCTACTTTTTACTCATACTTTAAGTAATATTTACCACAGATACTTTTACTCTATTCGCGCTACATTTTTGGGCAAGTAATGGCTATTTTACTTGAGTATGATTTTGCAGTACTCTTTCCAGCACTGCAAAAGTCTTTTCATGTTGTATATTATAGAATTTAGCCACAGAATTTATTTTACATTTGCTTAGACAAAAACATCACTTGTCAGACATTATAGGAAAATAATCAGTATTTATCTGTATCAGCCATCTTTAATATTGATGGATGCTTGGCTCATTTGAATTTAACCAAGTCAGTTCAATATCCTTTGTTAATATATCATCATCTTGCACACTGAACAGTTTCATAGGAATAAAAAACATACTACAGGCAGAAAACTGAAAATAAGTTAGCCGACTGAAAGAGACATGAAGAGCGGCTAAATTCTTCAACTCAGCTCAGGCATGCAGTTGAGACAAGCTTTGAAGTTATAATTTGCATCAAAATGATCCGTCTTCACTGACTACTGTTTATCTTTTCATTGGAACAAGCACATCATACGCTATTATCTGTCTCTCTCAGAGACTGAAATCTTTTACAGGATGAAAACTTATTTAACTACATGTATTGCTGAATAATTCAAGCTCATGAATGAGGGCACTGGAAACGAGCTCTGTCTCTGCCTTACAAACATCATTTGTGCTCCATTTATACTGCATTTCACTGTGAAATCATCACAAATCTGTTTGAATTAGAGGCCCACCTGTCAATGACGACCTCCACCTTCAGAGTACAGGATCTCTAAGGTCTTTTGAGGCACGTTTTTCTCCTCGGCCCCCTTTCTTTCACCCAACTGCTCCTCCCCTATAAGAAAAAAAAAAATCGGATTGTTCTTTGTATGCAAGATATTCATGTAAATGTCTAAGACAATTTTAAATCAATTGGACCATGGTGAAATCTGCATTTACACGCATAAAGTACAGCATTTTGCAGTACGTACACAAGATAAAAATAGGGATGCAGATTCTGACAGCTAAAAATCTGCATCACTGTTTTTGGCTGAAAGAGATAAAGGCCTAAAATATGAACCAAATCGATTTGTTTTAACTGAAAATAAAAAGAATGGTTGTGATACGCATCGTACACAAAAAAGTTTTTTTTCATTTTGAAAATGTCTCAACTGGCTCAACACAATAACAGAACTGTTTCACATAGAAACCAACCTACAGTAGTCAACATTTGAGGCGGATCAAAACCTTTTATCAAAGTTGTCCTAAAACTTTTGAACAACACCCACTCTTGTCATAGGACAATTTATAAAAACATTTTGAACCGCTTCAAATGTTGACAACTGTATATTAAGCCCATATAAACAATAGGGCTGGGTGATTAACTGAAAGCAGTTTTCATGCACATTTTGCTAATTCTACAAACTCTACAACATGTGCCTCAGATAGAGCAGCATTTACTACACAGAGAAACAGTTCACTGATGACCTTTGTTAAGTTGCACTCAAAATTGCAGATGATTTAATTAAACGTTAATTATATCTTTAACACCTAATGCTTAGTAATATTGGCAACTGTTTGCGTAGCCTCTTTGTAAACAACAGTTTTGTGAAGTAAATACTGCTACTCCAGATACCCTATTTGATAACGTGTTTTTCCTCCAAACTAAACTCAGTTGAGTGCTTAAAATAAATCCTTTTGTAAGATGATACCATATTTGTGATTATTAATCACAATTAATCAAAAAAGCAGTTCAATTTTCTGTTTATAATGCAATGCCATGGGGATTTCATTTTTGTGGGTATTTGAAGTTTACCACATGAGCACCCTCTGGCCTTCAGAAGAGGTTTAGTACTGTTCACACTAAGGTTGGGTCAATAGGTGATGCCATCGTCCATCGCAGAAGGCAGATAAACATCATAATGCTGAGCCGGCATCAGAATTCTTCACCCCGCCCCGATCACAGCAGCAACCTACTCAGGAAAAATACACATGGCCCCGTGTACACTAATACGTCTTAGGGCTCCTACACACCGGGACGCTTTTTATCGTCAGCGTTTTATGAGACGTTTTTCCACATTCAAACCCAAGCGATTTTCACTGGCGTCAAGCAGGAAAGTATGCAAATTCACTCCTTGACGTTAGATGGCGCTAT
The DNA here is from genome assembly GCF_052040795.2 of Danio rerio. Lineage (NCBI taxonomy): Eukaryota > Metazoa > Chordata > Actinopteri > Cypriniformes > Danionidae > Danio > Danio rerio. Next base: position 28,356,557 of record NC_141036.1, on the reverse strand, counting down.
ACAGCTTTAAACGTCCGACACCCACTTGTAACACAGAAGAAGAGGAAGAGAGGAAGTTCACACGCTTGTTGTTAGTTACTGGTGACTCGAACAAGCATTGATGATTTAAGTAGCAGCTCCAGCTCTAGCGATGAAGAAGCAATAAGCAGCTCCACGATCATATCGTCTCTGGGCATCTTCTTCAATGTGCGCTCACATTGACAATTTTGTGCTTGAGCACCTCCAAGTATTGTTTACTTTAACTTCAGTAGCTCCATGCACGTGAACAAAAGTGCCAACCTGATTGGTGGATGTTTTAACGCTGCGCGTCAAAATAAACTAGCATGAGGCATTTTTTTAAATAACGCTTTCGCGCCTGGAGTTCATGTTGGTCTGCACGATTACATTTGTGGTATGTTACAAATGTTACAAAATAATAGAACAGTGAAGCAAATTTGACTTTTTCAAAATAATATATTTTCAGTTACTATAAACAACACCACTTACAATGAACAAATAAAAAATAAGAAAATAATAAATAATGTGTCAAAGTCCAAATAAAGTCCAAATAAACATGGTGCAAATCCTCAGTAAAAAAAATAGATATAAATATTTACTATACTATAAATAGTTACATAACGAAACTAGATTCATTATGGAACATCCTTAGGTTTTATGTGCCAGCATGGATATGGTTGTCTGTGGATATGGATTTGGATATGGTTGTCTACAATGCAGACAAACAGCTGCACCTTCATTTGCGTCTTTTGAAAACAGCAAGAGCAGCAGTTCGTCTTTGCTGTGTCACTGTTTTGTCATGTTTCTGTGCTGCTGTGCATGCAAAAGTACTTAGTATGAGAATTATTTCATGCAAAACTTTTTTTTTGCGTTTTATTTAGCCGCGCATAAATGTACAGCCTATCTCTCATTCCGTGTTGTTCAAAAAGCTCGTTGTTGGTTCACAAACAAAAGCGAAACCTATGCTTATTGGTTGTGATACAGCGAGTTTGAACCAATCTGGGCATGGAGGAGGGACAATGCATCAATGTATCATGTCTGGTTTGTCCAGAGACACAGTGACGAGCGTTTCTTTGTCAAATCAGCGTTGTCAAATTTTGATGACGTAACCGCACTGATTCCGAAGCCTCTGAAAGTCGAATAGTATGTGATACAGCACTGGAAAGCTGAGATTCTCTTCTTTATGCCAATCTTTGAATTGTATGAATCGGATCAGCGGATCAAAAGTTATTAAACATTTAAGAGCAATACTTATTTTTAGCCGCGGACGGCTGTCTCGGTCTTTAAGGGTTAAAACCGTTGATATGCAATTGTTCATGGTATGATAATCGTGCACGTTCAAATCGTGGTAGACCGTCATACCGGTATATTGTTACAACCCTAACACACACACACACACACACACTGTCATGCGTGGCAGCGTATGCATGCATTTTAACCCCCGCAGTCAGCGGGTGCTTTGAGCACAAATCCCCAAAGAGCAGTGCACGTCTGACAGTTTATCAAGGATGTATAACTGGATTGCATCTCACTATAGGTGTTGAACGTGATATTTAATTAATCATGTCTACATTTAACGAATGTGGATTGGGTACACGAGAGCGACACTCTGATCAACACGCATGATTGCGTTCATCCAATTTGCTTAAACTAAGCATTCTAAAGCGTATTTTACAAGCAAGGATTCTTACATAGCAACTGTCTTTACAAAAGTTGCGTGTAAGGGGGAAACATGTCAAACTTAATGACACATAATTTGAGGGCTTAAAGGCAGAGCCTCACTCGTGCTTTAGGTGCTGCGCGCATCAGTTCCCCGCATTCATCAGAAGTTGATGCCCAAATTGACACAGGTAATAAAAAGATTAAACTTCAGTCATGTTCATGCTGTGAAACACTATCAAAATAGTGGACTGGACTTTTTGTTTCCAATAACGATTATAACACTGTTAATATAGGAAGTCCTATAAACTGTAGGCCTGTTAAAGTTTACAGGTGCAACAATGTGCCTTGATGTACTTGAATGTTAGAGATGTGTTCTCCTACACCAGTATAACATTACTTGTCAAATAAATGAACAAGGAAGATTATTTTGAGTTTAAGTTATTTAATTATCTTGTTTATGAAGACTGCAGAGTGATGCATGAAAACAAATCACTTCGAATAATTAAGTATTTTGTGATACTTTTGTTTAAATGTGCTCCTAAAAGTATGTGGCCACTGCCCGCCCCCCACAGGTTAATAGTAAGCGAATGTAATTTCATAATGCAAATCTTAAATTTATGCTAACCAACAAATGATCAAAGGAAATGTATCAATGTAATACAATATGAATTGATGTTTACTTAAAACTGTAATTATATTGTTCTATTAAAATTTTTTTTTTTTATATTTTGTGAAATAAAATGTTTTTGAAGAGGTATCCACCATCATTTTGTGGCTAAAACGTATCGGTTCAGGCACCGTTTTGGCACCGGTATAGTTTTAAAAGTATCGATTTAGCACCGGTATCGAAAAAAAAAAAATAAACGATACCCAAGCCTAGTCAGTACACTGCTTCAACCTTTCACTTTCACGCTTGTACTTAGTAATTTTAGCGAAAACCTCAGATACTGTTGGTTGGTTGCTGCTGATTAATCCACTTTTGTTATGCAACAAAGTTCGTCAACGCCATTATGATGACACATATCACTGACTATTCATGCCAGAGTTCCATGGAAGAAGTGATTGACAGGTGGTAATTTGTGTGTAACTTATCTTTATTTATTTATGATTTGGTTATAGGTAAAAAAAACAAAGACTATGCAGATCAGGTAGTAGAAACGGTGAGCTACAAATAATTAATTCAATATGAATTCAGTAATTATTCATAAATAATTAATTCACCGCCTCCTACAATGACGCCGGCATCATCCATAGCAAAGTTTCGCAATAGACATTGTACGATGCCAAATTGGTCTACATTGCCCAACGGCTCAATTGTGCTTGCAATGTCATCTCAATGTAATCACCCAGCTGAAATAAACAGTTTATAACAGCTTTTTGGGCCACATATACATATATATATATATATATTAGAGGTGTGAACCTATACTGGTCTCACGGTTTGGTTTGGTTACGATTATCATGCCTTCGATTCGGATCAATTCGATATCTCGGTGCATCACGGTGCATTGACGATGCTTTCCATATACATTGTTATATTTTAGGGGGGAGGCTATAACAAGCTGTCTGCATAAACACACAAACACACAACACCACACTGTCTCTCATTCAAACACACACAAACATAGACAGCACCAAACAAACAAACACACACACACACTTAAGCCCTCGCAACAGGGAGAGCTTGCGCTGAGCGGAGCCGAAAAAAGAAACACTTTTCCGATGGTCCCTTACTGAGAGCTCTTTTCAGCGCGAGCTCTCTCGGCTAAACACATATTGCGAGGGCTTAAACGGAGCAGTGCTCGTAATGTCAAGTGAAAAAAATAAAAAGACAGCTGTGAAACATAACCAGCTTCGTCTTTTTGTAGGAAACACACTTTAGATCTTTTTAGGGTAAGAGGTTGAGTTATTGCCGTCTATAACTGAATGTGTGTCAGGAATATCGAAAACAAAACCATCTGAACCACGCTAATTTCTGGTGCCCCCCTGAATGTACAGCGCCCGTAGCATTTGCCTATGGTGCCTATGCCACGGGCCGGGCCTGAGTTGGCTGTGTTGTAAATACTCGCGCTCACCTCCCTCGCGACAGAGCGTATAGGAGATAAATGACGTCAGTACATTATAACCGGTAACGATTATTACTGAACCGATAGCTTATGGTCCGCATCTGCATCACGGATATGTATGCGGATATGTATGTATGTATGTATGTATAGATATAAAATATGCAGGTGTTCAAACTAGCTAAAATAAGACTCGTAGAAGCCTACTTTAAGCCAGACAGATGCATTGTGATGACAATTATGATGAGCTTAACTAATACAAACTGGATCCCAGGTATGATTGGTGGTACAGCGCGTATAGACAATATTTTACAGCCTGAGTGCACTTGGACTGGATTGATTGTTTATATAGTTATTTATTACCATTTTATTTAGCTTTTTTTATCACGTGCCATAGAAGCATAAAACTGGAAGGCCTCATTGAATTTAATTACTTATTTCTCTTTTTCATGTTACTTACTACACAAGATTTTTCTTCCAACAAAAAGTAAATAACAAACTTGTCTCATTTGATTGGACAGACCAATTTTCGTTCTGAGTGAGCAAGTGCCATACTGGCCCTTATGTCAAAATCACCAAACTTTCTCTCCTGACTACGAACAGTGACACCCTTATTTTTCTTTTCTCCAATGATTCTTCCTGTTCACGTTACTATAAGCTGCAGGTCAGTGGACTGATAAGACAAAGTCAACATCTTTAGCCCTACATCTTTCTTTATCTCACATCCATCATAAACACCTTTATCTTTCACAGCTGCTATAACACTTCAAGCTTCTCTAAAAAGTACAACAGCTGAGGCACCATGAATTAAACTCAAGTCACCTGAGGATTGACAACCTTCAAGATGCGGCTGCCTTAATTTAACAACACCTGAGCAAAAAAATAAACAGCATGATTTTCCATTCTGCTGCTGGTTATTATGGTCAGTGTAGTTATATGCAGTCTCTCCATTACACCTCCAAAAAGCTGGGTCACGGCTGCAAAAGTAGGGCAGAAAATTGGCAACAGAGAGGCTGCTCAGCACAAGCGACTGGAAAAAGTTTCCTATCAAGAAAACAGCCCTCTCAAACTGATTGTGTTTGTTTATTTTCTTTTGTTAAGGGAAGAATCTACTCTGCTGAGGCCCGACTGTTTCCACTGCCACTCAAAAGCATTCTAGCATTATAATCACTGGAGTGTGATTGCAAAATATATGACATGCACAGCGATGAATCATGACTTGTTGTACTCATTATGCAGAAAACAGAGCAGAATAGTATGCCAACTTGAACTGCAACTTCAGCTGGTAGCGTACATCAGTTCTGACTCGCTCTTCCAGGACATGAACGCAGAAGGAAATTAATAGCTTTGGTAGTGATGACTAATAAATAACCTGGCTTCAATGTGAGGCCAGACTCCCTCACAAAGAGGCTCTGCTTTCAGTGGAGTCATGACCACCAGCACCGACAGAGAACACACAGCTTTTAAGGGAGCCCAACCCACGGCTGTGACATCAGCGACTGTCGGCTTAGTCACCGACAGCACGAGCTACGAGGCAGAGGCAGCAGCAACCACCTCCTCAAAGACGTCAGCTCTTCACGAACGCGGGCAGCCATTTTGAATCCAGCCAGTCACCTGGCACAAACCGCATTTTGCACCAGAGCAACTCAGGCAGAGTAGTACTTTTGATGATATGCGTCACTACTTTGTAAAAGTTATCTCAGTCTCGGTTCTATGAATAAAGCTTTGTAATGAGACACGATTCCATATAACGTCCCACAAAGTGAACGCTAAAGGTTTGCAGAGAGTGAGAGAATGTTTAGTTGCTTCTAAATGCAAAATACAGAATATTTAGACAGAATTCTATAATACCGAATCAGTATTTTCTTACTCTGTAAAAAAATTATACGATTATATGAATGTTTTAAGGTCATGTAACCTATAAAACTAAATTAATCATGTTCTAACTTAATTGTATAAGTTACGCAAGCTGTTTTAAGTCAGTTTAACATAATATAAGTGCAATGGATTCTTAAAGTTAATTTGATTCAGCTTAAAATAGGGAAACCAGGATTTTTTAGTGTAAAGGTCTGACAGAGTTTGTTTTATTTAGATTTTTTTTTTTTTTTAGAATTTGTTATAATTTAAGTATGCTAAATCTGACTGCTGTTTAATTTATGTTTTGGGACCATTCATGTACATATGTATGGATGCTTGGATCTATATAAGCCTTTTACTAAAAGTTCTTAAACTTCAATGAAACTTTATCCAAATGCGATTACAATAGGGGAACGCACCTTCAAAAACAGCAATTTCCTACAGCGAGTCTGTTTAATAAAAGAGAAAACGTACATTTCTGAATATTGTGTCAAATACCTACTCATATTAATTAAAAAAATAAAACATGGTACTAACTGACTGTGATGTAACATTGTATTAGGACTAAGTTAATAAATCAAAGCAACCAATGTGATTTTTAATCATTTAAACTTCAGATCTAACTTCGCATTTTACACCGAGTAATTCTAGTTTTTTAAGGAAGGAGAAATATGTCTAGAGTATGACTAACCACAACATAGAAACACTCACAACACACAGTAAATATGTGCACACACACACACACATACATACATATACATATATATATATATATATACATATATATATATATATATATATATATATATATATATATATATATATATATATATATATATATACAGATTGTGAAAAAATATATATATTTGAATTGCAGTAAAGTTGGTTTTATATTCGCACATTTGTTTAGTGACGACTTGTGACACTGCTTATAATGCTTACCATGGTACTTTGAATATTTGAACTAAAATCACATGTAAATATGACTACAAAACAACATGAACACTATTTAATTGAATGTGAAAAGTGTTGAGCTTTGATAGTTGTTGATTGCTAATATGATTTTACTATTAGGAATTTACAAAGCATACTTTTCTGACATATTATCAAGGAGAAAGTCTGAATGTGTTAAACTTGCCTTACCTCAATAACATTTTAGAATGCACCACAGAAGGCGCTGAAAGATCTACAACACACAGGTGCTTGTGCCTCGTTAATTTGATTTAACTTAACTTCAAGAACCTCTGAATCCTATAAAAAAACATATTTCTGCTTTCATTCTATTGGGCAAATATTCCAACAATGAATTCATAATAGCGTCAAACTACCTGAAAAAGTAGAGAAGATCTGCTAGCCATATACTGCAAGTAAACAAGCTCAGGATGTCAGACAGATGGAAGATTCAGAGTATAGATACTTTGAATGCTTTTGAAATCACATCTGACTGCCCACTAAAGCAAATATCACGTGTTCGCTCTACACACTCCAATCACCTGAAGTGCCCTAGGAATATTCGCGGAGATTGTTCGCGATAGGCTAAATTAAGAACTCTTATCGCCACTTATCGAGCATCATATGCAGCTTACAGAAATGCATATGCTCTACATAGCCTGCTTTGAGTAGTGCAGATGCGACGATTCTAGAAAGTATAACAGATGTGAACACAGTGCTGCAATGTGGCTCGCGTCTGATGCGTGTGCCATGCAGTATGGTCGTGGAAGGCGTCACCACTGCCTACATCATACGACACCAAGCCGAAATCAAAGTAGTTGCGTGCCGTGCTCACTTCATACAAGTGCATGAATTAATCATTCTTAGTACTAAATTGAATTCGATCTTGGCGTACAATCGAAAAGAAGACGTTACTAGGGTAAGACAGACCCGAATAAAAAAATCACTTGGATCGACGTAACGCCATGTCGACATTGGTAGCCATATTTTGCTGCTTATTTCGACATCAGAGAAGTAGACATGTTCTCGCGCCCAATAGCGCTTAACTTAAACCATTCCGCGAAACTTTCCGCAAGCCACACCAAATCACAGCGCTGGAAACGTTAAAAACTGAGGTTATCGGGTCAGGTCGATGCGGTTATTCTGCTGCTCACTTTCTACAATATACCTATACAGCAAACAAAGTTCAACTGAAATAAACAAGTGACACGAGCAGCACTTCACAGCCCTTTCCGAAACAACTACTTATTGTGTGTATACAAACACGCCCGCAACTTTAAGGTTTGTTTGCTAATTTTCCAACCGACACTAATAATTCGCTCATTCTTACCTGCCCACCTCCAACGGAAAACGCAGGGATGTGATGTTATTGCCAGCTAGGGTCCAAAATTGCTTACTTTTCCACGTGTACAGCCGACAGAAGCGTGCGATTGTAATGATTCTGCCGAATCCTAAAGACAACAGCCGAAAAAAATTGGCGATCACAGGGGGATCTACGCCAAAACCCACATGATCAACTACGTCAGCAGACGTATTTGCATACGATACAAGACGCCGTTCCATCCTGACTTGGGAAATGAATTGTTAAACGCCAAAGTTTGGAAATCGCCGACGGCAAGCGCTGGCTTTGAGTGCAAGAGCAGTAGTTGACTTCACCCTGCGCTTCCTTCTTTGAGATGATTAAACCACTGTTGTTTTGACGTCCCCTGCGTGAGTTTGGATCATAGGTCATTGAATATTAAGCACTTCGCTGAAGGCCAGTGGATCTCTCTGGTTCTCTCTTCTCTCCTCCCATCTTCGCCTCTTGTCCCCTTCTCTCTTCCTCTCGCCCTCCCTCTGCTCTTCCCCTCCCTCGGATTGCCTGAAGACTGGCTATGTGTACACCTCAAAACAGGCCAACTTACAAACTTGTGCAGAATTAAAGACGTCGCTATAGAAAACTAGTCATTACGGACGTGTTTTAACAACATTTGTCAAAGTAAAAAAAAAGAAATCTCTAGGAAAAGAGAAACGTGAACAAATATAACTTTGGAAAATTCCAACGTGCTGCTCTGCATGGGCAGTGGTTGAGAAAACTGCTGCAGAATCTCATAAATTATTCATTAGGCAGGACCGATCCGCCGGTGCTTGGATATATTTACATACAAATAAGCAGTTAATGAATTATTAATAGACATTTTCTTGATCTTTGTTTTTTTGCTTGTCGTTCATCTGAACTTATGGGCACATGTTTTATTTATGACTCAGGTAAGCACACCTGCACCTTTAGATGTCAATACATTTAACGCCATCTACAGGATATGCTATGTAATGTTTAAGTTATATCATTTGAGGTTAGTTCATGCTGTAGGTCTGCAAGATGAAGTTGGATCAAGTCTGAAAGTAAAAACCCACATATGACGCTCAGAGATGCACGACTTTATTATTATGTTGTATTCAAAGGTGAGGTCTTATATGTGTATGGAACCAAAAGCCATGTTTTTTTTGTTAACCTAACAGAGCATGTAGAAATAACATTAACTGTTTTTCAGTGTTATAAATATGAATGTTTCTGTGTCCTAGGTCAGTGGAGGCTCACACCTGTTTTCAGTAGCTCATGGAGGTGTGGAGAATTGTGTCTTCAGTGAATTCCATGTTAACTTACTTCTTGATCCAGATAAGAAGTTTGTATCTTTATGAAGAAAACTGTAATGTCTCTTGAATAAAAAGTAATTTAGGAATACAACCACAAACTCATCATATACCGTAGTCACATGATGAAGAAGTAATTTAAATTTGAAGATTCAGACATTGATTAGCAAGGTACATGCTAGAACAGGGTGGGATTAGAAAAAAGTTTTGTTTTTTTTCAATTAATGCTGTCAAGTGCAGTCTAACTGTCTGTTCAGTAGGGACTTTGTACTTCAGATGGGATTGGGAAGGTAATTTCACCACCCAGGCATACATGTTTTGATTTGGCATAAATCTGGGATGGTAGGCATTCATCCGGCACTGGCATACAGCATGTGGGCCAAATATGGCCCTGGTTTGGCAGAGGTGGTACCGTCTTTAAGGTGGCACACAATACTTGGGCCAGATGTAAAATGTAATATTTGGCCCAGATGTTAATAATTGATATGTGGGCCATGTAAGTTTTTCCTTTTTTGACCCACATTTTAAATACTTTTTGATTATTTTAAAATCGAGAAAAAAAAATTCTACCAATCAGGTCGCTTCAAGAAAAAGCACGCCCATAGCACGCTTGATATGAAGATTTAACTGACATTAAAACGTGCAAACACAGATATTTAGAATAAAAACATGAAATAAACAACCAATAGAATCTAAATACTATACAATTACTTTATATATCACTGTCAAATATCAGTAAACACACAAAGTCACTTGTAAATGTCACTTGTAAGATTCATTGTAAAATAGTTTAAATTCATTGTCAAATGGGAAACAAAATTCCACCTGTGTGCTTGGCTATCATGAATGTGTATTGATTTGATGGGCCAGGCAAAGTCCTGCCCCTCTGAAGAAACACTGATCGAGAACAGACTTTGCCCTTCACAGCTCATAACAGGAAGCAACGTGTGGCAGACAAAAGGTAAGTGAAGGTTCTATTGAAAGTAAATTTTACAATATACATATAATTACAATATAATTTAACACTATAATTGAAAACTTTAAGAATCTATTATTATGAAAGTTTCATGTGCTAAGTTAAACCAGATCTTAATCCTACATCATCACCAGGCTACTCAAGATAAAATTCTGGCATATGTAGCATTTGTCTTTTTGAATTACATGTTTCATAAAAGACACACTTTTAGGTGTTTGTTTATTCTTGATTTTCTAAATTAAATTTCTCTATACTAACATTTAGTTTTAACATTCAGAGATGAACAAGGAACAATCTCCACCTTCTTACAACCCTTATTACCCTCCGCCATATCCAAATTCAACGCAAGGTAATGCTGGGTATCCACACTATCCAAATGCAACCCAAGGAAATGCTGGGTATCCACAATATCCAAATGCAATACAAGGAAATGCTGGGTATCCACAATATCCAAATGCAACACAAGGTAATGCTGGGCATCCACCAATGGGCATGATGCCTCCCGCTGGTATGATGCCCCCCACTGCTGAAAATGTCAATATGGGGAATCCAGACGACGCTCCTCCAGAATATACCCTGGGCTTTGAGAATGAGAACTGCTTTTCAGATGCTGCCATAAGAAGAGGTAAATCTTATGAAATGACTGCAATTTCTTGGCAGTGTTTTATAAAGGTAAAGAAAGTATTTATTATGAAATAGATATGTCACTCTTTGTGTAAATGTGCCCCATGTAGGTTTTATAAGAAAAGTCTACTTGACACTTATGATTCAGCTACTGATAACTGTTGGAATCATCTGTGCTTTCCTTTATTGGTAAGTAGACTGGTATTTATGTTGCCACACCTATAATTAATAGCAAAAGGGACAGATAATGGAGTACACAAAACGTAAAGACTTAAGAAATATACACTCAGTGGCCACTTTATTAGGCAAAAATGTTAAACTGCTTGTTATGTAAATGTAATAGCCAAACGCAACATCTTAATGCATTTAGCCACCTTGGTAAGATGATCCGAAAGTTGATACTGAGCATCAGAATAAGGAAGCAAGGTGATTTAAGTGACTATACATATGGTTGTTGCGATATTCAAATATTTAGCATTTCAAAAATGCCTTGTTGATGTCAAATGCCAGAGGAGGATGGCCAGAAAGGTTAAAGAATAAAACTGATTAAAGCAACAATGCCTCAAAAAATAAAAACTTGTTGCAACAGAAGTCTGAAGAAGAACATCTCTGAACATACAACATCAAACTTTAAAGGGCTCTAAATGTGACTTTTGTGTCAAAATATCAATCAGATTGAGTATACCCTGTAGAAAATGTCCATTTTTGAGTCAGAAGTAGTTGTAGCTGTTTTTGCACCTGGACCTTTAAAAGAAAACTAGCTGGTTCTTCACACCCACTCTTCCTTTCAGAGAAGGATAACCAGGGTTAGATGTCAGGATAAACACAGCAAAATGACAACTCAACTATAGCGATTGCAGCAGTTATTATTTACTCTAAAAGTTTAGTTTAAAATGCTATCAAAATACCAATAAGTCTACAACTACTGTTTCTTGAGTTTGATCACAGAGAGTTGAAAACAATCTTTTAATCCCAGTTTCTTTGCAAATCCTGTCTTGTGGACACAATTCTATGCATTAATACTGAGACATGCTAATACACAACCTGACAAAAGTCTTGTCACCTTTCCAAGTTTTAGGAACAACAAATAATAACTTGACTTCCAGTTGATCATTTGGTATCAAAGGTTGCTTATAGGCAAAGGCTTCTAGATTACGCCTATTTTACCAAAATAAATTATGATCATGCCTTGATTTTTAATTATTTAATTAGGACAGTGAGGTCTGACTTTGCTTAGACAAAAGTCTTGTTACTTAACAGAAATAATGTACAGTATAGAATATAAAGTCATGCAGTGGAAAAACAATTAATATTGTGTATGACTCCCATGAGCTTGGAGGACTGCATCCACACATCTCTGCAATGACTCAAATAACTTACTAATAAAGTCATCTGGAACGGCAAAGTAAGTGTTCTTGCAGGACTCCCAGAGTTCATCAAGATTCTTTGGATTCATCTTCAATGCCTCCTTCAACTTACATCAGACATGCTCAATAATGTTCATGACTGCTGACTGGGCTGGCCAATCCTGGAGCACCTTGACCTTCTTTGCTTTCAGGAACTTTGATGTGGAGGCTGAAGTATAAAAAGGAGAAAATAAGTAAATAATTTGCTTTTGATTGCTTTTGAAAATCAGACGGTTGGGTTTAGGGAAGGAGAGCAGGTTAATCAGTGATTTTGAAAAAAAAAACTGACGGTTGGGTTTAGAGAGGGGGTAGGGCAGCCCAATCGGAGCAGCCTCTCGTGAATTTACGCGAGAAGAGCAGAAATTTGATACCTCATATAGTTGATTAACCATGTAGATTGATAACAGCCTTTTGAACTTACCAGTAGGCGCAGAGGGCCCCTACTGGCCCATATCTATCAGCTGATAACCACTGATAATGCTCATTCAATCGACTAATAACATTCAAATTCGCGGTGTTATCATATCAATATAGACAAAAATCTTAGAGGAATGTTCCAGCAGACTGTTGAATCTCTTCCATGAAGATTTAAGGCAGTTCTGAATGCAAAATGGGCTTTTATATATATATATATATATATATATATATATATATATATATATATATATATATATATATATATATATATATATATATATATATATATATATATATATATATATATAAAATTTAATGAAAAATTATATCTTCAATTTTATTTAATGTTTACAACTTTACCAACTGTATTGTAAATAAATCATATGAACATTTTAATAATACTATTATATTACAATAATATTTGTGAAATTAATTAAAAAACTGAGTAAATATAATTGTACACATATTTACACAAGTAAATAAATAGACTCAATGATCGGCTAAAAGTCTGTAGAAAACTGAAGATTTCTGCGCATGCAGACTCCGTGTGGGCCTACTGATTATACTTCAGACAAAATAGAAAATAATATTTGGATTAAAAAATTCCCTGATACATGAACAAATAGTCAGAAGATTCACATTTTTTGGAACTGAGATGTTTATTAATCCTTCTATTAAGATCCATTTTTATACCATATACATGTTTTTATAAATTTATATATAGCCCATAACATTTTGATAAAATAAAACATTTCAGGCAGTTTGACTCTATTTATTTTACTTTGTGAAAGGTATAATAGCAGACCTTATACCTCTTACAGTATGCATGTAAGAAGTGATTGCATTTTTAAGTTATTTTGCCATTTAGGACTCCCATATTTCTCATTTTGTTTTGACAAATGTACAAAAAGTACAAAAACAAGACATGTCAAGGTGCTATAATCATTTGGTGAGGAAAATAGAATTAAGAAGAAATTTGGTGTGGGATGAGATGTAATTCTTTGTGGCTTAACATGCTTATTGTAATTATACTTTTACTACTTCATACTATTTCAGTTGAGTTCAGAACTTCGACATGTTGATGAGGAAAAAATGGGGGGGGGGGGGGGGGGGGGGAATCGCATACCCCTCACTTAATGTGCAGTTGCGCCCCTGTGTATATAGTGGTCAGCGAGTGTATATTCTAACTATCCATCTCATTTGAAAGGTTTTTTATTATATTTCATAGGGAGACACTCAGCGACTGGGTGAAAGACACATACTGGTTTACCTACACCATGATGTGAGCACTTCTGCTGTCTTTGTTCAGAGTGTCTTATATAATAATCATTTATATTCAACTGAATCCATTGATATTTTGTACTGACTTCTGGTGTTTGCTTTAAATTCCCCAGGGGTGTTACATTTGCTCTGGTTATTGTGCTCGTATGTTGTGGTGATATACGTCGCAAAGTTCCTTTAAACTTCATCTTCCTAGGACTGTTTGTAAGTATACAATTTAATGATGGTAAACATTGAATGTCATATTTTGCTGCAAATGCTAAGTGCTGTCTTCCCACACAGACAATTGCAGAAGGCTGTCTCCTTGGATCAGTGGTAGTGTGAGTGAAAAACATAATTTAAGCTGATTTAAATGTGCTTCAGTTACATGAAATTACAATTCAATTCTACAAAACCTTTAGTTAGACAGCAATACTTAAAACAAGAATCTGTCCTTTTGCAGGTACTATTCAGCAGAAGCGGTGCTTTGGGCAGTGGGTGCAACGGCTTTGGTGTCACTTGCAATGAGTTTGTTTTCACTACAGTCTAAAGTAAGTACTAACTGCAGTGGGATTTGACTTCATGTATTGTATTAAGCAGTAGTTCACCCAAATATAAAACTGTAATAATTATTCACTCCTCCTCTGGCCAGCTGAGATTTTTTTTTCTGCTAACAAAGAAAAATTAAGCTTTTATTTGAAATTTTTTTTTCCTTCCAATGCAAGTGACTGGGGGTCAGTGCAGACCATTATATATTTTAGTCAGGTAAAATCTGTATAACGCCGGCGGTCTTCTTTACCAAAACAATCAACCCTTTTTAGAAAAAAATAAACATTAAAAATGCACATAAATTTATATAACAACCCTTGTATTTTGATGCCTGTAATTTAATTGCAATAATCAGCAACAGGTTTGTTTGAGCATTATGGCATTTTGAGACATCAAGTCTTTGTTTGGAAGTGGTCCAGCAATCTTAATACTACAGCAATTTATAGTGGCCAGTCGATTTTCACAACACACACAAATACAGAAACAGACTGCAAATAGATCAGAACACACAGGAAATGTGTTGGGGGACCCAAAAATGTGATGAACCCTGACTATAAACAGGAAGCAGCCGGGTTTGTCAGTTTCTGGGATCCCCTGACACATTTGTGTTTTGGTCTGTGATATTTCTGACTGTTTCTGTACACATTTGCAGTGCCTATGTGTCATCCAACCAGTTTGTCAGCGTTTCACTATTTGCAATTTGTTTTCTTAATTTGCAGCTTGTTTGAGCTTTCTCAGCCACTGTAACAGAGTTCGTTTTGGTTTTTTGGTTTTAATCAAAACAAACCTGCCAAGTGTGAACACACCTTTAGTTTTTATTAGAGAGTAATGAAAGAGTTGGAAACTGTTTAAATTTTGAATATGAATCATCAAAAATGCAGTGAGCTCCAATTAATTACTTCCATTAATAGAAATTTAGCTTATAAATTTAAGTTATAAGCATCTTGGATGTCATGGAGGAGGAAATAAAGTGTAGATTTATTTTCTACATTAACTTTCTACATTTACATCTACATGATCTATTTTCATGCACTGCACAATATCATAGTCCTTGTGCAGGCATGGTACATCAGAAAAAATTCCTTGATCATTACGCCAGAATGAGAGTAGTTCTTTGCCATATCAGCTTAAAAATAACGTTTCATTTTCTGTTGATCTTAATACAGGATGTAACTACAGAAGGTTCAAGCTTTATATAGAAAAAATACTGAAAGGCTTTAATTATTTTAAATTCAGATTTTAAATGTGCGGTAGGTGATCTGCCAAAATGGTAACCATTTAGCATAATATCTTTGATACAATGCCGTCTAAAGCCACGCCTCCTGAAATCATGGACACCACCTTAAAGATGACTGTACACTACTAGATCATGTCAAACTTTATAGTGCTTAATAATACTCCAATTCTGAACAAAAAACTATTGTATCTAGCATGTTTTTTAGTTATGTAGCAAGCGAAACTTAAATGCAAGGATTCCTGGTCTCATTCTCTCACATGCTTTGTCCTAATGTGACTACTGTATAGTGGTTGGCCGGCAGGGTGCAGAAATTACACTTATTTCTAAGCCATACTTTCATGCCATTTCAAAGTAAATATTCAAAGTAGCACGATTAACAATATAGGAAGGGCGTCACAGGCTAACGTTGTTCAAAAATTAACCAATGTAATGTGAAAACCAACTTCACCTTAGTAAAGTAGGCTAGGCGGAATAGTGCTATTTACTTATGTTTTATTGTTAAACTAAATAAAAATCAGCATTATTGATGCTGTAAAAGGTCCCTTATTGTAAATAGTCACATGGATCTTTCGCCAGAAGATTTCACTTGGTAAACAACAACACTACCATGGATATAACCCATTTGTAAAACAACACAATCTACATCAGCTTTGCATGACTAAAACAGTTTTAAAACATAAATTACCTGTATAAAAGAAATACTTCAGCCATGGTGTAATCCTTCCTCCAGCGTGCAAAAGTAACTCCAATTTTGATTCAGCATTTATTTTTACTGCTGACACTCTCATGTGGACATGCAAATGGCAGATCTGTGTGAACAAGTGCACAGATCTACATTTGTTGACAGGCTACTTATCAGAATTATGGGAAGTGTTACCCAGTATATAAAAATACATATAAATACATTTAGATCATTTACTTAAATTATTACCATTGGAATGTGATGAGATTTTCAACTAGCACAATACAAAATGTTTCTAAAGACAATCGCCCACTGCACCTTTAAAGCCAGATGCTAATGGTCTAATCCAATTCAATGATTTATGCTAAGCTAAGCTAAAAAGTGCCCCCACCAGACCTGGGCTGTTTCTCAATAGGAGTTCTTCAGTGATCTTGCGTCCTTGTGTTCTCGTGTAGCGTCGTAATCAGCTGCCAAAGTTCAGTTCCAATACTCAAGACTGCAAGTACAGAGGACGCGTGAAAGTTCCCGGATGTGTTTTTGATATCGAGGACGCACTGATGCAGACTTGAGCGCAGCTCTCGCTCTAGAAGTCCCAGAATTGGGTTACTGTCAACAGAAAGCACAGCATTTTACACAGATTTATTATTACATTTCAGAGATATAACTTATTTGTCTCAGGAGTTTCCCTAAATGAAACGGTGAAAGTAAAAAAAATGAAAATCTTAATAAAGGCATAAACACATTAAAGGTGTTTATTTGCTGAAATTCATATTAAAATCAGCTTTACTTGTATTGTGCAATGTATATTTGTAAAGTCTTTATGCATAGTATATATTGTAAAAAGGGGAAAAATAAATCGATGTATAAATGCTGTGATGTTTAAATAATTTTCGGTTAAATATGCGTGAGCGTCATGTCACCATTAAAGAACGCTGCATTCCATTTCTCATAGGATGTGTTTTCTGTTCTTGCAGTCTCCCAAGTTTGTTCTTCAAAAGTTACCTGGCAAGACCGGTCTTCACAAGAACGCATGTCTGTTCTCTGCGTTCTTGGAATTGAGAAACAGCTCTAGATATGGGCTGAATAGATTAAAAATGGCTTAACTTAACTGTTTAACTCTAGGGTACTTACAAAATGAGTCTTTAATAAGCTAAGTGTTAAGTGTTTAATATGCAAAATATGAAATGTATAAAGCATGTAACCATGTCATTGCTTGTTTTAG
Organism: Danio rerio; assembly: GCF_052040795.2. Taxonomy (NCBI): domain Eukaryota; kingdom Metazoa; phylum Chordata; class Actinopteri; order Cypriniformes; family Danionidae; genus Danio; species Danio rerio. Next base: position 28,339,023 of record NC_141036.1, on the reverse strand, counting down.
TGGGACTTTACAGCTGCTTCAGGATGCATCTGGGCAATGAGCTGGACACTGTTTTCATTTGCATTGCTTTGCGCAATTCTGAGATCCCAGGTAAATGGTCAACCTTTATTTCCTCTAATCAAAAGAGTTTACTTATGTATATATTCATTTAAGCTAACATTTGTGTTCCACAGTATTTGTACATCTTTTATGCATCGCTGGGAACTTTGATCTTCTCTGTGGTAAGTGCACTTCTTTCTTAATAATGTTTACCCTTTTAAGTTTTGTTGAAACATATAGATGGATAATCCTTATCTGGAGAACTTCATGACATTGTGTAATCATGTTCTGCTAACAATCTTTTATTGTCTTGTGGATAATAGTCCCCATTTACTGCTGTCCTCATCTTACTCCTTTTCTGTATCTGTCTTTAGTACTTGGTGATTGACACACAGCTCATACTGGGAGGAAAGCACAAATACAGCATCAGTCCAGAAGAGTACATCTTTGCTGCTTTGAACTTGTACATTGATATTGTCACAATATTCTTATTATTGCTTCAGTTAATTGGGTTCTGTCGTTGATATGGTTTGTCAACATCATTATTGCTGCCGTATTCAGCATCAGGCTTGGGATTTGCTATACATTTTACCTCAGTTTTTGTTGAAAAATGACTCCATTGTTTCTGTAAAATAATATAAGTCAAACAGATTTTAATTAGAATTTTTATATATGTAAATGAGATATTATAATATATCTGTCTGTAAAAATGCTATTAAAAAGAATACAAGAATTGTTAACTTAAGGCAAATAGTAAATTAGCTATGTTTAAAAGAATTAAAAATATAAATATGGCGTACGCTTTGTGTTTTGAGATACATTTTTACCAAAATAAAAAAAACAAAAAATGACTCCATTGTGTAACTCAATAAAATCTTTGCTACAATCCCTTTGCTATTTTTGTATATTGTTGGGATATGTAATCAATTCCATGTGTGTTCATTAAAAAAGGTCAAGAGAGATTTTTCTTCAATGTCTAAAAAATATTAGTAATTAATTTAATACAAATAAATAATTTGGTTCACAGAATTCTGTTATCCTCAATGCAGTGCAAAATTTACATTCAGGAGATGCAACCAATTTTATTTCCTGACTGATATTAACAGGTGGGGTTTAGTGGAATTTGTCACTTGTCAATCATTCTCCAGTCCTCCATTGGCCGCACCCATACATACGTCCTCTTTTTCTATGAATTCTCTGCACAACATGAAAAGCCTAAGTTTCAAGACATTTCTGCGGACAGGAAGTTTAGCTGCAGTGCTCAAGTTAATTTTAGACAACCAGGCCTTTCCATTTCGTTCAGGTTCATCTACTTCTGCAAAAATGCTTCATTAGTATACAAAGCATATCACACTCAATAGAAGGAGTTCAGTTGATATATCACCTTAAAAGTAATACAAATATAATTGTTTAATAAAATTAAAAAGAGACAGAAATATGTTTAAAATATATATTCCCTTTCCCCAAAAACATATAAGCTATATATAATTTTGGAACACTAAAACCTTAAAGCTATATAGACACAATGTAATTTTTAGGAAGTTAAAAATGGAATGTCAACTGTTACTTGAAAATATGCAGAAATCAATTTATAAACAAAATATTGCCACAAAACTATAGAAAGTGATCCAGTAACATCCTACTATTTTTCTTTTGGTTGAAAGGAGGCTAATGATGGTGCAAAACCAGAGAGTATTACTCCACATTTCACACGTCCATCTACCAAACACAAGCAGCTGTTATGAATTATGTCTAAGTATATGCTAACAATTTTATTGTATATTATGTCAGATTAAAGGGATCATCATTCAGCTTAGCTGTGAGGCATCAGTGCTAACCAATGAGCCACCATGTCTGCCATTAAAGGGATAGTTCACAAAAATGAATTTACTCACTATTTACTGACCTTCACGTGGTTATAAACCTTTGAGTTTCTTTCTTCTGTTGAACAAAAAAGAGAATATTTTGAAGAAAGTTGAAAACCATTGACCAGATATCAATGGATACAGGTTTCCACCTTTCTTCAAAATATCTTCTTTTGTATTTAACAAACAAAAATAAACTAAAACATGTTTGGAATAAGTGAAGGGAGGGTAAATTATGACAGAATCAAATTTTTGTGATGAACTGTCTCTTTAAGGGGGTGACACACCTTACCTTGCTTTCTCCTATGTTGTGTAAAAAAGAAAAATATTTTATTAATCTTCTTTGAAAATCAACGTCTATTTATGAAAACATTTTGCATTTATAAGTTAATCTAGTTTCTTTTTATGAGTTATAAACAGCCTATCAACACTTAAAATACTGGTTACAACCACATAGTTCGGCTTTAATAAATAGTCCCCCACTCTTATTATGCATCAAAAAAAATTCCGGAAGTTGATCAAATCGTTACCGACTTCGTCACAAAACAAAAGTGTCATGGCGGAGTTTAATGAAAACGCTCGCGACAAGGAAAAATCGCCAGGAGAGAGCGAAAATATGAAAACGTCGATTCGTGAGCCCTCGTCCCAGGGCAAACAAGTGAACTCGACCGCTGTCAACACTACCGAGTACTGCGAGAAACTGCAGGAGTGGATGTGGCAGTACTACTGCAGCTATATGAACTGGCAGAGCTGGATAGCCATGTCTGCGCTTTCCTTCCCACCGTGTTTCCCCACACAAGGAGCGACTGAATCGCACGGGACGACGGCATGGGGAACAGATATGTCAAATGGAGACCTTCGTAACTGGCTTAACAACCCGTTTGGGTTTCCTGCTGCAGCGGTAAATGTAGCAGCTCCAGCAAACGGACAGAGTTCTGCAGCTCCAGCCACTGCACCTGCGCAGATACTACAACAACAACAAGCTAATGGAAACGCTCAACAGCCAGGTGATACTGTCCAGTCAACTGTTCATCATCTTTATTTGCAATTAAAAGTGACAGCTACAGTTCTCTGTTTTGACTATTGCCTAAAAACTGACAGCTCAGCTGTCAGACGAGTATGAACGAATCTTTCTGCACAGTGTGTTTAAGTGGTGCATATTTTAGATTGTACTTAGTCATGCACATATATAGAACTATTACTTTATAAAAAGGAAAATTTAAGTAAGCATTTCATTGACATTCACATTTTTATTAGCACAATTACATGTGACACACTGAAGACTATCAGCATCATTACTATACTAGAGTACTGATGCTGAAAATTCAGCTTTTTTTAGCACAATATTAAGTTGCCGCATTTAATAATATATTAAAATAGAAACGGTTAAACAATTTCACATTATTATTTTATTGTATGACCATTAGTAATAATTATATTACTAAACAATTATACATACAGGCAGCATGGTGGCTCAGTGGTTAGCACTTTCACCTCACAGCAAGAAGGTCGCTTGTTTAAGTCCCGGCTGGGTTTTACAAAGAAATGCGCTGTAAGTGAATTAGATGAACTAAATTGGCCGTAGTGTATGAGTGTGTATAGGTGTTTCCCAGTACTGGGTTGTGGCTGGATGGGCATCCGCTGTGTAAAACATATGCTGGAATAGTTGGCAGCTCATTCTGCTGTGGTGACCCCAAATAAGGGACTAAGCCAAAGAAGAATAAACAAATGAATGAATGAATGAATCAATTATACATACAATATATAAACTGTATTGTTATCGCTTCATTGTGTAAACATTAGAGCTGCATTATGTATCATTTGAGCATCTATATAACAATCTGTGTGTCTGCAATATATATGCAATGTCGAGTTGGGATTATAGACGGCCAGGAACCACGGGTCAAAACACATGAGATTTGTGGGGGCTCTCTTTAAGCACAGTAGAGTGAAAAATAATTATTATTTGCATGTGTTTTTAAGGCATGTGACTGACTATGAAAGCATTTCATGAGCATTCTAAGCATTTTAATCGAGGTTAAGAAGTTTAATAAAGATTCATTTTATCAAACCATTTATATGATGAATACTATGCATTGTTAATTTACAATTGATTGTTCAGTTTCTGTTTGACTCTCGACAGAAAACTATAAATCATTGATTATTTCACTTTTATATTTGCTGCATTGTGTTTTTTTATGACTGTATTTAGTTTATTACATGTATGTAATAAAGTTCATAAAAATATTTTACTTCCCTATAAAATCATCCCAATTAATCTAAAGTCGTTGCAAAAAGAGTTATTTCAGTCATCTGGTGAAATTATATCACACTATATTATGTTACATATATCGCAACATATATCACAGAGAAAAAAATATTGCTATGTCAAATGTTTCCAATATCATGCAGCTCTGGTAAACATTTATTCATTTATTTTCTTTTCGGCTTAGTCCCTTTATTAATCAGGGGTTGCCACAGCAGAATGAATCGCCAACTTATCCAGCATATGTTTTACACAGTGGATGCCCTTCCAGCTGCATCCCAATACTGGGAATCTTTATTTAATAATTTACTGTCAATGTTTACTAGGATGTCTAACAGGACATGTAGTTGAGATATTCAGTTAGGCAGCTACAAAAAGTGTCAGTAAGTTTGACACTAACTTTGGTAAAATTCAGATTTCTGTCATTTATCAGAATTTTTTCTTTATTAATAAAACAAAACAAAGCAAATATTATAACTTAAATTTATAACAAAATTGCAAAAATCTGTTGCTACATTATGTCAAATCTATTGGTATGAGGAGCTCCCTGGTCATCCTGTTAGCTAACCATAAGGGATTTTAGAAGACTAAGTGTCTAATTGAATGAAATAAAGAAAAAAAAAGGTTAATTCCAGCAATAGTTTCATTTTTAAAAAAGTGTTTTGTTTGAGAGTTTTCAACTGGAGAAACAATTCTTTCATAATTTTTTAGAAATTTGATAATGGCAATTGGTGGTATATGTTCAGGTCAAATTATAAAATAATCCATTTAATGTAGTAATTGAAGACCCCTTAGTTTTATATTATGAGTTTATTATACAGTATATTAGAGCATATATGGTGGGACGAGATATTACACTGCATAACCGGAATGATTTACAAAATCAGTTAATTTTTATAATTTGTTTTGTCTAGGTAGAGAATATTCTATTCCCTCTCCCCTCCAGCGGTTCATTGCGGAAATGGTGGACTTCTTTATTCTTTTCTTCATTAAAGCTACAATTATCATCAGTATTGTCCATTTGAGCGGAATGAAGTGAGTCTGAAATTTTAGTTTACATTTGGGTCAAAGATGTAAAGTAACAGCCCTGTATCATTTTATTATCTTTTATCACCACAATGTTTTTAGAAGACTTACATGTCATTGTGTAAAAGTAGTTTATATACCAAAAAATATTGTTAGGTATATTTAGAACAAAAAAATAAAATATATATATATTTAAATGTAAAAAATAAATAAGACTTTAGTATCATCTGTTATAAATATTTACTATTTATAAATATTTAAATATGTACAGGTTAGTGTTGTTTCATTTTTATATAGTTGTTATAATGACTGACGAAGCATTAATTTATCACAATTTTGACAATTTTTTTTATATAAAATGTAGACAACTTTTCACCTATTTCCTAACATATTACACAAGCTACATCAAATAATCCTTCATTTTAACTCTTTACCCATTTAAAATCCTATCTTAGGGACATCTCAAAGTTTGCTATGCACTTCATTGTGGAGGAGATCGATGAGGACACGTCAATGGAGGAGCTGCAGAAGATGATGCTCGTGGCTCTAGTGTACAGGATATTAGTTTGCTTTTATGAGGTTAGTTCACACACAGTTGAGTTAATCCTCTGAAATAAGTCATTAAGAGCTGTGTAACTGTGTTCTGATTGTTTTCAGATCATATGTATTTGGGGAGCTGGAGGGGCCACACCAGGAAAGTTCCTCATTGGTTTGCGAGTGGTCACATGTGACAGCTCTGTCCTGGTTCAGCCAAACCGTGTTCGTGTGGTACCAGCGACTAATGTTACACTTTCTGCGTCAGTATTGCAGTCTTTTTTTGCCATTTAAAAAAATCAATTTAGTTTTCCTATTGTTAAAGTAATTTAATTCTATTTTTTTTTGTAGGTCAACAGTGAGAGCGTTAAACAAGAACTTCTCCATTGCTTTCTTCTTTCCGGCTTTTATCACACTTCTTTTCTTCCAGCACAACAGGACAGTGTATGACATTGTGGCTGGAACAATTGTGGTCAAGAGACACAGGCTTAGATGACTGTCACTGGAGTCACTATCGGTCCGACATTGTCATGCAAAAAAACAAACTCATAACCAGAGGAGAGCGAAGCAGCTGTTCAGTGACTCTGAGCTGAACTAAAGCGATTGGCCTCTCACAGAACTGTCAGTTTAAGAGCTGAACGCAGCGTCTCCAGTATTTCTTACCCACCTTTTCTGGACACTTAGTCTTATAAGTATGAACTGCTTTCTCAGAAGTATTTTGTAATCCTCTCCGTTGACAACTTAGAATATTTTTCTTGTGCCAAAGTCAGATGATTTAAAAAAAACAAGCTGCCTCATAATACTTGTACTTCCTCTGGTACATGCATTTCATTTCTTTCTCTTTTTCTTTGCGGACTATCGATTGGAATATTCACTAATAATGGAATATGAGCAGGAATTAACATATTCCTGCAAATGCAATATAGTTAGGTTATAGATCCTAATTTACTGACTGGATTTGTATTTTAGATGAATGTTTTGTACCTAATTATGTGTCTATTTAAGGGCCTTTAATGGTTGGAAATGCTGGGTAAACATTTTATTTGTACAGCTGAGCTGTTCTGCGTACTGTAATTTTCACTGCATGCCTTCTTCAGCTTCGTGTTCTGTTCTATCATGAGCTGCTGAGTTTATCTGTTTCACTTTGCTTTGCCCAAATATTTATCAGTTTGTATGTTATTGATTTTGGGATTGTTTTGATATGGCCAAATCAAAATAATTCAGTTATGTCCCAGAGTTAGCCTTCTGTGTTGTCTCTGTGTTTATATTGACTTGGATTTATCAAAACCAAAAGAAATCTTTTAAAGGGCATCTATGATGAAAATCATCTTTTGTAAACAGTTTGGACATAACTGTGTGTATGTATAGTTTGTCCACAGTCATGTTGGGTGATATAAAGACAATAAGTCTCTCGTTTTTTTTTTTACTTTCTGAAGTTAAAATAGGATCCAAATCCCTCCCATTTTGAGGCCCACCACAACATGATATAAGAGTGTGGTTTCCCCACCCACGGAATTGATTGACAGCGGCGTATTAACATGTCACTGTAGTAACGTGAATAATCATATCAAAAAGAAAGCATAAGCGCAAAGCAAAGGGGATTTAAAGATCTGTTCAGCTCCCTGTGGTCATCAGTCATCATCAAATGTGATCAAGAATGAGTTTTACAAGTTTAAAACGTTTTTAAAACTGTGCAAGTTTGTAATGAATTACAGCAATTTTACCGTCTTTACTTCATCACCACAGCCGCATGTCAGTACAATTATAAAAGAAGATGCTTCAATCGCGGTTTGTGGACGTTAAATCAGGTTTATTTTGCAAAAAAAAACTTTGTTTGCAGACTCAAACGTAAGCTGCCTTGGGGTCATTTTAATATAGCAGTCACGGTCAGATATAAAAATACACTTTTTAAATGAGTATTTAATAAAATAACTGGTTCAAATGGTTAAATTAATTGAATTTTCCAATCAATTAGTCGTTTATAAAAATGAAATGATTATTCGGTCATAAATTACCCTCATGTTATTCCAACTCCTTGAGACAAATTCAGATATTTTAGATGAAATTTAAGAGCTGCTCCATCCTCCATAGACAGCAACAGAGGGGTTGATATGTTCAAAGTTCAGGAGAGCAATTAAAACATTGTCAAAAAGAGCACTTGTTGGCCAACAAAATTATGCGTGTTTATTACGTGCAGTACGTGTTGTGCTGTGGCAATGTGGTACTGAACGTAGTAAACGCGCACCTGGACCTGACCCGGGTAAGAGAAGAACGGTTGTAGTTTGTATTTATTTTAAGTGTTCTTGGAGCTGCCTATGATTAAAGTTGTTTAACCACTGATGTTCCATGGATTGTTTTTACAATATCTGGATTCTTTTTCTGGACTATGAATGTCTTTGTACCATCGTTTTGCAGTTCTGTGGTGAATGAGGTAACTCGAATTTTATCTGAAATATTTTATTTTACTTTGTGTTCTCTAGATGAACAGAGTCTTAGGGAATTAGAACAACATGAGGGAGTAATTAATAACAATTTAAAATTTGGGTGAACTAACTTGAATGCTAATCTATGGCTAATGTATTTGAAATCAAACAAAATGTAACGTTATTAATATGGTTGCGATTTCAGATGACATTATTTGGAGCAGGGTTGTAATAATTCACCTTCTTCTGGCTGAACTGCAGTCCATACAGAAATACATAATAAAACGGGACATTTTGTATATAGAAATGTGTTTGCGCTATCTAGCATCTTTAGCAAGTGTCCTCATCAGTTGACATGAGTAACCAGTAGATGGAGTGAGAGAGAGCTACTGACTTACCATAGATTTATACACTAGATGTCGCCTGGTCTATTGTTGTCTATTGGACGGAATGCGTCAATAGCGCCGCCATCTTGCTACAGGGTAGCGCTCCTTTGAAATGAATGCGGGACTAAAGTACAGTGGGGGAGTGTGTCTATCCAAAGCCAGAGATATACACATATACATATGATCGGGAATTTTCCTGGATGTTAGTATATAAATTTTTTTTTCTAATTACGAAAATGATAATTTTGCATCACTTGCAGCACGGGCATTCCTGAGCTTGTGTTTGTGTGTACAGAAATGTACTAGTTTTCCCTCCCTGTTAAATTTAATCTAATCATGTCCTGAAACACATCTCCTCTCCTACTTTCACTTCTCATACTGACGGAGGGAGCGACTCGTTTGTGAATGAATCCCCCGAACGACTCTTTTACTAACGTTAGCCGACAATAATAAGTTTCTGGCAGCGCAGCATCTCGTTGTCATATTTGTTTTGCATTGTTTGCTGATTTTATTCAACAAAAAAGCCGTGTGTTTAGTGCGAGTTGAAGCTGCTTTGCCTTATGGTGAATTCAGTAAGTGACTGTTATCATCAATAACGTTACCTGATTAGCACAAAAGTTCAGAACATACAAAAACATTAAAAAAAAAAAACAATTTTACCTATGAAATGTTCTGCCTTTGTGCTTTGTTTTCTCTGCTCGTTACTACACCCGTAGACAGCGCTAAAGTCCCGCATATCTTCTTGTAATAACACTGTCTTGACTGCGGTTGAATGACATTTGTCCTGGGAGCACTGTACCAATGTGGCGGCGCTATTGACGCATGCTTAGGGTCCCTATGCGATATCTAGTGTATATATCTATGCTGATTTACCCATATATATATATAAGCATATTGTTCCAGTTTAACCTGATTTACTGGAACTATTAAAATCAAATACCTATTAACACAATAGTCACACACAGTTATACACTATATTATTATTATGTTTTAAACTGTTCACGGGTGGACTTAGTGATTTGGGGACCCTAAGCAATTCCAGCCATGGCGCCCAAAAGTCCTAATTTACACACTTTGGATTAATTTATTTGTTTGTTTTGCGAACATTTTCTTATATAACTCAATCATCTTTTCTACATTTTGTTTTAAAAATGAAATAAATAAATAAATACATTGTTTTATTTTTAAAACTAAATCTTCATCTGACTTTGCTGAACTGCACCATTATTGGGGGATGGAAGACAAATTTGTGCAGATGTAATAATTATGATGCACATTTATTAGACTCTCAACTTTACTAAATATGAGAGAAAACAATATTATATATAATTTATAGATGTAATTTATACTTCTAGGTATTTTTTGGGGCCCCCCAAATTTCCTGGGGCCCTAACTGGCTGCTTACCTCGCTTATTGATTAAATCCGCCACTGACTGTACATTACATTATTATTAGTTCCCATAGCATCCCATCATTAGTTTTATAACATCATTCTGTTATCCTGTAAGTTAGAATTCCAATTAAAGGGACAGTTCTTACCAAAATTATATTTGCCATCATTTACTGACCTTCATGACATACCAACCCTGGCTAATTCTGCTTCTGCTGGCTGAAAAATTTTATTTTTATTTTTGTGAAAGCTTCATAAATGGCTTGGAAGTTTTTGTTTGAGGGCGTTTTCATTATAGTTTTTCAAAAAAAGGTTTCTTTTGTATTTTTGAAAATCTTCAAAGTTGTCAAACCAGTTGGTAGAGCACGAGGAACTTTCACACAGGAGGATAATTTTTATAGTTCCAAGATCTAGCACTATTGGTGTATTTGCCATGTTTGTATTGCACAAACTGCACAATAAATCATTTTAGGCTTATTAGGAAAACTACATCATTTATTCATCCACTTTTCACAGTGGAATGAACCGCCAACTCATCCAGCATATGTTTTACACAGTGGATGCCCATCCAGCTGCAACCCATGCACACTTATTCACACACACACTCTTAAACTACAGCCAATTTAGTTTATTCAGTTCACCTATAGCACATGTCTTTGGACTGTGGGGGAAACCGGAGCACATGGGGAGAACATCCAAACACCACAGAAATGCCACCTGGCCCAGCTGGGATTTGAACCAGCGACATTTTTGCTGTGAGGCGACAGTGCTAACCACTCTGCTACTGTGTCGCCCCAGTAACTAAAATATTATTTTAATGCACAGTCTATCCTAGCAACATAAGAACTACCAGTGATGCACGGGTATGCTGCTGACTGGGCGAATACACATCATTCAAACCAGCAGCACATTATTTTCCATGTTACAACATGACATAAACACAAAGAAAACTAATGTTAGCTACATTTACCTGTCACATTTGTCTGATGCATTGTTTTTCAGACTTTATTTGCTAGTTAAGAGGTGGCACGGTGTCTCACAGCAAGAAGGTCGCTGGTTCGAGTCCCGGCTGAGCCAGTTGGTATTTCTGTGTGGAGTTTGCATGTTCTCCCTGTGCTCACATAGGTTTTCTCAAGGTGTTCCAGTTTCCCTCCACAGTCCAAAGACATGTGCCATAGGTGAATTGGATGAAGTAAAATTGGCTGTAGTGTATGAGTGTGTGTGTAAATGAGTGTGTATGGATGTTTCCCAATACTAGGTTGCAGCTGGAAGGGCATCCGCTGCATAAAACATATGCTGGAATAGTTGGTGGTTCATTCCTGCTGGTCGCTGGCAACCTCTAAAATAGAGATTAAGCTGAAGGAGAATTAATGAATGAATTAATCTCCTAGTTATTAGTGAAATAGCGAATGCAGCTAGAATTAAAATAGCCTGATATGACCTATCATTTATGACAATGTTTTTCATTAATATTGCTATAATGTATTACTATTATCTAAATATTTAAACCTTTTTTGTTATACAAGAGTTCAGGAAGATTGAACTGTTTTACTTCAGTTTAATGTAATATAAGTTACATTTTTATAAAGTTAATCTGATTTAATCTAATCATTTAAGGCAGTGACAATTTTTTAAGTGTAACAACTTAATAATGCAAAATAATATGCATTTGCATGATATGCCCATTTTTATAAAGCAAAACTATTAAAAACAGTTTCAATAGTTTGCATTTTTAAGGCCTACAGGGAGAAAACTTTTCCCTTCATGGTGTAAAAAAGGATGTAAAAAATTGATATGACCCAAAAAACACTTTTAGTTTGTTCCACACACAAGAAATCCATAGTTTAATTACTACAATGTTTTTAAAAAAAAGTGTTAATTATAGTATTGATTAATCTCATTTCCATTGATCAGCTTTGTCAGAGCATAACATTTATTAGCAAATGGTCATGAAAGTTTTTCTTTCAGAAGCACAGCACAGACCCTTATTTTCCCTCTCTCTCCAACTGGTTGACCCTGCTACCTTGTAAAACCCCCTCACTATCAGAACTGCATTGCGTTTATCAGCAAGTAATACTCAGTGACGCTCAACATGACTTAGTTTATCTCGAAAGTCAGATTGAGTTTGCTATGCCAACTATATGATGTCACTGTAAGCCATGTTGGGGGACACCAGCAAGACTCGTGCTAGCATTATGATTATAAAGGAGGAAAAATTGATCAGAGAACCATTTTGTTGAAGGATGTTAAAAAAAATGTTCATCAGGTGTCTCTGATCTGTGTTAAAAATGGTAACTCTGGCTGTGAATGAGAAAATGCTGAGCGACCCACACAACTCAGGCATTTACTTGTGTCGGTGATATTTTTTTTATGTAATTTGATTTTTTTTTGGTGGTCTGAAGGGTGAAGGAAAGAAAGAAAGGACACAGTCTGCCTTCAGGGTCTGTCAGCGCCTTCCAAACAACGAGCTGATTGGCCGAATGTCTGGTATTTTGTCATTAATTGGTGATGTGTTTTACTTTCTGTAGTAATGATGTCATCGGCAGCCAATCAGACGCCATGGTGACTGTGATTGGTGTGATCTGATTGGCTCTTCAGCTGAAAATAAGATGGGGCTGGGTTTCTCATCATCTGAGACTGATGTTCACTCTGGGCATTTGCTAAAGAAGTGTGCTCTTCCAAATCCATGATCAAAGCAACAATAGGGAGGAACAGCGCTCACTGATAGCAATGAAACCCCCTTTGGAGTTTCTTAGCTGTTATATATTACCGTGAGAACGGAGCATATACAGTAGTATTGAATTGTAGACAATGTGGTTGTCTGGTGTTGTTGAGAAATGAAGGAAGATTCTTTATTTGGGGCTAGAAGTGAGTTTTGACAGAGCATCAGTAGGATAACATTTTTGCCATACATCCTTTGCTTACACACACACACACACACACACACACACACACACACACACACACACACACACACACACACACACACACACACACACACACACACACACACACACACACACAGAATTACATACACAAAAACTGTATTAATTCCTGTGTTTTTATTCTAATATTTATTAGTGTCACTTGATTACTGCAGTCTTATATACATATTTAATATGATATATTTTAGATTATATTTAATTATATTTTAGTTGTTTTTATATCTATTCAATTAGAATATAATATTATTCATTCTTTCATTTTCTATTCAGCTTAGTCTTTTTAATAATGAGGGGTCTTCAGCGCATGTTTTAAACAGCGGATGCCCTTCCAGCCGCAACCCATTGCTGGGAAACACTGCACACACTCACATACAATACGTTTAATTTAGCTCATTCAATTCACCTGTACCGCATGTCTTTCGATTTGTGGGGGAAACCAGAGCACCCGGAGCAAACCCACACAAACACTGGGAGAACAAGCATACTCTAAACAGAAACCGACCTAGCCAAGGCTTGAACCATTGACCTTCTTGCTGTGAGGCGATTGTGCTACCCACTGCGCTACTGTTCTGCCCTGTATAAATATTATATATTTTATATTATATTAAATTAGATTTAGTTTTGTTATTAATACTTAAATAATGCAATTATTTTAAAAGCAGCTAAATGTATAAATGCCGCGTTCAGCATAAATCAGTACACCCCCTTTTCAAATGAATATTTTTATTAAGTTCTCAGTAAATATAGCAAATATATTTGTGATGGATTTAAACATAAGTTTAAACATAAATTTAAAACAAGAATAAGATAAGAATATGATCACCTCATATATAGGAATAGAAAGAAAATATATTTAAACTCAAATGAGTTATTGCAACAAAAGACTAATTAATACATTTTGTAAACTAAATTTAATATGTTTTATGTTTCTCTTGATTACTCTTGTTTACTAAAATTTGGATTAAGTTTAAGATATTAAAATTGTAAGATTTTTTCCCAACATGTTAATTAGGGTGCAGGGGCGGGCTTAGTGATTTGGGGGCCCTAAGTAATTCCATATATTGGACCCCATTGACACTCAAAACTATTTATTTCTCTATAGATATTTTTTCCTCTGTACATTAGTGTTTTTGTAAATAAACTGCGAAAGTGGAACCTTTATCTTCTTAATGCAAAATTAAATACATTAAATTGTTTCCAACATATTAGACCAGTTACCAAAGATGTAACAGCAAAAACACACAGTGCTGTCATTTTTCACAAAGTATAGTAATCACATTTGGCTAATCCTTTTACCATTTTTTATATGATTTAAATAAGAGCTGTTTTTTGAATTGACAACCGTCCCTCTTCATTGGGAAATTTGAACATTCCACTAGACATGGGGGCTCTGGTTTTGAAATGAAGTAATAATGTTAAAATCTTAATGGTTATAGAAAGATTTTGCAACATATGAAAATTTAAAAAACAGCTATATGATTAGTTTAGACTTTTTGGCAGTGGTCGTGGGCCTCTAATTCCCTGGGGCCCTAATCGGCTACTTACCTTGGTTATTGGTCAAGTCCACCCCTGTTAGGGTGTAAAAAATTTTGAACTGTGAACCTAAGTTTATTTGTTAGATTAGTTCCAGTTTTGTTTTTGGTACTGACTAATATAATATTTAGGCACAAATATATTGCTGTAAAGCATCATATACAAAATATTCATTCATTTAAAGGGGTGTACTTATTTATGCTAATCACTATATATATATATATATATATATATATATATATATATATATATATATATATATATATATATATATATATATATATATATACAGTTGAAGTCAGAATTATTAACCCCCTGAATTATTAGCTCCCCTGTTTATTTTTTCCCCCAATTTCTGTTTAATGGAGGGAATATTGTTTCAGCACATTTCCAAGCATAATAGTTTTAAAAACTTATTTCTAATAAATAAGTTATTTTATCTTTGTCATGATGACAGTACATAATATTTTACTTGATATTTTCAAGACAATTCTACACAGCTTAAAGTGACATTTAGAGGCTTAAATAGGTTAATTAGGTTAACTAGGCAGGTTAGGGTAATTAGGATAGTTATTGTATAATGATGGTATGTTTTGTAGACTATCGAAAAAAAACATTTCAAAATTAAAAACTGCTTTTATTCTAGCCAAAATAAAACAAATAAGACTTTCTCCAGAAGAAAAAATATTATTATACATGCTGTGAAAATTTCCGTGCTCTGTTAAAAATAATTTGGGAAATATTTAAAAGAGAAAAAACTCAAAAGAGAGCTAATAATTCTGACTTCAACTGTATATATGTAACCTATATATATATAGGTTACATATATACAGGGACCGTCTTGCTGAGAGGAGATTGTGCTACCCACTGTGCCACTGTGCTGCCATATATATATAAAATTGTACAGATATACCTAAACCAGAAAACAAAATTGTAATGTATTTATGTAATTGTAGAGAAATAAAAGCAATACCAATCTACATACAGTAGAAATGTTCAGAAAATATATACAAGAAAGGGACATATGGTAAAATAAGGGAATCGGGATCCTTTTTTCTTCTATCTCAGTTTGAGGCCCATCATCCTCTGAATTTAGAGCAGACTGTTATCATAGTTCAGAAGCGCTGACCAGTCTTATCAGTGTCCCAGTGTCTGTCTGTACACCGATTAATGTTTAACACCCCCCAAGTTTACACACTGACAGTCATCTAACCGTGTGTGTGTGACTCGTGGCTTTCTGGCAGATGTTTTAATTAGTGATCCAGATGCAGGAGAATGGAGACTTTATATTATCCATGATAACACAAGCTGTTGAGATGAGAATAGACGAGGGTTTCATTTCAGAGCGGAGATCCTGCATAGCATGCCTATTGTTCACATTTATAAACCGGACTCTCTGTAGTGTGATGATTTGATTTAAACATGCTATTAATTATTAATGAATCAATTTTTCAGAAAAAAGCTTGAATTTAGCCACAGCTGCTGGTAAATCAAAGGATTCACAGCTTGCCAGAGCTATGCTATTGTAAAAGATAGGTTACAAGATTATAGGGGACGGAGTGCTTGGCTAAACAGCACGATTGAATTAATATATTCAAATAGTCCAGTCTACTAGAAAATTGTGCTCGCAGGATTGGAAAAAGTAACCACTGGATAATTTCTTTGACCTTACAGTCTTACTCATGTGTGACCACATTTGTTTAAAGGAGCGTTTGTTGACATGATGCCATTTTGAATCTGGTCCTGTAGGCATTGATTCCTTTAGCAGTGAACTCAGTGGAGCCGTACAAGAGGGAAAGAGTCTGCCTGGCAACAGTGTCTGTGTTTACTAAACAATTCAAGCTGACAAATTCACAAAATTAGGATCTGCCAATGAAATGTATATGGCTTATGATTTCTTAACTTTTTAAATGTATTTCATGTCCTGTGTGCATTTCAGTAATTTAAAGTGCTTTATGAAGACTGACTGACTGACTGACTGATTGATTGATTGATTGATTGGTTGATTTATTGGTTTATTGATTGGTTGGTTAGTTGGTTGATTAAGAGAGTGTTTGGAATTTCATCTTTAGGAAGTGTGGCCATTTAACTACAATGTCTAGGCTATGCCGTCACTGGACAGTTGAAAAGGGCTTTAGCCCATTTTTACCTTCGCAATTGCCAAAATTGTTTATGTCAGAGATTCAACTATGTGCTGGAAACATTCCTCTGGGATTTGTGGGTAATACATGCTAGCATCATGCAGTTGTGCAGATGTGTCATTAATCTGTCGTTCCAGCACATCTAACAATTTCTCTCTTGGATTTAGATCTAGTGATGGTAGAGGTAAGTGAATTAGAAACCAGTTTGAGGTCATTTGAGCTTTGTGACATGGCAAGTTATGCTGCAGGTAGTCGCCATTAGAGGATGAATACACAGTGGTTATGAAGAGATGGAGATGGTCAGCTTGCTGTGGTGTTTGAAGAATGCTGTTCCTCACTAATACAAGGCATGTGATCCACGTTTTTTCATCAGAATATTGTTCAGAAACAGAGCCTCATTAGACCAGGGAAACCTTTTCCAATTTTCTAATAGCAAGTTTTGGTGAGCCTTGTCAGATCATAGTCTCAGTTTGGTGATCATATACGAACTTGGTGGTGACAATGTGCTGTTTTTCTGCTGCTGTTGTAGATCATCTGATGCTATGTTAGATGTGTTTTATGTTCAAAGATTCTCTTCTGCAGACCTCAGTTCTAATACTTTTAGTTCATTTTTATTTTAATTAGTTACTGTTGCTTAGGGATGAGCCGATCAGGATTTTTGCAGCCGATACAGAGTACTGATTCTGATGCTTCAAGCTTCAATGCATAAGCCACATTTTATGATAATCAAGTGTAGCTCTCTTCTTACCTAAAAGAAAAAATGAAGGATGCTGCATATAATCTCTTGAAGATGTGTCTTATAAGCATTAAGTGTGGACATTTAGTGGTCAGAAGCAGCTCTACAGAAAATAATAGATAAAACAGATTTTAAAAATGGTAAGAAAAGTTACTAATAAAGCTATTTGGAAACAATTGAACTCAAGATATTTTTACTGCTTTATTAATTTAACCTTACAACTTTAATCCTTTGAACATGTGCCTCTCACGATCTGTGCTCTAAATGTTTTCATTTACCCTCATCGCCATGATTTCCGGGGTATTTTATCTCATTTGTGGACGTCACGGAGCTGTTATGAATATTTGGGAGACTCGCAGAGCTCCCGGGAGAAGTCATAGACTAGCAAGTACTGATTAAGTCCTGAAATGTGATTATCGGCCGATACCGTTCTCCGGCTGACCGCTCTGCGTATCCCTACTATCGCTGTTCTGTCATCTTCAACAGTTTGGTCATTTTCCTCTGACCTCTGGCATCAACAAAATCTTTTCATCTGCAGAACTGCTGCTCACTAGATATTTTCACTTTTTCACATCCCTTCTCTGTAAACTTACAGATTGTTGTGCATGAAAAGTACAGTATATTACCATTTTCTAAAATGCTCAACAACTATGCCATGTTCAAAGTTACAAATTAATGACTTTTCCTCTCTTAGAAATATAAATGTTCCACAGGAAACTATAGGAATACACAATTGGTCTAAAGAGTTAGTGTTGGCACCAAGCGGCAATCTCCCGCTCTCCCTCGTGAAGCAAATACGGAAGTAACTAAAACTGCATTTCATCAAAATTCCGCTAGTCCTGGCTCCATAATAGAGCAAATTTCTATTGAGCCCACTGTTATGGCCAATTTTACAGCAGAAAAGAAGCTAATACTGTACATTTCGCAAATAATACCCTTCATGACAGCTGAGGGGGTGATTTTTTTATAACTCATCTGTTTTCTTTATATAAGGTTATATTAAGTCTGCATAATTAAGGGTGTGGCCACTTGAGTGACAGCTAGGTCTCGCTGGTCACCATCACTTCACCTCAGCTGATTCCGGATGATTAGCTGCTGAGCTTGGCATGTACATCGTATTTTTGTTTAGTTTTTGTGGCTTTACACAGTCAATTGCTTTTTGGAATTATTTCCTACAATTATCAGATGATATGGTTTGCTGTGTGCACTTAATTATGCTCACAAATTGTTCATATGGCCTCCATTTTCTAGGTGATTCAAATTATGTACTTATACTATCTCTATAAATGTATTTGTTTTACTTAAGATCATGTATCATTTATAATTGTCTTTAGACCTGTAATGCACTCCAGAATCTGACAGATTGATTAGCTGTAAGCTATAGAACAGTCATCTGAAATGTTGTTATTCAGTGTTGTGCCTGGATTTCATCAATAGCCTTGCATTTACTAACAGACTGTATTTGAATTATTTCGAAGAAATTTGCGTTTTCCTCCTGTAAAAAACATCATAAGAACAATGTTTAATGGCTCAATGTATTACAACAGTGTATTTTAAAAGACTAAACACTTTATTGATATAGTATACAAGGAAGCACATGTGATCAGAACACAAACGAGTCGCAGGTAATGAAGTATTAAGCATTTCTCCCAAAGAAAAACCTGTCTAAGCAAAATGCTAGCAGGCCTCTGTGGGTTTGCTCAAGCTCCGCCTCTATGCCCTTGTTTGGTATCCCCCGGTCAGTGCGATGACGCGCAAACAAAATGGTGACGGTTGGCCACACCTACTGGTAGTTTTTTCTTCAAAAACCTTTGGGTGATGTCATGAATACTACATGCATATCTTTTACAGTCTATGGTTGGCACTCAGGGACAAAACACACAATTACATTTGTCATGACCAAGCCACCTGTTCACCTCAGTATTTTCACCAAGAACGAAATTCAGAATAATGGTTCTCAAAATAATGATTACTTAACTTTAAGATAGCCTACGTGAGAGCAAGAAAAAAAGAATAGTGATGTTTCTTTATAGTGACTGGAAGTAAAATGCAGCTTTATTGAATTGATTTTAAATATGGATTTGCTAGTTCAGCAATCATCTGTTAGCTTTTATCATTTACTTGCAAACGCAAGGAGGGAATTCATTTTCACATGGCTTTCTCTAATTCAACATTTCACATTTCTGTGTAGATTTAACTATTTCCCAGGATTTTGTGGCAAAGCAGTGACAGTGATTAGAGATGGTCCATCCAGTAATGGCTTTATAATAGCTTGGTTGTATAATTGCTGTTTGTGTGTTTTCTTATGTTTCCTCTCTCTGTTACGCTGCCAAAACCACTATTGAGTCAATGGTGCCCCTCCCCTGTGCTTATTAAGCCTTTTGATAAAGGGAATGTTATTGCATTCCTTGCTGGAAGCCTCAAATATCTAGTGACCAGTCTGGGTACTCACTTTTTTGAAGCATTCAGCACTTCTGACCACTGAACGTAGCCCTCCACAACCCGTTGGCAATGGCAAAAAAACACAAAGATGGTGTTCTTCAAGTCTCTGCTTGTAAAGTGCTTGAGCTGCTCCTTCATTCTTGGGTTGTGTTCTCAGCAAGAGTGTGTAGGCCAGAGCTATTTTTGGCTTAATGCTTGAAATACTGGCTCGGAAAGACATGGAAAAACATTTTACTTTCTGAAAGATTTGGCTCTGTTATTGTTGTCGCTCTGTTTAAGAAGTTAACAGAGTACTTGAGAGAGATAATTCATCCAAAAATTAAAGTTCTGTCATCATTTACTGTACTTTCCAATTGTTCCAAACCTGCATGACTTACTTTCTTCCAAAGAACACAACAGGAGATATTTTTAAAGTGCAAACAACATCATTGACTTCATCACGAGGACAAAAATACATTCATTAAAATATTCTCCTTTGTTTTGCAGAATAAAAAAGAAGCCATACAGGTTTAGAACTGTGTGAGGGTGAGATACGGTAAATGGATGTTATACCACCTGCTACAATGCTACTTATATTGAGCTTTGCAAACACACTACGTTACATGTCCTAGACAAACATGTCCATTTGTATGAGGGTGCCACTGTCATTTTCGTTCGTATGTGTACAGTCACACACTCGCATAATGCATGACTCAGAAAATTCTCAAGGTGGAAGCCTGGAGACATATGTAGACCTTGTCCTTGTTACCTCGGCAACACAGGTTCTTGCGTAATCTTCCCACTTGCTCAGTGACGGTGTAGTACCTACTAAATCAAGGGGCTTTCCAGTCCCAGTGGCGTACAGATCACACATATGCCACTGGACTCAATGCCTTCTGTTAGAGAAGTCCCTTTAATGGAAAGCCAGTTCACTTGGCGGCCATATTGGCGACATCCTACAAAATCAAAAAGATCATATATTAAATAGGGAGACTAAAATGTTTTCAAGATTACATTTTAATATTTATAATTAGCATTCAAATTATTACTAAGGAATGAAGATAACAAAGACAGTCTTAGCCGTCCAAAAAAAAATCCTGTTCTACACAAAACTAATTTCTTTCAAGCTAATGTTGACTCCAATCATTCCAGTGTTAAAATGTACAGTTTACATTCATGATCACCATATTAACATCTAATGCATTTGATTTATAGAATTAAAAACACTTTACGAGTTTCAAAGTCGTCATCTGATTGGTTGCATTCTGTAGGAGTTCGGTGATGTTTGTGTCATGTTCTTTAACAGTCAAACATCCGTAACAAGGCCAATAGACCAAATCAAATGGAAGACAAAAGTGTTTACAACTGACAGCAGCTATGTTTCCATCCAAAGATGCAAATTAAATGTATGCGCATAACTGGAATATCGCTTAAAAGACTAATAAAGCAGCGTTTTTATAAATGTGTAACATTGTGTAAATCCTACTTAGTATACATTTTTATGCAAAAGCAGAATTTGAAACCGCATTTCATAAATTAATAACAACAAATGTTAAGAAAACAGTGCAAGGTAAAAAGTAACAGAGGTTGTGAAATCTGCTACCCGATCTGTTTTCAGTTGTCAGACACCCACATGAAAATATACTGTAATAGTTAATATCAAATTAGGGATGTCCCGATCAGGTTTTTTTGCTTTAGCTTTTTTGCAGCTTTTTTCAGGCTTTTTTACTCAAGTCTGAGTCATTTGATTTTGAGTATTTACCAATACCGAAACCCGATCCGTTACTTCTATAATACAAAAAAAAGAATAGAGCGAAGAAACAGATCCAGGAAGTTCCTTATTTTTTTATTTAATTCAACTTAATTTAACATTTAACAACTCTGTTAACAAACAGAGCACTTTTATGAGGTAGCTTGAACAATCAAGTAATAAATAACATCAATTATTCACCTCTTGCAATGCCAAGTTTACATATGTCACAGTTTGCTATGGCAATGTTGTCATCATCAACTTTATAATACTGTACCTCCAGATCGCGGACATACTCGGGTTGTTGCTAGATCAGATAAGGTTAGTTAGCTGGAAGTTAACAAGAATTATAAAATTTACCATTAATTGTTATTTATTAACCCCCAACCCTAAACCCAACTGTCACAGTAATGTAAAACTATCAATTGTTATACAGTGTCACAAAAATGATGCTATATTGATGCGCAGCTGTATCCCATCTAGACTTTATCACACACTTGTGCTTTCCGCTTCAAGCTGCTTTTGTGTTTTACTTTGCCGACATTTAGCCAACAGCTATGTTTTATGTATGGGCAATATATATTGCATCACCAAAAATGATTGAGGTCATGTCCATGTTTTGTGTGATAAGACGATATATTGATTATTGCGACAGGACTATAGATCAAACTAAATGTAGAGTTTCACAATGATGTGTAGTTTATGCAAACACTCCTTAAATTATGTCCAAATGTTTGACGTGTGTTATTATAGGGGGCATCATCATGTTCTATTTTTTTTTATGTTTCTCACCTTTAATAGACAGGACAGAATAGATAAGAATGTGTCAGCAAAGAACCTAGTGCCTAGTCTGATCTTTAAACTATAGGGGTGGACTGTTGTTCCGTCCTCTACCGTACTGTATTCTTGCAATTTTTCCAATCCATATTTTTTAAAAGTTATCATTTATTTCTAAATTATTTTGTGAACTCTGCAACAATAGCGTACTTTATTCATTTTCAGTTATGCAATGCTAAATATATTAAGCACTTTTACCCCAGGTTTTTCTCCTTGTGCAGATAATAATTTCACTGTATATTTACATTTAATGTAAAAATAATGTTTAGAAATGTAAATTGATATTTCAATCTGACATGCTACAGAAAAATAGAGAAATAACCAATTTTAAACCTTTTTTGGTGAAAATACATGTGGCCAAAAACTTTTGCGCAATACTGTATGTTTTATACATACATGAACATATATTTTTCTGGCATATATGTTTACATAATATGTTTTATACATTTATGAGCATTTAACATATATACACTCACTGGCCACTTTATTAGGTACACCTTACAAGTACCGGGTTGGACCCCCTTTTGCCTGCAGAACTTCCTTAATCCTTTGGGGTATAGATACAACAAGGTATTGGAAATATTCCTCAGAGATTTTGGTCCATATTGAGATGAAAGCATCACGCAGTTGCTGCAGATTTGTTGGCTGCACATCCATGATGTGAATTTCCCTTTCCACCACATGCCAAAGGTTCTCTATTGCATTGAGGTCTAGTGACTGTGGAAGCCATTTGAGTACAGTGAACTCATTGTCATGTTCAAGAAACCAGTCTAAGATGATGAATGTCGAATGTAGCAGCAAAAATCGAGACTCATCATACCAGGCAACATTTTTCCAATCATCTATTTTCCAATTTTGGTGTGCCTTTGTGAATTGTAGCCTCAGTTTCCTGTTCTTAGCTGACAGGAGTGGCACCAGGTTTGGTCTTTTGCTGCTGTAGCCCATCAGCCTCACGGTTTAGAAATGCTCTTCTGCATACCTCAGTTGTAACAAGTTGTTATTTGAGTTACTGTTGCCTTTCTATCAGCTCGAACCAGTCTAGCCATTCTCCTATGACCTCTGGCATCAACAAGGCATTTGCGCCCACAGAACTGGCGCTCACTGGATTTTAGATCAGCAGTTTCTTAAATACTAAGACCAGCCCGCCTGACACCAACAATCATTCAGAGTCACTTAAATCACTTTTCTTCCCCATGCTGATGCTCTGTTTGAACTGCAGCAGATTGTCTAGACCATGTCTACATGTCTAAATGCATTGAGTTGCTCCCATGTGATTGGTTGATAAGAAATTTGCATTAACCAGCAGTTGGACCGGTGTACCTAATAAAGTGGCCGGTGAGTGTTTGTTATATATAACATATAATACATATATCCTAGATAAAATATGTTCATATATGTATAAAACATAAAAATATTATCTAAATATTTTCTTATATTCTATGTGTGTCCACTGCAGAGTCCATATTTCAGCATGAACTGGTCTCCTTTACCCCTTGAACATGTCTGGACATGTCTGCTTTCTAAGAAAAGTTTCAGAAGAGTTGTGTACAGTGAAGAGTGAACAGGTGTCAGTGCTTCATACAGCAATCAAAACAGTAATTATGGAATTACGCACTATGTTTTTTCTCCAGGGGTTTACAAAAGCAACTGGACAACCTTAAGAAGAAAGTAGACCTAAACATGGACCATTGTGAGTGTGTTTCTTTTATTAATACACAGATGATTGTGGTGACTTTTGAGTTGATTTAGTAAATGTGGCTGTTTTTATTGCATCTAACTTTTCTTTCATTACGGCTGTCTAATCTGAGTTTAATGAGAACTAAAAGAACGAGCTGAACTAGAAACAGAAAGAGAGAAACCATGACTGGCAGCCAAGACAGAAACCGTCATAGCGCTTTCATCTTATCTCCCCAGTGTCTGGTTAAGGCAATACCTCAACAAACAGTAGCATAGCAACCCTCCCAAAATCTCCTGCTATTAGAAGGAATGAAGATATCAAAGACTGTCTTTCTGCAGGGCTTTGTGGGGTTTAGACACTGAGCCATCCAAGAAGAAAACAGTACAGGTATCCTCTGAGTCTGACTAAAAGTCTCAGCTGATGCTGTCGGACACCTGCTGCCTCTGACCGGACAAAACAATACTGGATAGAACTGTCTGCCTTAAGCCTAAAAGTCAGGTTACATTTTATGT
Source organism: Danio rerio (assembly GCF_052040795.2). Classification (NCBI taxonomy): domain Eukaryota; kingdom Metazoa; phylum Chordata; class Actinopteri; order Cypriniformes; family Danionidae; genus Danio; species Danio rerio. The sequence continues at coordinate 28,314,541 of NC_141036.1, read as the reverse complement.
TTAAATCAAATACATGGATAAATAATACACAATAAATACATATTAAAATAAATGTAAATATATGTCAATATTTGTTTTTGAGGTGGCACGGACGCTTAGTGGTTATGACTGTTGCCTCACTGCAAGAAGGTCGCTGGTTTGAGTCCCACCTGGGTCAGTTGGTTTTTCTGTGTGGAGTTTGCATGTTGACCCTGTGTTGACCCAGGTTTCCTCCAGGCACTCAGGATTCCCTCACAATCCACAGAAATGTGTTAAAGGTAAATTGAGGAAGATAAATTGGCCATATTGAATAAGCTAAATTGGCCGTAGTGAATGTGTGTAAATGTGAGTATGGGTGTTTTCCAGTACTGGCTTGCGGCTGGAAGGGCATCCGCTGTGTAAAACATATGCTGCAATAGTTGGCCGTTAATTCCGCTGTGGCGACCTCTAAAAAAGAGACTAAGCTGAAGAAGAATGAATGAATATTTATTTTTACATGTACACATGGAAACATTTTTATAAGGATATACAGAAGAAACTCACCGAAATGGCATTCGGTGTAATATACGCCAAAAATATTAATAAATCACACACATCTGTCAGAACAAAGTTTTTAATAAATTGCAAATATCATCAATTGTATTATGATAGCCTATTTTTATTTACATGTGAAGTCAAAATTATTAATTGTTTTAAAAATATTTCCCAAGTGTTGCTTGATTTAAAAAAAATAATAATATTAATAGTTCATTTCTAACACGAAATTCATTTTTTTTTGTTCCATGATGACACATATTTAAAGTGTTATTTTGCAAGACACTTTCATTCAGCTTAAAGTGCCATTTAAAGGCTTAACTAGGTTAATTTGGTTTACAAATCAAATTAGGATAAATAAGCAAGATATTTGATAACAATGTTTTGTTCTGTAGCCAATTGAAAAAATATATATATTTCTAAAGGGGCTAACAATATTTTCTTTGAAATTGTTTAAAAAAAAAAACTGCTTTTATTCCAGCCAAACTAAAAGAAACAAGACTTTTTTTTCCAAAAGAAATACATATTATAGGAAATGCTGTGAGACTTTTTGTTAATAAGTAATAATAAGGCTAATAAGTCACACTTTAACTGCATATTTAATATATGTGTGTGTGTGTGTATATATATATATATATATATATATATATATATATATATATATATATATATATATATATATATATATATGAATGTTTCAGAAAATATGAAAATTTAAGTAAATTAAGTTTAAAAAGTAATTTTATTATTATCTATTATCTATTTATTTATTATTTATTATATTTATTATTATCACAAAAACTTATTTAAATAAAATATACTATTTTCTTACCTTTTAAGAAGCATTTCTTATTATTATAGAAAACAGCTGGAAACTTTAATACTTATCAATACAAAAAAAAAATCTTGAATATTCAATACAGAAAAATAACTTGCTTTGTTATTAAGTTTTTTAACACTATTATTCTCTTAAATGTGGGGCTGCATGGCAATTGAAAATACTAACATTGTGATATTTTGTTTTTCTGTTGATACATATTGCAATATAAATATAAATACAGAAGAAGACTATTTGGAAAAAAAAACACAATTTTACATGGATTGTGATAATTTAGTTGTTGAGCGCATCTGCATAAAATATACAAAATTATACAAAAATAGACAAATAATCTCGATTAAAGAGCAGATGAAAACAACTGAACACAGATGAAAATGAAATAGACAAACCTATTGTTTTAGGTGGAGTATAACTGTATTAAGAATATAGAAATTCAATAATCAAATGTACAATGTGTCTTTATTGTATAAATATATAAAATCTAATCTAATTCATAAAGCAGAAAACTTGATAATGTCATGTGTCCAAATGTTTTAAACTGACTTGATCCTGCGATATGACTATTGCAGATTCATACATTGTGATATCAATAGTGAAATGATATTTCTTGTTATTCTAGCTATTATTTGTGCAGCCCTTTAATGTCTTTCGATCTGTAATATTAACTTTATTAAAAAGTATTGAGAAAACATTTGAACATTAGTAGTAATGCATCTGTTTTAAACGTATATAAAAGTTATTATTAGTTTATATAAAAAATTCTGAAACTGATAGTAGTGAAACTCAAAAGATTTCTCATAATGTCAAGAAAAAGAATGAGAGATATCCTTTATGTGTGAATGATTACCTATGCGAAGTCCATGTTTAGTGTTTTAAGGTCTCCAAAAAGGAGTGTTTTCCTTTTATGTGCTGTATGGTGGCTTCATATCTGTCTGTGGCTTGGCAAACACACTCGATGCAGAGCTGGGATCTGCTCAGACAGAGTAAACCAGGCCAGGCTAATATTAGAGGTTACATATTGCTGATGGCTTTTTTATGTTCCCAGCATTTCTCCTTGTTGACAGCATGTGTTTTGAACGCTGGGTGTTTTCAGATCTTCTCAAGGTTGTGCATGAAGATAACACTTTTGTATGTGAACGTGTTGTGTGTGATGGTGCGGATGACTGTATTTGCATGTAGGTCTTCCCTGAGGGGGAACTGCAACTATTTGCATGTGTAATGTGGGAGACATGGGTTTCTGTGTTTGTGTATGTATGTGTTGTGAATTATAATAATATGTTAATGTTTGTGTAAATATTGCGTAATACTTTACCTTTTTTATGCTAAACTCTGTTACACCAAAAAATGGAGGGTTATTTCAACCAAAGTTTGGGTTAAACTTTGAAAAAACCTTAACGCTGGATTAAATTTGATCCCAATGGTTGAGTTTGTGTGTATTTTACATGAATTTGAATAAAAAAAAACTAGCATTTTCAGAGTGTATGGATTGGAATTTACCTAAAAAAGGAAAGCTTACTTTTTAAAATTAAATGCCATATTACTGATGTTAACCAGGGACAGGGGCCAGTAGTGGACCTCCGCAAATCTAAAAGCACATGTAAATAGGGCTGTGCGATATGGCAAAAATGTCATCTCAATAATTATTTTCCATATTGAATAATATTGATGTATACAAGTAAAGTCAGAATTATTAGTCCCCTTTGAAAATCTTTTTTAATATTTCCCAAATGATGTTTAACTGAGCAAGGACATTTTCAGTGTGTCTGATAATATATTTTCTTCTAGAGAAAGTCTTATTTGTTTTATTTCGGTTAAAATAAAAGCAGTTTTTAATTTTTTAAAAAACATTTTAAGGTCAAAATTGTTTGCGTCTTTAATCTATATACTTTTTTAATAGTCTACAGAACAAACCATTGTTATACAATAACTTGCCTAGTTACCTTAACCTGCTAACTTAGTTAAGCCTTTAAATGTCACTTGAAGCTGTATAGATGTGTCTTGAAAAATATCTAGTCAAATATTATTTGTTGTCATCATGGCAAAGATAAAAGAAATCAGTTATTAGAAATGAGTTATTAAAACTATTATGTTTAGAAATGTGTAAAAAAAAATCTACTCTCCGTTAAACAGAATTGGGGAAAAAAATTAAAAGGGGGCTAATAATTCTGACTTTAACTGCATTTCGATTCAAGTTGTTAATGCTTCCAGATTTAAAAGAGTATTCCAAAAATAACTGAAGCGACAAAAATTAGAGGGTCCATTAAATGGCATATTTTAGCCGATAAATGTTCGGTGGCCAAACCGGTACAATGCAAAATAACAGCCATTAAATTACAGAAATTTACTGTAAAATAAAAGAGGTTAAATTACAGAAATTAAATTTTAAGGAAATTTCTGTAATTTAATGTCCGTTATTTTATGGTAAATTTCTGTAATTTAACGGCTGTTATTTAGCATTTTCGTTCGGCACCGCAGCTGCCGGAAATAAACCATAAAATTACGGATTTTTTTACAGTGTACATCTTTAATAACAACACACATTTAGATTGCCATTGTTGCACATTTCTGCTATGTGATTGTGTTGAATCAATATAGAGTAAAAAAAAGTGAGGAGCTTATCATTGGTATTGATGTAGATTCCATCGTGATCCGCTATAATATCGTTTATTGGCCCAGCTCTACATGTAAATTGTATTTGATGAACAAGGCAACACACGTTTCTGTACTTTTCATTGTACAACAGCTCACATGTGAGTTTAAGTCTGCAAATGGATGGTTTTGCACCAAGAACAAGAGCTCCACACTGTAGTAAGCATGCTCAGAGACATTTGTAGGTCATAAGGCCACAATAAGAAGCCACAGGTATTATTTTTTGTCTTACCTGTAAACAATAGTTGTCTCTCAAAAAGCCAGCAATTATTCATTTGCATTTTATGAATCTCCACAGACCATGATTGAATGACCCTAGAGTGAGTACATTAAAAGCATATTTTAGTTTTTGGGTGAACTATCTTTTTAATTTTTTGTCTCGCCCTGTTTATATCTTCACGAAAAAAGTGTTGAGGTTCACTACATTAATATTTATATATGTGCAACTGGAAGTCTCAGCCAAATTCAATGCTATCTCTAGATTGAATAGCTGTTATCAGTGGTTATCAGCTGATATGGGCTAGTTGGGGCCTTCTGTGCCTATTACTAGGCTCAGAAGGCTGTTATCATCCATCCATGTGGTTAATCAGTAAGATCAAAATTCATGCTCAATCTTGATTATCCAATCAAAAAATGGAATAAGCGATTCTGCCATGCCCCCATATCACTTCAGCTTGACCTGTGAGTCAACCTAACAGCTACAACAAACAGCCCAAAGATAGCATGGCAACTGCAGACGCAGAAGACCCATCGACAGAACTTGAACCCCCTCCCCTTTACTCAAGTCGCCGGTGTAAAAGTATTTTAGATTTCCAATGAGTTATGTTGACAACGCTTGTGTTGTCAACAAGAAAAACACAGTTTGCAAGCTCTGCAGTATATGTATACCACATTATTCCACCGGCAGCACAACTAACATGTCAGGGCATCTCCGCAGGCACCACAAAAAAATTTATTTATCTGTTAAACTGACAAGTATAACACAAACTACTCTCCCGTCTTCATTTGTAATAAATCTTCCAAGTTAATCAACACATGCAAAGGCAATCACAAGTGCTGTAGGAGTATTTATAGCCGCGGACATGCTACCTTATTCAGTGGTAGAAAACTCCGGTTTTAGGCATTTAATTAGCGTGCTAGAACCGCACTACGAAATCCCAAGTAGAACGCATCTCACAGCTTCGGTGATACGCTCTATGTACAATAATGTGAAGGAGAAGGTTATTAAAGTGCACATTTAAATCAAGAATCGAATCGAAACATGACTTTAGAATCGAAAATGTAATCGAATCGAGGATTTGGAGGATCGTGATACCCTTATTTATCAGCTATAGATTACATACGGCTGCGGCCAGAAATTAACAAGAATTATTTATAAAATTTAACATTACTTGTAATTTATCTACTCCTACCCCAACCCTAAACCCAACCGTAACAGTAATCTAAAAACAGATCTGGAGTCTTCTCTATTAGTATGGCTGATTAACCATTAGAATTATTTATATTATTTATTAAATTTCCCATTAATTGTATTCTATTTACATCTACCCCTACCTCAACCCTAACACACAAACGACACAGAAATGTAAAAACCGGTCTGGATCTGGAGTCTTCTCTATTAGTATAGCTGATTAACCATGTGGATGGATGATAACAGCCTTCTGAGGCTACCAGTAGGCGCAGAAGGCCTCTACTAGCCCATATTTATCAGCTGATAACCACTGATAACACCAATTCAATCGAGTGATAACATTCAAAGCGAGTGGAAATCTAGTGTTTTATGAAAGCATTAGAGATTGTTGTGTGTATTCATTTTCCAATGGCATTATATAACAACACAATATATCAGAGTCACTCACTACTGCTAATGCAACATTCTGGGTTTATCTCAGGGCAGGCTCGTACGTCCCCATGCAAATGTCGCTTACTCGCATCACACGTAATGGTGGTGAGGCACCAAATGAGTTTTTCCAGCGAGAGAAACTAATTAGCCGTAGAAAGAAAGCAAGAAAATGCATGGAAACGCTCACAAAGACTCTCTCAGGAGAATTTCATGCTCTGTTGCTGTGTGTTTGTGTTTCTCGCGAGTGTGCACTGGTCTACGTGAGGCTACGTGTTTCTTTCTAGTGCGCTTGGTCCCTCGCTCACTATTTTTCCTCCTCCCTCCCTCTCTTTCCCTCAGCCTGTGTCCCTCCCTCTCTCCGTGTGTGCGTAGTCTGGGCGCCCTGCCAAGTGGAGTGTGTTTTTTGAATGAATACCTGATGAGGCTGCTGAGGCTGACTGGGGTAGGAGGAGCCGTGTTCTCTAGTGCACTGTGTGTGTGTGTGTGTATGCATGTGTGAAGCGAGAGAGGGAGAGAGAGAGAGAGAGCTGGCAGTCTGTTTGCCTTGCATAACATACGCTGTAGCTCTCACACGTAGGGCTAGTGAAACAGCGCAGACGAGGGGACTTCCTTTACCCTCGGCCCTCTGAGCAATTGTCGAAGGAAGTGGAGGAGAGTGAAGGCAAGGGGGGGAATGTTGGACATGGAAGAAAACGTAAATCAGAGGACTGCATGTGTGACCTGATAGCAGAGCTAAACCTGGACAAAGGACAGCTTGTCAGTGGGTAGAGTGAGTTACACTCGTAGTGCAGAGAGAAAAAGAGAGCGTTCTTAAAGGCTTCCCTATAAAGAAAGGTAAGGCATCACTATGACATCAAATGGTTGCTTGCTTTTAAATGCTTGTATGAATTTCATACTCATTTTCTATAAATGCACGTATTTGAGCATTTACTGTGCTGTTATAATGCATAATGACCTGTATGCTTTGCAGAAATAATTGCAATTGTGTGCAAATGCATCCGTGCTACACTGTATGTTGTGCTGTTTTGTTTATAGCCAGTGAGAGAGAGAGAGAGAGAGAGAGAGAGAGAGAGCGAAAAGAAGCAGGCTTTAGTCATTGTAAAGGCAGCAACAGCTCTGTTTGGATTCATGTCTAGCTTAGGACTCCCTAGACTGCCTCTTAAAGGGACAGACGTCCATATAAAAGGTCGTTAAGTGCAGAGAGGAGCTGCTTTTGAGCATAAAATGGACAATTGCATGGAGCAGGGAGCAGACATGCATGCTTTTTTAAGTGGATAAGTTAACGTAGGCGTTTATTTTTAGAGTGGCTATGTTTGTATTTGTATGCAGAATCATTGGCATTGGTTCAGTCAACGCTGAGATGACATCATTGAAAAAGGTGTCAGTACCCTGCGAGTAATACATTCCTGGAGATTTCACATCAATACGCTATGGAAAAAATTAAGTTTGAGATAAATACAGTGCATACCATTTGTTTATATGACAGATAAGTTTGATAATTGGAATGTTTACATCATGAAGTCTTTGTTTTGTGGTAGTTACTCAAACATATTAGATTAGTACAGTTTTTATTAGTGTGCTAATGTATGAATATGACATTAGAACTGCATTAGGGCTATCTACTGTTAAATAACTGAAAGGATACTGCAAGTTGTTAATTTTTCTGGCTCGATGGCTATACTGAAAAAAGATTTCTTGGATTTACTAAATATTTTTAGTGGTTGTAAACAATTTATTTGAGCTGAATTTAAACAAACAAATGAAGTTGAACATTTCTAAATTTAATTTGTTAGTTTAAATTTAACACATAAATTGTTTGCAACAGTTATGCAGACAATGTTTTTTGTCAATGTAGTCACACTTTGTGTGAGTGTATGTTTGGGTCAATGTTATGATAAAATTTTCTAATACAGATCAACTGAAATCTAGGACTGGGCAAGTGATCGAGCTCGACATTCAGAACTTATAATTGTTTAAAATTTTCAAGGTAAATTTTTTCAGTTACTTTTCCTACCGCGTGTGGAGTCATGTGACCCTCCTCTGTTAAGGCTACTTTATATTTCTACATCGAATGCATGGGTATGGCATGGCACAGCCTTCATGCGGTTGCATACCCGTGCACCTCTCAAAAAATTTAACTACACATCGCAAGTTTGCACTACATTGATGATAACTGAAAGCTGCGCGAAAGACATCAAATTTTCTATTACAATTACATTATTAAATACATTAAGTATTTGTTTACAAAAGATTCAAGAAACGCACTGTTTGAAATATTATTTACAAGGTACATATGTTATATATATATGTCTATTTAGAAGAGATGCTACTTATTTTCTACTTTTAATATAAAAAATTTTAATCAAAAATAATTTATTTTGTTTCCAAAAGTGCAAGTTATTTCTTTTCACTTTTTTATAGGAAAGTTTTAGGCAATGTGCTTTAGGACTGTTTTAAGCAAAGCGTGTTTTAATTTCAGTTGTTCTAAGTTGACGTTCAATACATAATCATAGAAAGCAGATATCATTATATGATGATCATAGTGCCTGCTTCTTTCAATTATTTTAATATCAAGTAATGCACCCTTCACACTTCTGCATCGAACACACAGGTATGGTCTGACACAGCTTTTATGGGTATGTGACCACATGCACTTGTAATATGTAAGCATATTAATGTACAAAATTTGCTAAATAAATAAATCAAATAATCGTCTATTAATTGTAATCAAGTAAAAATGTTCAATTATTCAAGATTTAGATTTTAGGCCAAATCGCCCAGTCCTACTAAAATCACCTACAACCATGATTTATTTCATATAAAACTTCTTTAAACGTAGGTTTATAGGGTTAAACGGAGGGATATAAAACATCTTAAGCTTAATTCAACACCAATAGTAGGTTCTGGCATTGGCAACAGATCTGTGGCACTGAATTAGTCACCAGCAAGCATTTTTTGTTCTTAAAAGATGTGTAATAGATGTCTAATAGACATCTAAACATAGTCGTCTTGGCTAAAACAAGGCTAAATTTGGGCTGTCAGTGAAAATAATGGAGATCTAAGAATAGGCCAAAACTAGACTAGTCATGAAAATCTAATAGACATCTGACAGCCCAAGTTTAGTCTTGTTTTAGCCAAGCTGTCTAAGCTTTTATGTCTATTAGACATATATTAAACACAAACTGTTTGCTGGGTCACAAGCAGAAGGAATGCATACATGAAGCATCACTTTTATTTTTGTGAGGCTGAATTGCTTTTTAGAGTTAGCTATTTTGAATTGTGGGTGTATTTCAGTAGTGCTCTTAGAAGCCCCCTGGAAATAGACAGGCAAATATGACACCCAGTGAGAGAGAAGTAGCGCATAGGCACATACTGACACACACAAATGATGTGTGAAATGCAGGTATTCTTGAAACTTTCCACAACCATTTCCTTCCAAGTTTACCTCTATGCTCTCTTTATATAATTTATTCTTAACAGTATGTGCAAGGAACCAACAAGCTCATCAATGCATCTATATATAGCCTAAAAATACAAAGCCACAGCAAATATTACAGTCAGAATTATGTTCATAAATACATTCAGAATATTGCTCTATGGAGGATTGCTGTTCAGTCTCTAAGTAAAGCATTTGTACAGTACAGACACCTGAATGTCTGTCTATTAGGGTTAAGGGTAAACAATATTGCCTGCTACTACATTGTTATTTTTTAATGTACAGATATAGGATTTAATAACTTGAATCCATGTTAAAGCATGGAGCAATACAGAGCAATGCAGTTACAGTTGAAGTCAGAATTATTAGCCCCCCTTTAACTTTTTTTAATATTTCCCAAATGATGTTTACAGACCAAGGAAATGTTCACAGTATGTCTGATAATATTTTTTCTTCTGAAGAAAGTCCTATTTGTTTTATTTCAGCTAGAGTAAAAGCAGTTTTTAATTTTATAGAAACCAATTTAAGGACAAAATTATTAGCCACCTAAGCTATATTTTTTCGATAGTCTACAGAACAAACTATCATTATACAATAACTTGCCTAATTACCCTAACCTGCCTAGTTAACCTAATTAACCTAGTTAAGCTTTTAAATGTCACTTTAAGCTGTAGAGAAGTGTCTTGAAAAATATCTAGTAAAATATTATTGACTGTCATCATGGCAAAGATAAAATAAATCAGTTGTTAGAAATGAGTTATTATAACTATTATTTTTAGAAATGTGTTGAAAAAAAATCTTCTTTATGTAAAACAGAAATTGGGGAAAAAATAAACAAGGGGGCTAATAATTTTGACTTCAACTGTATTTCTATACGTAATGTTTGTCATATACTTTTGCTATTCTGTGCATTCTAAACACTGATCTGTGGGATCGCTCAGATTCTATTGTTCTTTGATACACGAGCACTCTGCACCAAATCACGTATGCATAAGTGCGTATCAGTCCGATGCTGATATGCTGATGTGTATTGTGCTCTGTATACAATAGACTGAAGCATTTAATGGCTGTGTGTGGTGTAAGCTGTAGCAGGGGAAAGTAGGACAGTGATTGGTGCAGATCTACTGTGGTGTAGGGATCTCTCCCTCCCTCTTTTCCCCCCTCCCTTACTCTCTCTCTCTCACTCTCTCTTTCTTCTCCACTGTTACACTCTAACTCAATAATCATGCTCGCTTGCAGGCAGAGCTCAATGTGGGTCAGGAGAGCCAGTGTTCTCTCTCTCTGTCTCTCTCTTCCATCGTCTTTTTCCTGTCCACATGTTACGTTTTCATTCTATGTTCTCTTTATCTTCACTGATGGATTGTATGTATATGCAAACAGTATGAGCTTGAGCCCTTGGAGCATGAGGAGGATTTGGATTTACATTTGATGATGGATCATGGTGATAGAACAATCACTTAAAACAATCACAATAGACATTGCTGAATTTACACAATGATGTTTGCTGATAAATGGAGGGGAAATGTAAGACTAAGAGTTCAGTAGTAAAGGTTTGACTTAAGGTTTGGCTGGGTGAGCACAGGCCAAATCGCTGTCGCTAGCATATTACAATAAAAAAAAAAAAACTTGTAACTGAAACAATGTTCCTTTTGGGTATCAGACCACATAATATGCTATATTTAGGCAGAAATGTTTGGTATAATTTCATAGAATCAAAGGCAGTGCAAAAATACTATATATATATATATATATATATATATATATATATATATATATATATATATATATATATATATATATATATATATATAGTATACAATTTCTAATTTTTGTTTTCTGTTTGTCTAATGAAGGTACAGATCAATAGCCATCAGAGAGAGATGATTCCACATGAAGCACATGGATCCTTTCCTGACAGGAGTCCTTCCAATGGGCAAGACTATGGTACAAGTGGAGCAGAGTAATAGGACAATGAAAATCTGAGTTCTGCTTTGCATGTAAAACATTCTGAAAAAGACGAGTGGTTAAATTACAGGAAAAGCTCCAAGACCATGAAGTCTAACCAGGAGCGCTGTAATGAGTGCCTTCCGCCAAAGAAGCGGGAGATTTTAGCACTGGAAGAGAAGCAGGTGCTGGTGTCAGCTGCTGTTAGTGAGAGCCAGAGTGGAGAAAATTTGGCTTGGCTGGCCAGTGTTGCTACCATGGCTAGCATGGCCCACATCCCCAACAATGCAGGCCCATCACATAGCAACAGTTCTGAGCCTGACAGCCCCCCACCATCAAATAAGGCTCTCACTGTGGTGGCAGAGTACCCTCCAACTACTACATCTGCTGGCTTTTCATTCTCTTCCAATAGTTCCACCTACAGAGGAGTCTTGTCGGGGCCTACCGTACTAACAGCAAGTCCTGCGGTTCTCTCCACAAGCCTTCCTCAAACCATAGGTTCCGTCCAATACACACAACTTCCCCCCAATCTCCAGCTCATAGGGCCCTATACAAGTTATATCTCTTCACATATTGTCCCATCCACATCCAGTCCAACACAACCACAGAGAACACCACAAGAGATCTTGGCCACAACAGCTGTCATCTCTCAAGCATCCAGCCTTGATTCACAGAGTCATGTGATTTCTTCTATACCAAATGTTTCCCACAGTCAATGCATCCAGGTCGAGAGTGCTCCTTTGGGTTTGACAGTTTCTTCTCCTTCTACACAACTGCCCCTTCAAATCCATCCACACTCAGCTGTCCTTGCTCCTCATGCCCTGGCTCTCACCCCCTCTCAAGTGGTACTACACTACACCGATGGCTTCATTGCAAAGCAGCCAGACTCCCATCGCAGAGAGGTGCTGAATGGTGCACTAGGGGATGTTACAGTAGTCAAGCACAATACTACAATGGCCAAAGGGATCTCTAGCCAGCCAGATGTTGAACAGAACCACAAGCAAAACCATAACCTGGGTATCCAGACGCAAGCTCAGGTTCTGCTGCCTGCAGACTACACCACTAATGACAGAGCAGGTCTGCAGACTTCGCTGATGCTGGTATCCAGTAGCCACCTTGCAGCAAACAGCAACTCGGACATCCAAAGTATCTTGGGTAAAGACCACTCATCTTTGCACCTTGCTGAGAGAGGAGGGATCTGCCTAGGCAAGCCAATGTCCAGAGTGTCCTCCCTTACTTCTTCAGACAGCCAAGTTTCTCCTGCCTCAACAATTTCCCCCCACACACTCATCCAGGCTCCTCACAATGCTCCTCAACAGGAACTCTCCACCAGCCTTTACTCTGCTACACAGCTCCCAATTATTGGCTACATCACCAGTGCTTCTGGTGGACCTCAGCAAGCAGTAACTGGTTATCAGAGCAACCTGCCACAGCATGTGGTAATCTCAGGCAACCCCTCCTTGCTCATTCCGGTGAGTGCCACTAACATCAATCCGTCTACTGCTGAGCCGGAGGTCACACGCTGTTCTGTCATCCCCAGTTTAGCTAATGCATCAACAGCTCTGCCCCAGACCTTTATTAATACATCCCCACCTGCAGCAGTAGCTTCAGTTCTACCCAATGGTAAAGACATCACAGGGTCTGATGGAGGTCTTGTCCCCTGTGCTGTGCCAAGTCCTACCCAAATACAGCTGCCTGTTCTTCCAGGCAGTGTAGTGGGATCTCCAGTCCCAGCTACACCTCCAATTTCCACAAGCCCTCACAGCTCACCATCATCACCAACAGCAAGACTTCCTCCATTCTTCATGAAGGGCTCTATTATCCAGTTGGCAGATGGCGAATTGAAGCGTGTGGAGGATCTGCGGACAGAGGACTTTGTGCAAAGTGCTGAGGTTAGTGGAGAACTGAAGATTGACTCCAGCACTGTAGAGCGCATAGAGGGCAGCCGCACTCCTAATGCTGTCATCATACAGTTCTCAGTGGGAGAGAACAAAGCCCAGGTGAGTCAGTTTTTCTTGACATCAAATTCACTTACATTGCTGAAGAATGAATATATGCAGCTTAAATGTTATTCTTGTTTTTCTCCATTTTAGGTGTGTGTTGAGGTTCTGGTGGAATACCCTTTCTTTGTGTTTGGTCAAGGTTGGTCATCCTGCTGCCCTGATCGCACCACCCAGTTACTAGCGCTATCCTGTGCCAAACTCTCTGTGGGCGATGTCTGTATCTCTCTCACTCTTAAAAGCCTAAAAAATAGCATTCAAAAGAAGGATCATTTTTCAGACTCTGTGATGAAACACAGCCTTTTAAATGCAACCAAAAACAATGGGCCTCTTATGGAAAGACCAACCCAAGTGGATGATCTCAAGAAAGGACACAAAATTCCATCAGAAGTGGAAAATAGTATTGAAGAAAAACTGATTGAGACTTCCAACACAAAAATTGTGTTGTCCCTTTCTGAGAATGGGGGCTCAAATCCTCAGACACTAGTTAATCTTCAGAACCAAGCTGAAAAAACATATACATCCACTGCAGAGAGACCCATTAGTCGCAAGAGAAGATGGTCTGCCCCAGAGAAAGCAGACATGCAGAAGTCGCGAGAGGACCCTCAGATTTTACCCAAATTTTCCTTCATCCCACATCAGCTGAAGGTCAGCATTGAAGGCCGTTCCAGCACAGGTTGTTGAGAAGCTTCTGAACTCCATGGAGCAGTGATGGGGAGGTGATTTTTAACAAAGAAATACAAAAATTAGCCTTACTTAATTAGCCTTAATTTGACAAATCACATATAGTTGATTAAGTGAATAAAATTAGTTTTTGCTTGGTGTTCAAGACGATGCTTTTGCTTCAACCACTGAGATTCACTTTCCCTATCACTGCCATGGACTCAAGGAAGGCCAAGGAAGAGCAGATTTGTTTTTGGTACTTTGTTGCTTTCCTCTGACATTCATATCCAGGTTACTGTAATGTTAAGTCATTTTACACAAGACTAATGTGTGTGATTAGTTGAGTGTGTCATATGTAACATTGATCCTTACACTTACTTTTTCTAAATCTGCTGGACATGACAATTTTTGGTTGTATAGCTAAAGGTCTGATCATGTTTTTTTTCTCTGCTTGCTACTCATATAGTATCTAATTTTGTGTACAGAATTTATTAAAAATCAGGGTCCTGACTGGATAGGGACTGTTACAAGGACTGATGGCAAAAAGTAAAAAGTGCTTTTGGTTAGTTGTGAGAGTCTATTTATCCTGACAGAAGCCACTTTCCTCTTGTTACTGCCCAGAAATGTCCTGTGCTCATACTGTTGGCTAAGAGTGACAGGCTTTGCTCAAGTGACTACTCAAGTGAATCAGACCAAGGTCAAGAATAGCATCAAGATTCAACAATGAATGTTAAATGATTTATCCATATATTTTCATTCAATTGCTGATAGTCTTTTAGATATGCAATACTGAGCTTTCACATACCTCATATGTGCATTTAACAAATAACCCAGTCAGACTGCCTGACTGGATCTGTGATCTCAGTTTTGAATGAGAAAGCATTGGAGAAATCCTGGCTGTGTGTAGAGAATCTTTGTTCAGAATTAGCACTTTAAAGAAAGGTTAAGGAACGCTGAATGAATGGACGGAAACATTCCCACCTCTGTTTTGTTACTACAGCAACAGACAGTTTTGAGTGCTGTTGGTCATTTTGTGCATTACTACCCATTATATGTGCAAAGCACTTCTCATTTAGTATTTTTGAATTACTGATGTCTTCTTTACACTATTTTAAATGTTGTGGGCCTTACTTAGTCCAGCTGCAATAATACTCAATGTTAAAGACGCAACTGAATCCCTATACAAGACAAATAACTATACGCAGCATCTTTGATGCTATAAACTAGCCAAGTTTTTCATGTTTATCCAAAATACAAATGCAATTTTTGAATCAAGGTTAGCTTATATATATAAAAACCTTTAGCATCTAAAGGCCCTGGTTATACTTCAAATGATGTTCATTTTTTGAGGGCAAAAAGAAATTTGAAATGGCTGAGTGACGGTATTGACCTTACTGTTCACACAAATGGCTCAAGACTTCTGGTTTCTGTCACTTTCATTTATTTTTAGATGTTAGATTTTGGATGCAAACTTATATTGTATTATTTGATGATCATAAACAAGCTCAAGTGTTCATGGGAGAATGCCTAACCAGTCCACATGTGTTTTGTAGACTCTGAGAAGACATTCGACTGTGTCCCTCGTGGCATTCTGTGGAGGGTGCTCTGGGAGTATGTGGTCAGAGGTGCTCTGTTAAGGGCTGTCTCATCCCTGTATGAACGGAGCATGAGTTTGGTTTGCATTGCCGACAATAAGTCAGACTTGTTTCCAGTGTATGTTGGACTCGTTGGATTGGTGCAGCGGCCTCAGTAATGCGATTAATGTACTGGTCCATTGTGGTAAAGAAGAAGCTAAGCCAAAGCTCTCAATTTACAGATCAATCTACGTTCCTACTCTCACCTATGATCATGAGCTTTGAGTCATGACCGAAAGAAAAACATCTTAGATACAAGCTGCCGAAATGAGTTTCCTTTGCTGGGTGGCAGGGTGCACCCTTATAGATAGGGTGAGGAGCTCTGTCACCCGGAAGGAGCTTGGAGTAGAGCTGCTGCTCCTCCACATCGAGAGAAGTCAGCTGAGGTGGCTCGGGTATCTGTTTTGGATGCCTCCTTGAAGCCTACCTAGGGAGTCGTTCCAGGCATGTCCCACCAGGAGGAGGCCTCGGGATAGACCAAGGATACACTGGAGGGACTATGTCTCTTAGCTGACCTGGGAACATCTCGGGATCCCCCTGGAGGAGCTGGAGGATATGTTTGGGGAGAGGCAAGTCTGGGGTTCTCTTCTAAGACTGCTGCCCCTGTGACCCGGCCTCGGAAAAGTGAATGAAAAGGAATGAATGAATATAATTGTACTTTTTCTCTTTGTTGGGTTGTGTATGTATTAACATATGCCGAAATCAATGGTGGTTCAATCTGTTGTGGTGACCCCTGATAAATACTGGACTAAATCAAACTTTAAAAAGCACAGCACGACATGGTGGCACTCCTTATCTGGTGTGTGACCCCCTCTAAGTTTTTTTTAATCTTTCCTCAGAAGATTGTATAGGTGTGGATGCATCTGTAGCAGCTCTGCTACTCAACTCTACAGTGTATTCCATTTATGTGGCTAACTTGGTGTTGTTGTGTTGGATGCCTTATCCCCTGTCTGGCATTAGATATGAATCAATCTCGTGTCAAAGAAGGCAGAGTTCCAGAACACACCCACCTATTAGGAAATTGCCACGATGGTGTTTAGGAGCCAAAACAAACTCCCCCAAAAGTTTGCTTTGGTAAGCAGTTTCAAACTGCCAAAACAAACTCAAACGATCTCCATTTAAACAGAATTTGTTCCAAATTACGTCATTTCAGTTTGTTGTTGGATTTCATTTAAAGTATACCTGGGCCTTAATGATGTTAATAAAACTTTATAAATCTGTAAACAAACAAAAACATTATCCTACTATTAAGAATCAGTGGGTCAGGAAAATGATGTGCTGTGAATCTGCTATGCCATTTAAAGCAGAAATCAGCAGAAATGGGAAAATATGGGTTATAATTTAAAATATAATTGCAGTCCCTCACATCTTAGTTTTCTGGTTGTATTAACTTAAATGTGGCACCTACTCAGTGTAAGTTATCTCAGCCACTATCTTTTAAAATGTTGATTTCTTCATAATTAGCAGTATGCCATTAATTGCCTAAACATGAACAGTCATTGTACCTTCTCTGCAGAGAAAAAAAAAAACACAAAATGATGAATGTTGAGACGCTATTTTTAGAATTTAGTATCCACATTATCTATTTTCTCTGTCTTTATCTTTACTGTGCTTGTCATGTTTAACAAATTTAAAGGAATTATAGTGCATTGACAAATTACAGATAAGGTAAACATACTTTTTTAAAACAACAAATATAATTGCTATATTCCATAAATAAATCATTATGGGATTATCTTCAGATTATCTTGAGTCTTTTTGTGCAAAACGGTCACAAAATAATTCTTATCTAATGCCACCGACTGTTTTAAACATATGAATGCTGTTAGAAATTCAGAAAAAAAAAATCTTTGCATACATATAAGAATTTTGCTATTTGCACAAGTAGACATTTTAAAGAGTAACGCCGAGTGTAAGTATGCAGTCTAGTTAACACTACAAATTGCCAGCTCTGTAGGTCACATAAAACCTATACATTTTGATATGCGTGGTCACGAGTGTGAGTTTTTCCACTGTTTGTTGACTGACTTTAAAAAAAAAAGGTATTGTTGTTTCTAAGCTTATATTCAGATGGAATCACAATAGACCTCATATTGTAGAAGTAATGCTTGATTGCACATTCAGTCCAATCTGGATTTGGATTTTATGCACTTTTGAAGAGAGAGGACAATGAAAGGATGGTTGATTGGTAGTCACATATAGCTACAGTATGTTCAATAACGTCTATTGTGCCAGTGATAATGAAAAGGCAGTGCAACGACAATAGACTAGAAACCATTACGAAAGTGTCACAGTTTCTGGATTGTTGTTTGTTAAATATGTATCACTGTTCTCTCTCTTTTTTCTCTCCTTTTCCGTGTGTAGCTATGTACATTTAGACCTCAGTGTGTTTGTGTGGATAACTTCACTGAAGACAGTCAGGTTTTATCACATTATCACATCTGCTTTTCTGTTTCAACTTTACAGCGATTTATTATCATCTGCATCAAACAAGGCTGTCGACCATTTGAGGAGGGCATAAAAGCGTTATAGCGATTTATAGTCAATCTATATTCTCAGGTGGAGAAACTGGCCCGATGACTGTTTCTGTTCCTGTATTCGTTTTTGCAAAAAGTGGCAAATAAAACTGAGCTGGAGCTCATTTTAGCTCCAGTGCTATGACTCATGGGAAGTCACTGGCTGACTATTGCGCCCTCTACAGCCCATCACTGTACATGCACTCGGTGTGTTAAAAAAACAAAAAAAAACACTAGTACACGCTTGCTATTGAAAATGTGATCATAAACACAACATTCAGTAGTATGTACAAGATTGGGCATCAACAATATGGCTTATATATATATATATATATACATACATACATACATACATACAATATGGCTTATATATATATATATATATATATATATATATATATATATATATATATATATATATATATATATATATATCCAAAGACAGTCAGAATTTGTTGTATGCATATGCCTCAAAGTTCCAGGATTAGCTCTAGCAATACCACAAGGCCTCATTAAGGGTTGGAAGACCAAACTTCACATCTCAAGATTGACCTACAACATAAACATCGCCGATCCCATTGTTTTCTTTGCTAAAAACACACTGTAAAGTAAGTTCTAAATCTTTTACCTCCCGTTAAACCTCAATCGCCAGTGACACTTCTCTTAAAAAACAAAAGAACAAAAAAAGCACATAACTGATTTCTGATTTTCTTATATATTCGATGTAAATGACTATATTTGTGTGATTCGTTGTACCCGTGATATTTTTCTCATTCTTTGACAAGCTCCTTTTCTACAAACTGACATAAAGCAATTAAGACAGAAGTCAACCTCAACTTTTCTAACTGTGGCGTGTTTATGTGAACAGAGCATCCGAGACTGTTCAAGTGAAGTCAGTGATCATTTCTTTGGTGGTGCTTGCAAGTTTTTGTAGCTGTTTTGTTTTTTTTGTGAAATGAAAAGGAACGTCAGACTCGACTTTTGGTGAATATGTCCAGTTTAATGACTTCCTGTATAGTACAAATCTATTGTATCTGTATAATCACTCTAATAAAATACTGTGCCAATTTTAGTCGCCTCTTTCCTTCAGGAAACAAAAAAAAAAACATTTTTTTCACTGAACAAAGTCTGAAGGCAAAATTTTCTGTGTGCATATTGTGTATGAACTGTAAAAATAATACCTATCTTTTGATTGTTTTTGTTTCATAATTAGCCATTAAATGGATTGTTCACGAGGCCTGTAACCAGCCTATTGGCATTTCCCAAATTCAAATTTCCCAAATCCCAAATACAAAACAAACGTTTGCAAACTTGTACGTTTCCAACTAAACCTTTAGAGCTGTAGTTAGAAGTATGTTCCTGGTTGTGTTTCACTCCCAGTTACCCCCCTATGCCCTATTCCTTTAGAATTTTCCAACAAATAAACTTGAAATGATTAAAAAAAAACATTAAAGTCATTTCCCCTAATTTGCTTTCAAAGTATTTTTAGTTCATTTTTAGCAAGCTTCATATTTACAATTGCGTTCACTTCATAATGCACTCTGAAAACATACCATTTTGAATGCAGCCGTGGCTCATGACGAAAGCTATAGGTGACCTATTATTTGAAAACGGAGTTTACGTTACATCTCCAAAGCTTGTAAAAACAAAAATATATAGCATACGTTAATGGTTTAGTTTATAAAAGGTTATTTATTAAGAAATGTATCTGTACTGTAGACCTATATGACATGGGTATGTTGGTTAGATAATTTTTGCAGTGGTTTGAATGTGTCAAATTGAAATAGTAGACTTAAAATAAATAAATAAATAAATAAATAAATAACCAATATCCTACTTATAATAGTAAGTATTATTAGATTTATCATTATGAAGTAGGATTTTTTCTTTTTTTAATAAATAGTCTATAAATTACAACCATTAACGATTTATATGGTTTATATATGACATTAGAATATGTATTAGCTTTTAGTTTTATTAATAAAGAGTGTTTCTTTTTTTCTGACAAAGGGGAACTTTTTGCAGTTATTCACCTCATTTTCTATTAAAGTATGCATTTTAGTGACATTTTAAGAACTAATCTTGGCTGGATCAGTTTGTCGGATTGCGATCATAACCATACTTTTTGATGCACCAAAACATTTAAATTTTCAACAAATATTTTCCACATTCCTACAATTTTGTCAAAGTGCTTTCCATGCTATTTTATGAAGTATATATTTACAAATGAGGATTTAAACCGTAAGTTATTCCAGTTTTAAAAATATTTTTATGCGATTAGCATTTTTTGAAAAATGAATAAATTAATATTAAAAAAGATATTTAATTTATATTTATATTATTTATAAAATAATTTTTGCATACAAATTTATTATCATTCATCCTTTAAAAACAATAGTGATCTGGTAAAACTTGTTAAAATAAAAACTGCAGCCTACAGACAAATAACAAACTGGCCACAATAACAAACTGGCCAGCTCATTCAACGTTCCTCAGTCAGAATGTGGCCAGTTGAATAATAAAAAATTTAATTTGTTAACAAAACTTCTTCTATTAAAGCAATAAAGCAGTCAAAAGTGGGATAAATGGGCTCATATAGGGGTCATTTTCTGGACTTTGTAATGGTGGTGGGAAGGGGGGGTTACGCTGTTATCATTAGCTCACCCTTCACTTGTTCCAAGTCTATTTGAGTTTTTCATTCATTCATTTTGTTTTTGGTTTAGTCCCTTTATTAATCTGGGGTCGCCACAGTGGAATGAAACGCCAATTTATCCAGCACATGTTTTACGCAGCAGATGCCCTTCCAGCTGCAACCTATCTTTGGGTAATTTCCATATACACTAATATACAACGGACAATTTAGCAAACCCAATTCACCTGTACTGCATGTCTTTGTACTGTGGGGGAAACCGGAGCACCCGGAGAAAACCCACGCGAACGCAGGGAGACCATCCAAACTTTACACAGAAATGCTAACTGACACAGCCGGGGCTCGAACCCGCGACCTTCTTGCTGTGAGGAAACAGCACTACCTACTGCAACACTGCGTCGCTCTATTTGAGTTTTTATTTTGAAAAATGCTGGTAGCTGAAACCCATTGACTTCCATAAATAATCTGTTTTCCTACCATAGTGGATGGCTTTCATCAACCAGCATTCTTTAAAACATTTTCTTTTGTCTTCAAACTCTTAAAGGTTAAAACTTCATGAGGGAAGGTAAATGATGAGGTAATTTTTGTTCTTGGGTTAAATGTGTCTAAAAGTTATAAGGGCTGAGAGACTTAAAAAACTTTAACACAAGTGTCTTCTTTTACTTTACATTGTTCATTCTTTTAAATTTAAAAATGTTAATTTATTCAATTGAAATGAGAAATAACATATGTAACAATAAAAAGGCATAAGATTTGTTTGATTGCCAAATTGAATAATTGTATTCCATATTAAATCTTGTAGGATTATGCTGATATTTTTTGTGAAACAGATATGGTTTTAGATATGGTTTTATTGCTATTTAAATGGTTTTATTGCTATTTAAATATGTGTTTCTGACATGTTTAACTTCCATGCACATGCTGTGAGAAAAGATGCTAAAAGACTGACACGGGGCTTTTAAGTGAAGAAGAGTGACTTGCAAAAAAATATTGCTCAATATTACAGCTCAGAGGTATGAACTCCTGAGACAGACTTTCTGCTACAGACACCCATTACATAACATAACATGTGGACACACATTTTCAGAAGTAATGTGCTTGCTAAAGGCTCAATGTAGCCTATAGATTGACAGGAAAATCGGCTGTGAAATTATGCAAGTTGTGAACTTTGGGCAGTAGGTTTGCCTGTAATCCTATATAATACTTTCTTTATTGAAATAACGTTGTAGGCTACCTTTTCCATTGTTGTAGCCTAACGTTACGTTCCAGTTAAGACGATATGTTTTTATTTCCTAAACAGTTGCAAACTTATTATAATGTAGCCTATTTCTCCGACATTAGGCATATAGGCCCATAGAAATATCGTTGGTTAGCACCGAACAAGTAAATATTAAACTTACATTTTAGATGTTAATCTGTTTTTTCCTTCATCGCAGACGACACATCCAAACAAGGCCAAAGCAGAATGCTAACGCGTATCATAGCTAAAATGAATCAATTATACAGATTATGTTCGAATCCTGAACAGCAGAGCAAATTACTTTTGAGATCTCGAAAAAGCAGAAATTATGCATTTTCGTCACTTTCATAACAGGATACATTTGCGTTTTTGAAGGAATCATTAAAATGCATTAATTACTTAGGAGATTATTCGCCACCTGTTGGCGTTCTGATGAATTCATGCCTTCATGCACATGAATTTATAGTTTTCATATTTATTATTTATTTTTATTGCATAACAAGAACAATACAAAAATGAAGAATACGGTGCTTACATTTTCTTTCACATCAAATGAACAAATCAATAGGCTAGAGAATAAAACAAAAAGTAAAAAAATAATTACGGGGGATATATAAATTACAAGAAATTTGCATAAGAAAATTATTTCAAAATTGCACACATCATCATAGCTTTTTTGTTTGTAATGTCTTCTAGGATTTCGATATAATGCAGTTTTCAACAAATAAATGGTACTTCCTATATAAAAACAATAAACTAATAAACACATTTTGCTCCCAAGTTTTATTACTATTATTGCAGTATGTCAAAATAATATCTTTTCAAAAAACTGAATTTTTCATGTTGTAAATTTAAATGTAAAATATTCAACATCAAACCAAAACATTTGGATATACAGTTGAAGTCGGAATTATTAGCCTCCCTTTGAATATTTTTTTTCTTTTTAAATATTTCCTAAATGACGTTTAACAGAGCAAGGCAATATTCACAGTATGTCCGATCATATTTTTCTTCTGGAGAAAGTCTTATTTGTTTTATTTCGGCTAGAATAAAAGCAGTTTTAATAAAAAAAAAAAAAACATTTTAAGGTCAAAATCATTAGCCACTTAAAGCTATATATGTTTTTGATAGTCTACAGAACAAACCATCGTTATAATAACTTGCCTATTTACCCTAACCTAATTAACCTAATTAACGTAGTTAAGCCTTTAAATGACACTTTAAGCTGAATAGAAGTGTCTTAAAAATATCAAGTAAAATATTATTTAGTGTCATCAAAGATAAAAAAAATAAATCAGTTAGTTATTTAAATTAGTTATTAAAATTAGTTATTAAAACTATATTAGAAATGTGTTGAAAAAAATCTTCTCTGTCAAACAGAAATTTGGAGAAAAAATAATCAGGGGGCTAATAATTCTGACCTCTACGTGCGTTCAAAAAACATTTTTTTTTATCGATGCCTCCTCTAATTCACAAAAAGTGCACACAGACTCCATGTCTCAAAATTTTTTTAAACAACCTGTTTCACTAGATAAATTAAATGAATTAGTTTATAAGTTACTTCTTTAACTTTATTGGCGAGACAGTATTTACTAGGTAAATTCCAAACGTTTTTTCACTCAATCTGCTTAAACAAGGAATTCCAAAAATTGTTGCATTTAGACAAAAAACGTGGTTCTGCATAACTTTTATATGTAAAACTTATTACATTTATTGTCTATAATTTTACACCATTGATTCTGATTAGTATGTAAAAGATTTAATTCAAAGGACATTGACAGATAAGAGCTGAACAAGTCCACTAGGAATTGCATCAAATACTATTGCAAATTCTTTAGCAGTTATGGGGATCTTATGCTAATTGATAAAATCACAATAATTAAAAAGTTGTCCATTACTTTTGAATAACTCTCACCAATATAACATCATTATTGTACTAATTTCTATAAAATTAGAGTTTATTTTTAAAGGTTATACATTTGTTGTTCCATACCACTGATTTATGTGGAGAAAAATTATATTTATAAATAAGCATCCAAAGTAAACAGACCTGTTTATGAAAAGAGGAAAGTTTAATCTTTTCTTAATCCATTTGTTTTTTAATTCACAATTATAATTTATAGGTTTATGACTTATTTATTTATCATATGGAAAAAATAAAAAGCCTTTCATTTCATTTCAAGGTGTTTGTAGTATGGTAGTGCTTTTTTATATTTTATATGGGTGCAGTATTGCATGCCATTATATGGATGCAGATGCAGTTGTAACAGCATTGTGAGAAAGTTATAATCTTGAAAGTGTTTACATATCTAGTAAAATATTATTTACTGTCATCATGGCAAAGATAAAATGATTCAGTTATTATAAATGAGTTATTAAAACTATTATGTTTAGACATTTTTTCAGTGAAACAGAAATTAGAGGAAAAAATAAACAGGAGGGCGAATAATTCAGGGGGGCTAATAATTCTGACTTCAACTGTATATCATTATTTGGATATGAGATTACTTAAATCGTAATAAGACATTTTTGTAACATCACCTACCCTAAACTTTTATAGTAGAATGAAAGATTGTATTCAATTGGCCGTGCTCTGTAAAGAAGCATTACATTGTCCTGAATAACTAATTGGTGGTCTTTTCTGCAGTTGCCTACAGGCTTGTCCTCTTCAAAATGATGATAACATTACATCGCATAACCTTTGCCATCAGTTACCTTCAGACAGTCATATCAGTAGCATACAGTAAATTATATCAGCAGTTCACATACAGTATATACGTGCTAAATGTGAGTTTTATTGGGACACTGAACTGTACAACATATCACTGGGACACTGTACTGTACAGTAAGCTTCATAAAATGGATTAGGCAATTCTGCTTATCTTAATAATGCCAAAAGTGCACATGGAAAGGTGAAAAATCTAGCCATTTAATAAGTGATTAAATAAAACATAGATATAAATACCAAACAATTATTAAAAGGTGTGCAAACACTCTTTATTTCATTCCAAACTATGGGTAAAATATGTCGTGCTCAGTAAAGAAGCTTTACACTGTACTCAGTAATTATTTGATGGACTTTTCTCTACTTGCATCAAAATTATAATAACATCATCATCCTGTAACCTTTGACACCAGTTACCTTCAGACAGTGTTGTGAAAAAAGAATTTATTTTTATTACTTTGGTCTCTTTTACTTTTCAGTAAACATTTGTATATTGTATTGCTTCTCTGAGTAATAAAGTATTTTTGCAGAAGTAGAATTTCCTGCCACTGGCTGGAAAGATAGATCGACATCAAACATAACTTTAACATTCTTACTTAGCTTTCCTGTTGAAGCAAATATGTGTTGAAGCTGACCACAGAATATGTGCAGTTGAGAAGTCTTATGATTTTAATGTTCTACTGAGAATTTGTAGAAAAGAGGAAGTATGTTTGGGTGCAGGTGCCACCGGACTGCAGAATGATTGACAAGTGACAAATTCCACCACCACTCTAGCTTTTAATATCAGTTATGAATAAATACTGGAGTCTGTGATATGTAGAATTGTTGTGAACCACCCGAATGTAATTCTTGTATTGCTTTTGTGTAACTCAGAACTCTGTTTTTAATTATTCATTAATAAACTACTAATATTTTTGGCATTGAAGAAAATCCTTACCAGACCTTTTTATTGAACATGCTGGAAATTGGCTACACATTCCATCAACAATCATATCAGTAACCTACGGTAAATCATATCAGCAGTTCACATACATTATAGACACGTGCAGAATGTGCAGTTTTACTGGGACACTGAACTGTACAATGCATAACTGGGATACTGTACAGCAAGGTCCATAGAATCGATAAGGCAATACTGCCTACTTCATCTTAATATTGCCAAAAGAGCCCTTGGAAAGATGGAAAATGTGGCCATTTAATGATACGAAAACAAATATTAAATGGTGTGCAAACGCTATTTATTTCATTCCAAAATATGGGTGAAATACGTCAATATAAAAGAGGATACAATTCTGTTACTTGAACCTTCGTGTGCTTAAATTAGAATTTTTTGAAAACTGCAGTAGCACCAAGTACATTTTACAAAAGTGACTGTTTGAAACATTTCCAAGATAAAACTGCATACACAGAACCACATAAAACGTTTAAACCCCTAAAAAACAGTTGATATGGAGTGTTAACCTGAAAATAAACCCTTTGCATATAGTTAACAATCATATGAAATATTGCTGTACCACGCATAATACTTGCTCCTATGAGTGAACTCCAGTGTAAAAGTGTTGATCGCCTCTTACGCCTGTTAATACTGTTAAAAACACTATGAAGTAGCAGTAGTCATTGTTTTTGGAGGTATTTGCAGATAACCGGCCTCACTGAATATTTGATGACATTTTAAAACAGTCTGGTCATGTGCGATGAGCAGATGTTATCCATTCTACATCTGACGGGCATTTTCTTTATTGGCACAATCCTCTGAGATGCCAGTCCTTCTGAGCACACTGTTGGTGGTTTTTGCCTCTGCCAGGCCTAGTAGACTGGCGCAGGTAGGTAGATAGACATGTTGAACACGATCCACTTCTGAACGGCACACCGGGCAGCACTGATTTGAGAGGAAAGAGTACATAATATCATTCATTTTGACACAAACATATTTATTTTATTAACATCTTTTTATGCTAATTTTGTGTTCTTGTTGATGCAGTTTGGCACTGCGCCAGCTACACACATCACTGAACTGATGTAACACTTTTGTGATGTCGAAGGGTGAAAGTCAAAAGGTCACAGAACTGCTGTGTAATGACATTGTCTCATTATCAAGATCTTCAGCCTGAACAGCCACTAATGGCTGATGGCACATGTCGAGAAGTATGTTAGGAGGGTAACCTGCGGTTATGTAAACCTAATAGTGTAAGTTCTCTTAATCATTAACCTAACTGGTCGATTTAAAATTTGTGTTTTTTCATGAATGCTGAATGCTTATCTAAATTCATAATAGTGATTATGTTAGCACATAATGTATGTGTGTGTGTAAAATGTAAGTAAATATTCTTTCTTTTTAAAAGAAAAAAAATCCAAATGTTTTACAACCATGTTAACAGTGTATATATGTAAATAGTGTGATGACATTTCTTGTAAATTTAAAAGTTAAAAGTTTCAGATATTTAAATACATTTTCAGACACCCAGAAGACTTAAGAAAAATATTTAGATTCCAATTTACAGTCAGAAAAATGTAAACAATTGGTATTTTGACCAACTGTTGCTTTCTGCAAAAAAAATAAAAATAAAATAATAATAATAATAACATATACACAATTATTTAATTATTAGCCCCCTTTTGATATTTTTTTCTTTTTTAAATATTTCCCAAATGATGTTTCAAGAGTTCCCACTAAGATATGCTTTTCACTTATAGCAGGTTTGGCATGCTGTCCCGGGAGAGAACCCTGAGCTCGGAGATATTTGAGCCCAGGGCTCCCGCCCGGTCTAGAAGCATATCAGGAGAACCGAGATCAGGTAGGTCTCGATCGCTCCCCCTTTAAAAGGGGAGAAAAAAGGAGGAGATGGGGTGGAAGGGGGGATTCTTCCAAAACGAAGATAGTGCAATAAGGAGAAAGTGATCCATTTATATTAAGCTAGGATCATTCTGATTGGATTATTACTGATTACGGATGAGTGGCCAGCGGTGCACAATCATATCACATGCTCCTCTCGAAATTAGTTTATGAAACTTCACTTAACAGAGCAAGGACATTTTCACAGTAAGTCTGATCATATTTTTTCCTCTCGAGAAAGTCTTATTTGTTTTATTTCGGTTAGAATAAAAACAGTTTTTAATGTTTCAAAAAACATTTTTGGGACAAAATTATTAGCCCCTTTAAGTTATTTTTTTTAAATAGTGTACAGAACAAACCATCATTATAGAATAACTTGCCTAATTACCCTAAGCTGCCTAGTTCACTTTATTAACCTAGTTAAGCCTTTAAATGTCACTTTAAGCTGTAGAGAAATGTCTCGGAAATATTAAGTAAAATATTATTTATTGTCATCATGACAAAGATAAAATAAATCAGTTATTAGAAATAGGTTTTTAAAACTATTATGTTTTGAAATGTGCTGAAACAATCTCCCCTTCATTAAACAGAAATTAGAGAAAAAAATAAACAGGGGCGCCAATAATTCAGGGGGGTTAATATTTCTGACTTCAACTGTGTATATATATATATATATATATATATATATATATATATATATATCAGGTAATCAATGATAACATAATATGAAAAAGAAGATATACTTTTCTTAATTGCCTTGGCTCAATTCCTGATTGATTTTTTTTTATTCTCAAAAACAATAAGTTTAGATTGCTTACCTAAATTAGCTTATTATTCACATCACAGTGGTACCTTTTTTTATTCAATCAAACTGCAAATGCTTTGTCATATGTGAGCAAACACTAAGTACAATTGTCTGTCGTTTGGACAAATTTAAAAAATTAAAAACTGCTTTTATTCAAGCCAAAATAAAATAAATAAGACTTCTTCCAGAAGAAAAAACATTATCAGACATACTGTGAAAATTTCCCTGCTCTGTAAAACATCTATTGGGAAATATAAAAAAAAAAGTCATATAAATATGATGAGTTTAGATGCAAAAACCTCAATATTTTCTTTTAAAATGGGCATTTAAATCAGGCTCGTGTGTACAGGTTCATGAATGGCACAGAATAAGTTCTTTTCATGGTCTTCAAAGTGAAATAACAACATAAACAAAAGAGGCTGAGAATAATTATCATTTTTTATAGTAATATCAGACAGCACTTAGAGGTTTTGCATCTGATATCACTACCATTTTTGAGAATTGAGGTTCCACAATCCTGAACAGCAGCAAAAAACTTGTGAAGATGTGTAATCTCAAGCAAGGCCAAACAAGTGACAGGATGTCCACCAGGAATTCATGTTTTCCTGGATGCTATTTTGTAGTATTTTTGTGTATTTGTGGTAACATAAGAAATATGATATATACAATATAGTAATTGGAAAAGCAGGATTGCTCTCTAAATGTAATCAATTCGTACAAAAATAAATGTACTGTATAAATACAAATGTCCATTTTTTCTATGCATTATTCAGTCTTCTCAACAAATATCAGATTTTTAAAACCTTAATGTTTATGGTTGACTGTCATGGTGAAAAAACAGCTAATCATTTTGAGCAGTGTGGCTCACACAATGACACATATGTATTGGTGGCATTAGTCAAATTACTCACATGATAACTAGGTTTTGATGCATGAATTAAACGATTTAGCGGAGTAAATATATTTTGTAAACATGCAATACAATTCTGAACTTCCAGCAAAACATTTTGACATTTGCACTCACAATTGAGAGAATGTTAAGACTGTTTCGAAAAATGTGCCAAAGCAATTGGGTAAAACTGTAACACAGCCAAAATGTACAGAATTACACCTAACAAAATTATTAAAATTACACTATTTTTAATGGCTAATATATTCATTTTAGCAGCACTAATAATAAAGTAACAATGCAACATTCACCTGCAGTTGGCTGGCACAGTTATAGCAGCAGAACATGTGTCCACATGGACAGAAAGCGGCACTGATCTCCTGTTCGCAGCACAGAGCGCAGGTCAGGGCCTCCTGTAGCCTCTGCAGCTTCTCCTTCAGAACGTGAGTTTCTCTGCAGTCGACACACATCCGCTCCTCCCGGTCCACTTTAGTCTTTCTCAGCGGAGAACGACTGATCCCACGTCCATTCACACTCACGCCCGCATTGAACAGGGCTCGTCGGGTACGGTCATACACTTCTTTAGATGTGCGCTGAATGTCAAAGATGTACCTTTTACCGAGGTCAATGCTTTCGTTGAGGAAGAGGGAGGCCAGGTGACCCTTAAAGTCACGGCTATACTGCATCTTCACTGTGCTCATTACAGTGTCACACCTGAGGAGAGAAAATAGGGTTTTTAAATTGTATTTGTTGTACGTATTGTGATGATGATGCATGCATGTATGTTTGTAATGTATGAATTTATCACTAATGGAGGCCATAATGATATACGAATAGAAATAACCTAGAGCAACTTCTACCTTTTGCATTATTTGAATTTATGTTACTTTAGGAGGCACAATCAATAATTGTATGATTGTCAACAAAAACCCTAACCCTCACTGAGAAACAAACATTTCTGCTGGAGAAACAAACAATAAACTAGAATAAATATATTGTTGAAAAAAAAGGAATGCATTTTTTCGATGTTGTTGTATCTTTTATCCTTTATTAGAAATATGTTTTGCCTAGTGATATAGTAGTAACCAAACTTATTTTCTGAGTATGATACAGTCTGCATACTAATGAAGCACTTTTGCAGAAGTAGAAGTTTCCTGCCGCTGGCTGGATAGACATCGATGTATGAAAATAACTTTACTTCTTTCTTAGCTTTCTTGTTGAAGAAAAGATGTGCTGAAGCTGACCACAGAATATGTGCAGTTGAGCAGTTGTATGCTTTTAATGTTCTACAGAGAATTTGTAGAAAAGAGGAAGTATGTTTGGGTGCAGGTACCACAGGACTGCAGGATGATTGACAAGTGACAAATTCCACCAACACTCCACCTTTTAATATCAGTTGTGTATATATACTGGAGTCTGGGAAATGTAGAATTGTTGCAAACCTTTCATTCATTCATTTTCTTTTTGGCTTAGTCCCTTTTTTAATCCGAGGTCGCCACAGCGGAATAAACCACCAACTTATACAGCACGTTTTTTTTACGTAGCGGATGCCCTTCCAGCCGCAACCCAACTCTGGAAACATCCACACACACAATTTAGCCTACCCAATTCACCTGTAACGCATGTCTTTGGACTCTAGGGGAAACCAGACCACGTGAACGCAGGGAGAACATGCAAACTTCACACAGAAACGCCAACTGACCCAGCTGAGGCTCGAAACAGCGACCCTGCAACCTTCTTGCTGTGAGGCGACAGCACTACCTACTGCGCCACTGCGGCGCCTGTTGCTCCTGAATATAATTCTTGTATTGCATTGCAGTGACCCAGAGCTGTGTTATCGAATTATTCAGTTGTCTCTAATAAATAACTAATACATTTACATTGAACAAAATCCTCTCCTGACCTTTTTATTAAACACACGTAGAATTGGCTTGATATTCCAGCAATATTGTGCACAATTCTATTAAATTCAATTTCGATAATTATAGTGTAGCAAAATTCAAATAAATAAATTCTTATATATTATAACATTAGTATTTCCATTTTCATGGATTCTTTGCATATAACAAAAATGCTTAATGCTAAAATATAAAATGAATTAAAGTAAATAAAATAAAGTCAGCAAAGTAGAAATCAGCAAAAACTAAAGTGAAATGTCAAATTCAAAACTTCAACAACTCTGTTTGAATGTTAACAATCCCTAAATATTGTTGTCTTTTAATATCCTATACTCAAATAAGTCTGACAGATTCATAACAGTTTTCACCTGTAGAAGGCGTGGATCTCTGTGATAGCGCGGTATAGTCCATTGGCAGCACTAGGACTGACGAACTTAAAAAGGAGAACGACGCTGTCCCCATTGTCCTTCGTGATGGTCACATACACATTCCTTCCAGACTGAGTGGCCATCTGAATAACTGGGTACATGAGTCTAAAAGAATAAAATAAAAACACATTTATTAATTATAAAACATTATAGTAATAGGGTTGAGCAATATGATGATATATGTGCGATGGGGTGCGCTGCAGTGCCCTCCCAACGGCTGTGCCCGCCCTCCTTGAAGTCACATTAATTGTTTTATCTATATAGTGCCAGATCACTACGTTTTTTTGGTCCCACTTTATATTAAGTGTCCTTAACTACTATGTACTTACATCAGAAAAATAAAATACAATGTACTTACTGTGTTTATAATGTATTTGAGAACACTTGTGGTGCTTTTGTGTTGGGATAGAGGTAGAGTTATGGACAGGTTTGGTGGTATGGTTAGGTTTAAGGGTGGGTTAAGGTGTAAGGGATGGTCAACAGTGTATTTACAAATGTAATTACAAAAGTTAATTACAGATGTAATTACATACATGTATTTAATCAAGTATAAGTAAACAGTAAATACATGTATTTACACAACAAGTACATTGTAACAAACGATTAATTCATATGTAAGTACATATTAGTTAAGGCCACTTAACATAAAGTGGGACCCTTTTTTTAATAAGCTAGATAGCCATATGTAATATTTTATTTACACAACAGCATGTCATTTTTGTTTTGTGCTCATGTCTCAGCAGATAAAATATATACAGATGCAGACATCCCAAGTCTCTCGAAAGTTCCGGAAGTCTCCAGCAAATGCATAGAGACTCCCGGATGCCTGCAAACGAATGATAATCTCCAGGAAATTGTGTTTCTCCTGCCCGGTTCTCAAATATGTTCCGCATCCCTCCCCGCTCTTCACATACGTTGCGAACATCCTATGCTGTGATGCGAGCGGACCTATCTCCACTATCTTGTGTCTAGTTATGACCTCTCCCTGAAGCTCTACGTGTCTTCCGCAAAGTCACTCCGGCTCTGTGATCCCCCAAAATGAATTAAAATACCCGAAAATACTGGCGACGAGAGTAATTGAGCAAGTGAACAGATTGCAAGAGGCAGTAATGGTCTAAACATTAAATTTGATAGGGTAAATAAATAGAGCAGTAAAAATATTGCGAGTGCAAATCCCCCCTCTCTCTCTCATTGAGAGATCTGCTGTCAATAGTTGGAAACAAGCTAAATATTGGAATGGTCCTGCATGTATTTAGGCCTTTTTTACATATAACAACTGAAAGTTCTGTGTTTTTGACAATATTACAAATTCACTAAAAAGCTGGGTGGAATTATTAGATAAAACGTATTTTTAACATAAATATGTAATAATATAACTTCTTGTAATACACTCATTGCTGTAAGAAGTAGTTTATAGGCCTATTTCCTTTTAGTAAACAAGTATTTGATTTATAGATGTGCATTTTAACTAATTTTCATCTTTCATCATTTGCAATGTTCCCAAATTGCATTATCTTGTATCCAATATCCAAATTTTATTCTGCTTTGGTGACCCCTGATAAATAAGGCACTAAGCTGAAGTAAAATGAATGGATGAATTATTTTCTGTAAAGCTGCTTCTGGCCATGACATGTTCACACCTAAATTTTTATAAGAGACATGTTTAATAAATGTCTCAATAAATGGGCCAGACATTTTTGACTTTCCATACCAAGAGGCTCAGGAAATGTTTTTCCAGAAGCCCAGAAATATACATTGCAGTGACAAAAGCTGCAGAGTTTGTGAATAAAAAAGATATAAAATAAATGTTAATTTATATTTTACAAACAGTTGAACAGTTCAAATAGTTGCTCAGTTATTTACTGCTGTCTTTAAAAGTCCATGACTCCTTGTGTTAGTGTGAGTCTGAACAGCCACGCTGGGTTGGGCCGCATCACGCCGCAGCCCCAAAACACAAAAAACATGATTTTTTACAAATGAAGCATGAGCACACATTGCTTTGCATCTTATAAACACAACCAAGCCTTAAAAATACACTCTGAACCACCCCTTTACGTAAACCAAATGTGTACCAGTATACTGGATCTGTGCGTTCGTTCATAAAGTGGCAGAAGCTTAATAAACCTGCTGTGTCATTATTTTTTCATAAACTCTAAAGATAGGTGTTGGTCATTTCACCAACCCCTAGTATAGAAAAATTTAAATTCTCTAAGTCACTCCATATATGTACCTTTCAATAGGTGTGAAATCGCTTTTGCAGACAAACAGGCCTTCTTGTCCAACACCGATAAGCAGTTCCTGTCCCTCAGAGTCACGTGCGAAGTGCCATTCAACGCCATAGTAGGTAAGGGAGGAAACTAGCTGCAGGGCTTGATACTCTGCAGAGGCCTGACTGACACCCTCCAATGACTTGTGCTTTAAGGAAATGCTATAAAAACACACAAAAACACATATGACAACCGTGATGACCACAGACTTCCTGTTTCTTTAAGCTGCATTTAGAAGAAACTGGCTTGGTCCGAAATACTTCTCTATTTCATTTTCATAGTATTTGTAAAAGAGTAGGAAAAATACCAGGAAGACCTTCCTATTTGACTTTCCTATTTACTTTACTGCCCCATGAGGCCACAGGAAAGGGTTTATGAATGACAGTGACGCAACTGATGCTAGGTCACTGTAGATAGCAAATGTATGACATCCCGAATTGCATCCATAGCACACTATGTAATTACATATCATAGCAGGTAATTACTTATTTCAAAGTAGGTAAAATATGTGATTTCAGACACAGCAGCATTGCTACTCTGACCATACACTTCTCAGTGCCCTTACGTGTTGATGGTGTCATGGCTGGGGTCTTGACCGTAGATCTGGGAGTAGCAGTATTTGGCTGTGTTTTGCTTGTAATCTCCAAACTCTGCCTGAGCCAGTAGAGCGCAGAGCTCAATCGCCTGCTCTGCGTCCAATCGCAAACTTCCTTTGATAATCTCCTCCTTCACATGCATCAGAAACAAATGTCTGCAGAGCAACAGAAAACAAATGGGAACATTGAATACATTCATATTTCGCAACAGAACACTGAAGTACATTTAATAAAGAACAAGACATCGATATTTCCCTAAAAGCCTTTTCATATGATTAATAATTAATGTATGAAAAAAAATAGTTCAGTTTGGATGAATCCCCATAAATGTGGACTTAATTATAGGGTTGGTAAATATGTTGTTTCAGCATCAGTTTGGCAATGTGATCATTTGCAATAGACACATCGCAGCAGATATATGCAATTTTGAGCTTGTGTTATAATTTATCATTTGCACGTGTTTTTGAGGCCTGTGATTGTATAGTGATTTTAAAAGCATTCAGGTATAAGAAATTGTACCATTTGTGATCTTAACTATGATTTCTTTATTGAATTTTTTTATTTGTATCATTCAGTTACTATACTTGAATACTGTTAGACTCGTGAAATGATAAAACACTGTATTTCAATTGTTTCTTTTGTATATTGATTGTATTTAAAGATTGTTATGCATGAAAATACATAAATAGATTGTTTATTAGATTTTATGGAGATGCACTCCCACTGCAGAATCATCCCAATCGATCTAACATTATAAGTTCTTTCCAAATAGAGATATTAAATATATATATATATATATATATATATATATATATATATATATATATATATATATATATATATATATATATATATATATATATATATATATCCATTGTTAAATTTTAAAAAAATCACTGTAAAATTTTTCCAATATTGTGCAACCCTGCTTAATCATAAACCAAGCTTTAGCTTCTGACTGAAATATTAGTTTAAACTTTATTGCACTAAAAAAATAAAACTTTCATAACCTCACTTCATAACTCGATAAAGCCTACTATATCATATTTGACAGGTGAGTTTCTAAGGCAAAATCTTTGCTTAAAAACTATTCTAGCATGCCCTCCAGCTTCTGAATAACAGATTCTTTTTTTGTAAATGAATCTCTTTTTGAATATAATTTTAAAAGTGCCTATTTTATAGGGCTGGGTGATTAATCGAAAAGAAATCGAAATCGACTTTCAGAATCTATAACCGATCTAATTTTCCAAGGATGATTTTTTCAATTACTTTCTCTTTGTGTCACATGATTTCACTCTGTTAAAGGCTGTGGCTGATTTATTCTTTTGTGGCCACTTGGCAGCCACATCTGATCTCTGGTCAGGTAGGACGATGGACCCATTCTTAAGCCTTGCTTTGCACTACAATGACGATGATTGGCAGCAGCGCCGGAGATGCTGCATATTATCTATTACATTGAGACGGCATATTATCCATTATATTAAAATGATTATTTACATTAAAATATTTGTTTATAGAAGATGCAAGAAATTTTTACTATTTTTAAAAAACTATTTACAAGATATGTCAGAGCTGTTTTATTTAGATTTAGATTAAAGATACTGCTTATGTTCTGCTTTTAATAGGAAAAATGTAATAATAACGTAATAATTAATAAAATAACAACATAATAATAAATTTTGTTTCCAAAAGAGCAGGCAATTCATTTTCACTTTTTTATAAGAAAAAGGTGACTGTTGGTTTTAGAAAATTTCTGTTTTAATTTCAATTGTTTAGTGTTAATGTTCAACAAATTACCATATATAGTAGATAGTGTGTGTTTCCTTCAGTTATTTTAAAATCAAATAATGCGCCTTTTATTCAACAATCTCTCACTTGTAATATGTCAGCATATTTACTGTACAAAACCTGTCAGTGAACTTTAAAGGCAAAACAATAAAATACATAAATCAATAAACATTCATTAATCGAAATCGAGTTGAAATGTTCAATTAATCCAGATTTTGATTTTAGGTTAAATCGCCCAGCCCTACTATTTTATTTCAGGCATGTTTTTGCATTTATAAAGGAAACAGATTTATGGTTTTATATCATTATGAATATTTCAAAAGAACATTTACTGCACTTAAGCTAAATTAAATGGATAGTTCACCCAAAAAATGAAAATGTACTCTTATTTCGTACACTCGTGTGGTTTCAAACCTTTATGAGTTCAAATAAAGATATTTTGAAGAAAGCTTTAAACCTGTAAACACTGACTTCTACAGTAGGAAAGTCAGTTTTTTCACTAACAGGTTTCCAGCTTTCATCAGAAAATCTCCTTTTGTGTTCAACTGAAGACAGAAAGTTAAACAGGTTTTATACAAGTAAAGTGCACATAAAGGGTGAAAGAATTTTTATTTTTGTAAAAATAGACATAAAACAAAAAACTAATACAGTGCTGTCTCTTGCAGAAAATTCATGCACTGTCAGCATGCTGATATTATCTAAAAAGATTTTCATTACTCAGTGGCATAAACCCAGAGAACTTCAGTAACAGGAGCAGACTTGTGACTTCTGACACATATTTCCATGACTTGATGTAAATCACTTGCACATGTGAATAGAGGAAAGAAACTGTATAACAAATATGTAAAGCATGCAATTGCATGCATCAAACCTTTTCCGATAAAACCATTGACACTGCATCACAAAAACCCCAAGTAATCTATTAACTAGTAAGTAACTACATATAAAAAATAATTGAACACACAGCCTTCACTATAATAAGGAATCTGCTGGCACAATAATCCTGGATTTAAAGGCTGGAAAAGAAAAACAAAGGCTGACAGAGCGGGAGCAGGATCTTGTCCCGCCATTGTATAAGATTATGTAAGAGGTGGACTCACGTTACAGCACGTTTCAACTCCGAATCAGACGTACTAACACCTCCCCAC
The DNA here is from genome assembly GCF_052040795.2 of Danio rerio. NCBI lineage: Eukaryota > Metazoa > Chordata > Actinopteri > Cypriniformes > Danionidae > Danio > Danio rerio. Next base: position 28,277,238 of record NC_141036.1, on the reverse strand, counting down.
CCCCACCACCAGCCCTCTTCATACATGACCCAACAGCTCCACCAGTATCCAGATGGGAACACACTGTACCGCAACTGTATTCCAGAGCATCCCACACTTACTTCCCTTCAACTTTACTGTACATTTGTGCACATCTGAGCATGTTCACACAGACATCCCTTGAAAGGCCTCCAGAGGGATATTATTTTGACTTCAACAGGCTTAAATGAGGCACTCCCTAACTGAACAGTTTCAAGAGCAAACATGTACACAGGTAACTCCCTGTCAGAGAGCTAAAAGAAAACCATTATGTGAGATGCATAAAGAGATGTGGGTTAGAACTAAGAACACAAACAACAGCACTGCTGAGCATATAGACTTTTGACTCACACTGTCACTTTAAAAAGCTGCTTCCTGTTTGGCCGCACGAGAAAAACAACGTAAAACAGAACTGTTTTTCATGTGAATCAAGTTCTCCAAAATGAGCAAAAATGAGAAACCTCAGATCCAGTTTGTTCTTTCACTAATAGAAAAATAAGATGTAGCTCATATAGCTTGCTTTACCTGGTTTGCTCCTGCAGGATTAGATGTGGCTCAACAAAGAACTTGACCCGTAGTCTCAGTCTGCAGGGAGACACACAGTCTACTTCTTGACAAATCCGGTTTCTCAGATTCATCCATAAAGACTCTCCCTTTGTGCCAGTGAACTGCAGTCCAAAATAGTCCACCTCTATTATTCCCATTTTCTGGCATATCTGTTCATTAAAAATGATATATAATAAGTATTTTTGGCATGCATAACTATGTGTGCTTTCATCTGAAAAGTACTGGGACTTGGGCTCTTTGCAGCCCTCCTCCTTTAGGAAGACAATACATATTACATAAGAGGAACATTTGAAGTGCTAATGTGTAATGAGAGAACACCTGCTTTCCAAGTAATCGGCTGATATGTGATGATAAGTAATTAGGCTTAAAGAATTAGTAAATATTGCTGTTACAAATATTTGTTTATGGTGAGTAAAAAGTCCAAATGTTAAAGAAAATTGTACAAAAATATATAAATGTTTAAAATAAGCAAGATTTTGCTTGATTTATAACCTTGCAAAAATTAGCCACAGTTTTACTAAAGATAATCAATAAAAAATGGTTATTGTAGTAATCACAAATTACCAAGTATCGGTAGCCACAAACTCAACATAGTTTTGCTTCACCAAGCACAGTTTACCCACAAAAAAGTAATTATTTACAAATGAAAATCAATGCAGCAAAAGAAAAAGAACATATTTATTACACTTTTAGTTTAATAAAATCATGATGAAAATTTTGTAAGGGTGATTTTAATAGTCAACTTTTGTGTTCTATGCTTTAAACTAGAATAACTTTCATTTACTACATTACATTTGCTGTCGTTTATGCTGTTAATGAGGCTTATTCCATATGCAATGAAAAAGAAATTATGAAATAACTTTCTGAAGATAAACGTGTGAGTTCTCGACACTAACCTTATTGAGAATGTCCTCTCCGTTTGCTTTTGGGTCCACTTCCACCTCCAGGACCACCGAGTCCGGTCGAGTTATGTGGCATAACATGTTGAATGCAGCAGTTTGACACTCGTCCCGGGACAGCAGAGAGAAGAACCTGTGGCTCACGAGGCTGACTCGCACCCCATTGGAAAATCAGAGAGAGGAGGTTTATGAAACCCAGCTCTCACTCCGCCTATCCGTTATCCGATGTCCGATTCGCGAATTGTTCTTTTAAACCGACTCCTTATGATCCTGTCGAACTGATTCGCAAATAATTTATTCCATACTTAAATCAAGTTACATTTGTTGCTTACAGACATTGTTATACACACACAAACAAAAAATTGCAATTCATTTTAAATAGGATATGAAGGATATCACAATAAAAACAACATGTGCATTGTACCAAAACAATATCAGTATATACAATAAATTACAAACAAAATAAAATAACAGGGTGTGGTTAAGCTATTTCAACAATGGTTTGCTTGGTTTATTTGTACTAATATTGTTGTTATACAAAAGGTACAAACACACCGAAAACATGGTTCAATTTTATCAAAAACATGGTTTATAACAGATTTGTAGCTGAAATTAGAATAGTTTTGTGATTAAATAATTTTGCATTAGCATCATTTTTCATTTGACTTCATAATTTGACGAATTTCATTGAAATAAACATTCTTTTGGGCACGCTTTTCGATTCGATTCATATGAACCGACTCGCTAAAACGAATCAGAGGATTGCTGAACAAGCCTTCAGTCACTTTCACTCTCAGTTAGGGGGCGTGTGTTTAACCAGTAGAGGAAGGGTAGGCGTTAGAACAACAATCTGACAGTTCAGCATTTGTTAAAATAATTATATATAACGTTAGATCCAAATCCATTTTGATTACTGAGGAGGTAAACAATGACTGAGTGAATGAGCTAACTGATCTTGCAAACACTGTCCGACGAAGCAAAGCCCACAACAGGACATTTGGACATTGTCCTCTGACAAAGGATGGCTGAAAGACTGTAGACACCAACAGATTTAACCTAAATGTCATCCTTCAAGCCTGTGCGGAGGGATTAAAGCAGTATAAGGACATGTTTGAGAATTTCAGAGAGAAGCTGCAAACGGTGCAGCAGGACTTCACATCAGGGTATGTAACGTTATTTCCAGCTTTTCATGATCTCCGGGGTCACATTAGACATTGATTAAGCAAAATGAGGTGGCATTTGAAACCTGAATATGTATTACATCATACTGACACAACTTTTGCTTTGGCTTCATCACAACGGTGTTCACTTTTCAGCGAAGAGCCAAGAAGTGAATGCTAGCTAATTAGCCTGCTAATCATCTCACTGATGGCAAAAAGTGTGGTTGTTTGTTCTGTAGATGTCTACAAAAACAAAGTCAGCTAGGTATAAAAAAAGAGAAAATACATACATTTAAATTATACATATTTTTGGGAGAAGGGACACATTCGAAATGTTCAGTTTGCAAAGTTAGCCGAATGCTAACAACTGCGATTTTTTTAACTAATAACTTTCAGCTGACTGTCATGTGATGGGCGAGACGTTGAGGGCTGTGATGAGAAATGAGAATTTAGCTGTTTTTATTACAGTTTTCAACTCACAATAACGTTAAATATGTTTCCAATTAAAGTCCCCAAAAATATGAAAGTAATCAAATGCAGAACAATAAAATGTTATTTCATATTGTTTGGAATTTCATAGTATTTTACAATTATGTTTCAAAACCTTTCAGAATCAAAACTCTGAGTGACAAGTCAAAGGAGGCTAAAGTAAAGAAGAAACAAAGGTAAGGTACAAGATGAAAAAAGTATCTGTGTATGTGTGTGTGTGTGTGTGTGTGTGTGTGTACAGACAGTACTGAAGTGTCTACTTTGTGTTCCATCTGTTTTCATCTTAACAATTGTAAGTAATCATGCAAAACTACATTCATTCATTTATTTTCAGCTTAGTCCTTTTATTAACATCGGGTCGCCACAGCATTATAAACCGCTAACTTATGCAGCATATGTTTTACGTAGCGGATGCCCTTCCAGCTGCAACCCATCACCGAGAAACACCCCATTCACACTCATTCACACACATACACTATGGACAACTTAGCTATGCAATTTACCTATACCCCATGTCTTTGGACTGTGGGGGAAACCGGAGCAAACCCACACGAACACGGGGATAACATGCGAACCTTACACAGAAATGTCAACTGACCCAGCTGAGGCTTGATCCAGCGACCTTCTTGCTGTGAGGCTATTCTGCTACTCACTGCGCCACCATGCCACCCATGCAAAACTGTACCATATTTAAATGAGAAAATTCTGGCAGACAAATGGGCAAACTTTATAGTTGCAAAGTATAAAGATTTAAAATGATAATTAGTTAGTATTTGGGGCAGCATTGTGATGCTTAAAATAAATTTTTATTATGTTTCCATTTTTTTTTTTTAAACATGTCTGACCATATAATGGCATTTATCATGGCATTTATCTGAGCATTTAAATTGATTTTAATGATTTCATGATTTGAATTGATTTTTATGATCTCAAACATTTTTCAGAAGAGATGAGTACCTTCCCCAATATTCTGCTGGAGTAGAATTACTCAGTCGGTAAGTCACTTTACTTTTTTATTAGTGAAATGTCAGTGGTGTCACGCTGTCATTAAACTAGTTACAGAAATATTTTAAGAAATTATATCAATGAGTGTAATCATGACATGCTTTTTTTTTCACCAGATATGAAGACACGTGGGTGGCTCTTCATAAACGGGCTAAAGAGAGTGCTAAGTCTGGTGAAGTAAGTTTACATCTGAATCAGTACAGTCGAACATTTGTAGTGCTGTAACTATAACCTGTGTGTTTGTGTATTTCTCTGTCAGACAGTGGACGGGGAGGTTGTGATGCTGTGCGCACACTGGGAGAAGAGACGGGGAGCTGTGCTGGAGCTGCAGGAGCAACTACAGCAGATCCCGACTTTCCTCTCAGACCTGGAGACCATCACCTCACGTATCGGTGAGCTGTTCACAAGCAGTCATGACAAAGAAGAATTATAATAATCAATGACCAATATTAGTTATTCATACAGGGATATATTTATAGTTATTGTATTACAGAATAGTGTGCTATTCATATCATGTCAGTTGTACTAGATATTTAAAGTCTTTTGAATTCAAGTAGATATCACTGCAGCCTGGAGACCTCCTAGTGGAAGGGATTACACTGCAAGTAGGTTGGGTAACCTCCAAGTGGGAGGGACTTAAACCGCAAGTAGGTTGGGTTTAAGTGGTGTAGGTGGAGCAGATAATAAAACTAGGTTTGGGTCATTAGACAAAGCCATTGTCCATCGGCGATGGCCAATAGACAACACAATGCTGAGCCGGTATCACCGATCCTCCGCCTTGCCCCCGTCGCAAACCCGCTCGCGAAAAATACACACTTAGGCGCTGTTTACACTAGTACGTCTTAAAACGTTTTAAAATGCAAATTAGCATGTTTGTAAAAATGTATTTAATTGTTGTTTGACGTAATCTTAACCAAAACACAAAGAGAGGGTGGGATAGTGTAGCTCATCCCCTTTTAAAAAAAACAGCCAATAGCTTTTTGTTTTCTGTTTGCCAAGCTTACAGTTACATTACATATTTGAAATCACCAATAAAATGAAACAACAACTGTCTAATAAGTTCTGTTTCTAAACGTTTTAATCAAATACAATCTACATTTTTTTTAGGTTGCCTGAGCCATCGCGCATGCGCACTCAAAATGAAAGCGATCACGACACCGACCTCATTTATGGCCGTTCTAGACATTATCATCCTCTGAATAATCATTGTCTAATCACGCTGGTGTTTTAAAGTATTTAACAACTTGGTCTTAACGGCAAGTCTCCTCCAGAAATGACAGTGACTCATGGTTCACAAGTTTGTCAGCGTTTGAGTAGCTGCTGCTATCATGTGATGTGCGTTTGACGGATTTTACCTTGTGTTCGTTTCATACAGATTACAAAACCAGAAAGCTTTTGTTTTAAATTGTAGTGGGTTAATTTAAAAGTACAGATTTCAAGCTTTATGTGGATATATTTCTTATGTCTGTAAAGCAAGAGATCGCAGAGATTCCAGTGTGTTTGTTGACCACATAAAGTGTCGTAAAAGTACACGCCTGATCCGAGCTTCTCCCCCGGACAATCGTCAGTCTATATCGTACTAGTTTATATCGTACTAGCTCCTGTAATAGTAGGCGGGGCTTCATTTGCCGTATTGACCATTACACTTTTCCCCATTCAAAAGTATACAAGTGACATGTCTTGTGTATTCTATAGTTTTTTACAGTAGCTTATTGATATCTTATAAACTATAGACTATAAACTATAACTTATAAACACTGATACTAACATCTAAAAAAAACTTGGTTTTCATATGACTGTTAATGTATTTACTAACATGAAATAAGTATGATCAATTTTGTACTGCATTTTTTATGGATTATTAAAATTTTAAGTTGTGCTCCTTACTAGTATTAGTGCACTGTGAGTTAACATGAACTAACAATAAACACCTTTATGTTCATTAACTTTAGAAAATACATTAACTAACATTGACTAATAGGGGTGGGACAAAATATTGAAATGGCAAAATGTTGTGATTTTTATTAAACCACAAATGTGTAAATATGTAAATTAATTCATCAGTCTTGCACTTTAGCCTTTTACTGTTTTGGCTACAGTACACGGAGGGCTAAATAATTTGTATAAAATTGGGAGGCTGCTGCTGCTTTGACTGCTTTAGAGATGTGACCTTTTTAGTCACAAACCGCTCTCTGCACATCAGCATTTTCAAGCTTTTTTGACGGCCGTGCACTTGTTGCGATTCTCTTAAATGTGCTGTTAATAAAAAATACATCTAATACCTTTTAATGTATCCCCCACCCCCTACCTTCATTTACAAATATCATTACATATTGTGGATCTTTTTCTTATGATCAATAAATCACAGACATTGGGGGCAGAATATCATGATAATATCATATTATCATATAATATCATATATCTGGTATTCCTAGTCCTATTATCTAATGGATCATTGTTTTTTGAAGTGTTATTTAGTTTTCATTTGTTCTTCATACAGTATGTCATTTATTCAGAAAACCTGAAATGTAGTCCAAGTCATTTCCACTATCTTTATAATACTTTTAAAATTGCGTACTTGCTGTGTCTCATGTAGCCTGAAATGAAGCTTTTACTGTGACAGTAGTGAAATAAGATCACCTTGACTGCCTTTGTAGAGCATTTGTCTGAGCACAATGCTTCACACTCAATGCTTCACAGTGTGTAACTGCGATATGTGGCGGTAATGAGAGTGATTCCTGTGGTGCTCCATCTGCTGATGTCAGTAGCTGTTGTTCATTCGGTAACGTTGCACCTATTGACTTCAGGCATCAGTCTTCTTCACACTTGGCTCCTTCACAAAGTATATTGTGTAAACTGTCTAAACAAAAAATAGCCATTAAGAAGTAATGCTTATTCTGATCTTTCTGTTGTTGTATTTTTTCTTTTGTTGTGTTTTGGATAAAATATATATTTGTGCTGTTAGGGCTAATTAAATAATTTAGATTTTAGCAAAAAGCACATGCATACACATCTCATGAAAAGTTAGGAATTTATTATTATTATTTTTTAAGAAGTTTCTTTTGTTCTTTATTGGTTTGACTGTACACAAATTCAATTAGAGTTACAAAAATGTGTTGCATCTAATGCTATTAAGAAGTTTCTTTTGTTCTTTATTGGTTTGACTGTACACAAATTCAGTTAGAGTTACAAAAATGTGTTGCATCTAATGCTATTAACTATATAGAGGCCCTTCTCTGCAGGCACAGGACATCAACCTGATGTCATATTGACGTTGTACCCCAACACACCCCAATGTTATGGGGACGTTGGATTTTGTTTGGAAATGAAAATCAGGTTGACGTCAGAACCCAACATCTGGCCAATGTCAATGTCCATCCTAAAATCAACCAAATATCAACATCTAATCATGTTGAACCTTGACGTTGTGTGTCTTTAAATTTTAGTCACTTTCCAACACAACCTAAAATCAACCGAATTTTGGTCACCTGACGTCATGACCTATATCTAACCTAATATTAATGTCTTATGATGTTGAGTACCTGCTGGGTTATTACTCATCTTTTGACTGAAAAAATCAATGTGCCCTGGAGTCTTAAAAAGTCTTAAAATGTCTAAAATTTTAAAAGCAAAATTTTAGGCCTTAAAAAGTTTTCAATTCACTGAACTATTGTGTTATAGATTCTAAATAAATTTAAAGCTTAATTTACCCATGTCCAGGTAAATCTACCCTATCGGACTGACACTCTACAACTTTTTATATATTTAAGATTTTTATTGCAAAGAAATACAATTAAAAACAGCTGTAAGACATGTTTAAAAGAAATACCCTAAACAGGAAAAGAAAACTAAAGGACACATCCCTTTACATAATCTTTCATTAATACAAAAACAATTTACAGACGTAATTGGGCCATTAGAATAAATCCTTAGTGTTTAGCCCTGTATACTCTAAGTCTAAAATTGAATTTATAATGGTCTTAGAAGAGTTTTAAAAAGTCTTAAATTTGACTTGAATAAACCTGTATAAACCCTAAAGATTGAAACAGAACCATTTTTGTACCCCTACATATAGAACCAAGAGAAGTTCATCTGTATATTTTAGTCATCTGATGGCAAGCTGAATCAGCAGTCATTACTTCAGACTCGCATCAGAGTCACATCGTTCAACTTCTTATCAAAGTCGCAAGCATTTGTGCTGTTTATTTTTTTCTTTTGAAAAATATATGATTAATTCTGGTTTCTTTGATGAATGAAAAGTTCAAAAGAAAATAATATATTTAAAATGGGAATTTTAAACATAGCTTAAAATGGCTTTACTCTAACCTTTTCATAATCATTTTGCATCCTTGTTTGTTAAAATTATTACTTTTATTAAAAATAAAAAACAAACATTTAAAGTTTAGCTTTAGTTATAAAAAATGCAAGCAGTCATCTTTCAAGTGTTAAATTGAATCCTATTCACATAAATTTGGTATTTAAAATTCAATTACATGTGTACAATGAAGTCTTGTATTATATATGCTCAGTGGTGGAAAGAGTACTGAAAAGTAGTTAGTTAATTAGTTTATTTATATAGCACATTTTTTTACAACACAACGTTGCCCAAAGTGCTGAACACAATCAATACTAAATTAAAATAAAACCTACATCACATACATTACAATTAAAACATAAGGTAAACCCCTCAACATTAAAAAGGCTCAAATTTTAAAGAACAAAGATGGAGTTTCAAACGCTTTTTAAAAACAGATAGAGTTGGAGCATATCTGATGTGGGGGGAAAGCCCGTTTCAGAGTTTTGGTGCGATAACAGCAAAAGCCCGATCCCCACTTCGCTTACATCGGGACCTTGGTGCAGAAAGAATAAACTGATCAGGAGACCTTAGTGTCCTACCAGGATTATACACATGTAGGAGGTTCGATAAGTAAGGTGGTGCCAGATCATTTAAGGATTTAAAAATAAAAATAAAAAATGATAAGTTTAAAATCAATCCGTGACCTAACAGGCAGCCAGCCCAGAGAGGAAAAAACTGGGGATATGTGCTTATACTTGCGAGTCCCTGTCAGAAGTCTCGCAGCTGCATTTTGTACTAATTGCAATATATTCAGGGCATTTTGACTAATACCCACATATAGAGAATTGCAATAGTCCAGTCTTACCAAAATAAAAGCATGGATCACCTTCTCAAGGTCATTAAAAAAGAGAAATGACTTCACTTTTGCCACAAGTCGTAGATGGTAAAACTGGATTTAACAACTGAATTTACTTGTTTGTTAAATTTCAGATCACCATCGAAATGAAACCCAAGGTTTCTAACAGCAGGTTTTTGATAAGTTGATAGCTCAGTCAGACTCAAGTAAATGTACCATTACTTGCCTAAAGATGTAGTGCAAGTAGAGTTAAAGTATCTGTTGTAAATATTACTCAAAGTATGAGTAAAAAGTAGACATGTCAAAAGTACTCAAGAGTAGTGAGTATTACGCTGTTAAAAGCTGAGATGTGTGTAAACAAAACATTCTGTAGTGCATTTAGTTATTGTCCAGCAGGCACACAATGTCACAAGATGTTAATATTGGGTTAGATTTAGATTGTGTTGTCAGGTGACTAAAATTTAATGTCTAGCCAGCGTCTAAGGACAATGTATTTTTGATGTGGTACAGCACTAAAAATGTCCTCAAGGGATAGTAAAAGTCCACAGTTATTAAAAAAACTATTTAGTAAATTACAATTCCTGAGAAAAACTACTCAAATACAGTAGTTTGAGTATTTGTGATTTGCTACTTTACACCACTGTCCATGCTTATCTTCTCCCAAAATTTCACCTCAAAACCAAATGCACTTTTTATTTTTGCCACATGGTGGCGTTATAAAGCTTTATGTAGTGCTACATCTCTGCTGCTTACACATAAACAAAACATTGTGGTTATATGTCGATTTTCATGCACTATTTACCCATTTGAGCTCATTTCATACGGATGAAGTGCATTTTCCTAATTGGAACTGACAAAATGCCACCATAACTTACATTGTAAATCAGCACTGGAGAAATGATTCACTTATAGTGACCCAATTTGACAAGATGGACAAATTCATGAAGGCTTTAGCATTATTTTATACTTTACATATAATTTTCTTTAAGACGTTATAAACCTCTTTACTCTTTCCATTTTCTCACAGCTCATCTGGAAGCTGACTTTGAGGAGATGGAGAGTCGTCTTGTATATCTGGAGGATTTGTGTGCTCAGTGTGAACATCAGCGCTTTAAGCAATTTCAGATCCTGCAGCTGGAGAACTATAAGAAAAAGAAAAGGTAAATCAAATATATTTATAAATGTATTTTAGCCAAAGTTTGTTCTCTTTCATCCCGTTTCCTGTCTTATGAACAGCCCTGTGTATGTCAGAAACCCTTTATGGGAGTGATCTGTAAGAAAGGCAGAATAGGATTTAGGTGGCACAAGCTACCACAGCATAAATGCTTTGTTATCATAGCATCAAAGACCCGAATCATGGCAGGCAATTCCCCTTGAGTGTTTGCTCATTCAGAGATGACTCTTCTAAAGGCATGCTGTGATCAGAACATGCACCACTCGCTTCGTTTCATGGTAGTTTGATCACTTCACAATAACTGCAGAACATGAAGGATCCTTCCATCAAGAGTTTTCCCCTTTAACTTAATGAAAGAACAGGCCAAAGCTTGCAGTTACGACACTATTTATCACTCTGGTAATGTTGAGAACATATTAGAGCACCAGTATCCAATAAGAGTCTGTGAAACAAGCAATATAACACCTGCTGTTTAGATTGTTCATCATTACAATGAAACTGCGCACAGTGTGTTTTGCAGATCTGCACAGAATAACCACATGCACATTCAAGGTAAATACCCGAATGTCCTTGACTCTGTGAAAAGCACAGCCAACATATAAGCTGAAGGGAGGCACGTATGTGTTTTGTGTAATCATAAAGGCATCTGTGGTCCTTTTGATGCTGTATGCGCTTTCTGTTTGAGCCTGCAGCAGAATCATACATCTCTGGTTTGCCCAGTGACTTGGAAAGCAGCTGGGCTCAGCTCTCCGTGGCCTTCTCCTTTAGCGTGTGGGTATTCATTAGTACAAACACACAGATGCAAAAGTTGTCAGCGCCAAAGAAACGCAGCAGCCTCTTTATCTCGGGAATCCATGTTGGTTTTAAACCAGGCAGAATTGATGTGATATCTGGTCAGATTGTTGTTGACCATGTATTAATATGTCTTTCATTTATGTTTTTTTAATAGGAAAGAACTTGAGTCCTGCAAAGGTAAGAATATATATATATATACGTAAATTAGTATTTTTTTATTTGGAGCTGTGATGTAAAATAGTTTGAGAAATAGATTTTGAATCAATTCTGAGATTTGCTTTTAACAGCAGAACATGTAACATCATGTAACGCACAAATCTTGGGTAACGTCGGGTAATGTTAATGGCGCTCTAGGCAAATTTTTAACTTTACATTTAAATGCTTATGAAGTGCTTGTGTGTCATTTAAGTTAGCTTTTATGTCAAGAGATTAATGTAACATAACTCAATGAACAGTCTTGTAATTTTCTTAAACCTTTTTTCATTTTATTAACGATTATTTTGGGTTCAAGTAGTATTTGTAAGGAATTGGATGCAGAATCGATTCAAGAGAAAATCAATAGTATCTGGATGCAGCCTTTATGATGCTGAGACTGCATCACTCAGCGATGCGATGTCATACACAATGCACTCAAATGGAACTAGTTTATTATTTATTCATTTATTATTCCATGGAGGGGGGCCACACCAAAATTCATCTTGCCACGGCTACATTACAGCTTCTCATTCAAAGCATTAATTCGTTGTTTTTTAAAATAGTGGGTTATTATCTCACCAAAACGTTTTTAAAAGTAAGTAAATTATCACAATACAAACTTTTCTGTAATCTTAGTTGTGCTGTGCGTTATTAGTTTAACCTTTCAAGGTGACATACTGACTGACTGACTGAATGACTGACTGACTGGCAGGTGTGTGATGCGCGAGGCTAGCGAACACGACATAGCTTTTTGTTAAGATAAACACATTTAAAGGTTCATGACACCCCCCACTTTTGGTTCAGGTCTGCCTCAGAATTTTTAAAAAATATGCATCATAATGGGCGTGGAGCTCTGCAAGCAAAGGGCAGGAGTGGGTGCGGCTAGCAGGAGAGAAGGAGGGAAGCAAACAACTGTTGTCATTCGGCTCACAAAATGAGACACAAACCATGAGGAGACCCATGATTTTATAGTTTACAAAGTTAAAATGCAAAGAAATAAACAGTATTTTAATGCCCTGCTACCTTTGTTATTGGTAATTTCATATACAGATAACCACAATTTATATCATTATAAAGATAATCGTATTCATTTAAACACTATAAATGAGGACTTTTTCCTCAATCCCCGGGTCTGAATGCAGACTTTAACCATTCATTGTATTATTTTAACCATTAGCCCTGTTGGTAATCTAAAGGATTTAGGCAATCACAGCAGCACGGCGATATGTCTAAATGTGAACGAACAACGTCCACCATTCTCCAATTCTTGTACCGCTCTCTCGACAAAAATGCTTGCTGCACACAAACAGCTTTGCTGTATAAGCCCTGACAGCATGCTGGGAAAACATGCAAACCACATGGATCATGGAAGCAAACACATACGAGCCTTCATGAACAGTTAAATACTGTGTGCCGTGGGTCCATATCTCACAGCTTGGCCTTACCTTTGGAAAGCACATGCTCTCTTGAATAATTAAGAAGCAGCTCTTCTCATAGGATAAGAAAACTCCGCTATTAATAATAGTGAGAAACCAACGTGTCATTTTTGCACTTGCAATTCTGCGCTACGTTGCAGATTTTGTTCCCGCCCCAAAAATCATTTTAAAATTGGAAGCTGAAATTAGCTGACCAAAGCTCAAAATTACCCAGTTTTTCCCTCAATTAAAGCTAACAGGTGCTAACAATGTCTTAACTGATGCTCAACACACACATATCTGTTAAAGTCTCAAAAATGTACTCGAGGGTTTCGTGAACCTTTACACACAAACATTGTATTTCACTTTTCCTATTTCATTTTACTACTGTTTTTGTTTCTATTTCACTCCTTATATACGTTGTTGTGATTTTTACTAAAGTAAACAAATGGTTAATTAATGAAACACATTTTGACGCTAGTTTAAATCATGTTATAATGAAAGTACGAGAATAGGTTCATTATAAAAAGCTAAACAAACAAACACTTTTTTGATTCCTATTATGTTTTTCTGTGTATTATTGTATTGTTTTATTTACATCGCAAAGCTCATTTAGTGCACAACAATGAGAAGAACCGTAGTGATTACCCAGGCGACACTAATTAACCTGAGGTATAGAAAAGTGATCTAGTGAGTGGACACTGCTGTCTTTATTTGGTCTCATGATGTCATTAATTCCACACTGACCTCCGAGGGAGGCTGCCTTCTCCATCTGTTCATATTACCTTCCAGTGAAAATAACATTCACTTTCATCACCATATATCAGTCAGAGATGTTGTTCTAACAGAAATTGCCTTTAGGCTGATGTGCATCATTTGTTCACATATCCGTGCTCTTTTTTTTATTTCTAGAGAAAATTCAGGTCATAGAGGTAAAAGGTTATTTTATAATTGATATAAAAGGAAATGTTACGAATAAGGATAATAACATTCTTTTTTATTCTTTATATTATACCCTTCTAGTGTCTCTGTCTTTGCAAAAGTGGTAAAGACTGTTTATAACACTTCCTTTGGTACGTAGGTGGTGTTGCTTGAGATTGGCTTGTCTTTTGTGTGGGCAGCTTGCTTCAAGACTTCATACTTGATTATTTATTTATTTATTTTGATTTTGAAATAATTATTTGTTTTCATTAATTCATTTTTCTCATCTGTGAGAAAGGAAGATGTGGTTTTGTAAATAGTATATGCAGTGTAAAATGCCACTTGGATGTACGTTTGGTTTGGTTCTCATGGTTTGTTTTTTTCCAGACTGAAAAAGAGGAAGTTGTCTTTTTTAAAGGCACTTATGCACTTGCATTATTCCAAATGCTTTGAGAAATAATCCAGAGAAATAAGCAATGTTAACTAGTAAGAAAGAGCGTGTCCTCTCTGGCAATGCTAATGACATTATGCATAATCAATTTCCGGTTCGGCTTTATTTAAAACAGGAAAGCAGCAAAGATGCTTTAATATGCTGTGTTTTTTTATTAAACAGCACAGAGTAGCATTATAACAGAACCCTAAATTGAGTATGATAAAACAGCGCTGCTTCTTCTTCACCTAATCCTGACAAGAAGGACCGTAAGCAGTTGACTGTGGCATAACAAAAGTTTTGCTGCTTGCATGCTGTGTTGCTACTGTTTTAGATGCCTTTCAGCTTAACTCTTCTTTATATTACCGTGATAATAAGTTTTAAATACTTAAATTCATACATGAATATGATTTCTGCCCCATATGATGAAATGAAGATGACAACACCCGTGATTCCACATGATTTATTAGTGCTGCATGATACAGCCAAAATATGCGACATGCCATTTTGCTGTCGAGTGTTGCGATAAAAATCTTTCTTACAATATAACTAATTTGCAAAGCACTATATTATTAGGAATTAAAAAAACATGAATGATTATGCTAAAATTAATTCTTACTGACTGTTGTCATTTTCCTCTCTCAGCATTAGTTTTTATATTCAGCTCTGAGTTCAGCTAACAGCACCTACTGGAGAGGCAGAGATGAAATAGGTAAAGGCCCCATCTGATCGCACAGATTTGGATAGACAATTTATGTAGACAAATTACCGGTTTGTAAACATTCAGGATGTGTGCAGAAAAAAAACTGAGAGCACTAGCATTTACAGCAAGGGAATGACATCCGATGAGGTAGAGTTTGTTGTTGTCTTAGAAATAAGTTATATTGATTACATATTATATATGTATGTATGTATATATATATATATATATATATATATATATATATATATATATATATATATATATATATATATATATATATATATATAATTTTTTATTTTTTTTTGCTTTTCTAGTATTATAACAGCTTATACAAGTTATTCTGCAAAAATTAACATTAAAGTGAGCGGCGTTCATCTGACAGGTCCATTTGTGATAGCACCCTCCCAATGGATATTGGATAAGACAAAATAGCCAAGCGTACAGCCCCAAATATACAACTATCTCATTGAAACTCCAAGTGAAATTACAAGAAAGAAGTTAAAGGCCTACAAGTCTTTGGATGCCTACAATTTTGTGTTCTGTGTGGTCCTGAGCAAGAAATAATGATCCATGATTACCAGATTAAAAACTATATAGTGCTAAAAACTTTCTGCCTAGCCAAAGACAAGGAAAGAATACGGAGCAATACAATGCCTGGGTAATCATCAACAAGCAAAACAACTGCAATCTGACAGAGAACTGCACCTGTATGGCAGGGTATGTGAATATACATTTTTACATTTCATTCTTAGCATTTAGTGTCCGCAGTTTAATTAACCATATTAAACTGTTTTTGCTGAAACCGCTGGTGCAATCAAAAATGAGTAATGTGTATGATTCAGCATAGCGTGAACTTACCTGATATGAGTCCAGCATTTTTAATTAGGTCGTCACTTCATTTAGCTCCCTTTTAGCCAAAGACGTCTGCGGTTGGCGTTAAAATCAATGCGGTGTACATTAAAAGTTAAGTTTTCTAGATTTGGCATCCTACTGCACAACACAACATGTTTGCTATTGCAATCGGTCTTTTTTTGCAACCAGGAGCCCGTGTGACATCATGTGTGACCTAGGTTGGTAATTCCTCTATACAGCATGTAATTTATTTTAGTTCCCTTTGATATGGATATTGTATGTACTATCGTTGTAATAATGATCATTTTTCAATATAGCATGGAGCCCTTGTTAAAATACGTTGTTTTGTTGTGAATATGTGCCATCTAGCAACAGAAATTTGCTCTTGTGTGAAAGTGTTTTGCCCTTGGACTACTCAAACATCCAAAACAGCACTGTGTACTGAGCCTGTTTGTTGAATGTGTATATGTGTAATAGTATTTTCATCAGCTCAGAACATGTGAAGCGCTTATAAAATATTCGAAAGCACCAGGATTTTCTCCTTCATGATATGCTGCATGCAGAAGTATTACTGACATTGCAACAATGACAAGAAAGGCTTGGTTTGCTTTAGCATTCTGTCCTTTTATGGTTGCATTCTTTGGTCTGTATTGCATTCATATTTCACATGAACTATAAGGTAGGGCTGTTTGATTCAAAGGTTTATTTTAACTGATCGAAATTACTAGTTCTGGATTCGATTCCTCTCTGTTGTTTCAATTTCTTTTCAATTATTCATATTTCAAACCCCACCGAAAGTAAAAAAAAAAAGCTAAAAAGCAGGATTAATCCAGCACATAACGTGTATTGCATCTGTACCACTCATTGTATCTTAATGCAAGTGCACAACTGTCAAGTAAAAACTATGCTGAAATAATGTATTACAACACTGAAAGTAAGAGTGTGCAGTTTGTAACATACACCATTTGTGTATCAATCCCTTGTGTGTGTTTGATACAGAAATTAAGTTAAATACTTAAACCATTAACCTTAAGAATTTAAAGGTAATAGTCACCACACAACTACATAGAATATTATTTGTATATCGGTTATCATTATAGTTATTGCATATTTAGATTCAGCTGTCAAAAGCTATGTGATGGTATAATTGAACCACAGATTTATAGGCTTGTCACGATATATATTTTTTGTTGTACTATAAATTGCACCAAAATATATAGCGATAAATGATATTATTGTCATTTTATGACCAGTTTATGCAACTCATTATATTATACAAAATGACAATGTAATAGTACCTCAATGCAAGAATTCTTCCAAAAACAACCTACTATTTTATTTTTAAGAATATTTAATTTAATTATAGTCCTTTTAAAAAATGTATAATTGGCCATTTGAATCAGAATGTGGAAATATATATCCTAAACACATAAATAATAATTAATGTTAAAAAAGTAACCGAGGTTGCGATATCTGCTGCCAGATCTATTTTTAGTTGTCAGGTACCCACATGAAAATATACTATAGTAATTTATAGTAAATACTATAGTGTTGCTAGAATTGTTTTTTTATATATGGTTAAAGTTATGTCCATGTGCTGTGCAATAAGTCGATATATTGGTTATTGTGACAGGCCTACTATTTCATTAAAGTGAACCATCCGAATCTGTATATGATCATAGCTAATCTCTACTAACTGTTATTAGCAAAAGAGTCAAATTAATATTTTATTCATTTTCTATTCGGCCTAGTACCTTTATTAATCAGCGATCGCCACAGCAGAATGAACTACCAACTTATCCAGCACATGTATTACACAGCAGATGTTTTAAAATAAAAAAGGAGTCGATTCCTTTTATGTAATATATTCTGAATCAATTCTCGATTCTCAATGCCTCAGAAGTGGAATCAACTCCCAGCTCTAGAAGCAGAGCAAAACACTTTTTTTAAATGGTTTTCATCCACTTGTTTGGTCTGCACCAAAGTTCAGACAGCAGGTTTCACACTTAATCAGGGGATCTGGACTAATACAGTAATCACATCAGAGATGGTTTTCATCAAAGCAAACGCAAGGGCCATCACACCCTTACAGTTCGACTGAAGTTTTGAAGTAAATTTGCTTCAGTTTTAGATGTTTTTGGCTTCCATCAAAACTAATCTTTTTTCATACTAATATCAACATTATTTATGTTTTCCAATTTCCAAATTGAGTAGTTATTTATAAGCATAGATGAGTGTCCTATAAAGTAGAACAACTGTGGATTAGTCCCATAGCACAAGGCAAATCGTTCATATAAAACTCTCCAGACCCTCACCCCTGTAGCAGGTTTGTAAATGGTACGTTCCCTGCGTTCCTCCTCACTACAGCTGCATCTGTAGCTCTGTGTCCCTGAGCAGGCGATGTCTCAGCATTCCTGCTCATAGAGGAGCTGCTCACCAGAATACTGTAGCAGCAGAATAGAAGATGTTGGTTTAGCTGCTTCTTAACACTTTGACTGCAGTCTCCGGCTTATCCCTCCTGCTTTCAGCTCATCTGCACTCTTCAAGGAGAAAGACAAAATGTCCACGTCGGGAACTCTGGGCAGCAGCATGAGAGATTCTTGTAGGTTTCCGGGCACTCTTTTTTTATAATTATTTGAATTCAATTTTGTAAGTAGATGGTTGTAAGGTTAATTTGATCTGCTGATGTTTCACAGTTCTGGCGGTGTGTCAAGGGGTCTGAATTGATGGTTTGCAGTCATTGTTTGTCATCTTTGGGTTTGGCAGGCTTTAGTAATGGAATTTCAGCACAGATTAGGATGCCTACTGTGGCTTTTGTGTCTGTTTGCCTTTTCATTACCAGCCATCATATTGCAAGCTAATGAACTGCACAGAATTATACTTTCATGAAAGGCTTTAGTAGGCATCAATGTTCTTTCATTCTGTTAACGTGCTTGTGATAGATTTTGAGTTACTGAACTTATTAACTTTAAGCTTGTGGATATTATTCCTGCTGTGCGGTGTTAAGAGCATCTCCAAAATTCAAGGGTGTTAAAGAGCCAAAGTACTGGCTGTTTACTGTACTCTGCTTTCAGACCCACATGCTGGTTGGTTACATTTTGATAAATGGATCACTTCAATTCATGAAACATGTAAAGCTATTATTAAATATACTAACTACTGCTAAATATATTATATTATTTGATCTTTTATCATAAATTGGAACGGAAAGAGTACAAGTACATTCAAGTACTACTGCTTTTTGTAAAAAAATGTGCATATTATTTTAATAACTGGGTGAAAGTAATTAAACACAAAGATAGTTTGTTTAGTTTTTTAAAATCTGTTTTTGTGATTTTAATTTTATTAATTTATTAATTTAAGTATAGTTTTTGCTATAAAATTCCCAACAAAGTAGCTAGCACAAAAATATCTATAATATAATATAATATAATATAATATAATATAATATAATATAATATAATATAATATAATATAATATAATATAATATAATATAATACAATATAATATAACATAGTATAACATATTATAATATAAAATAAGATAATATAAGATAATATAAAATAAGAAAATATAAGATAAGATAAGATAAGATAATAAAGAGGGCGACGCGGTGGCACAGTAGCTAGTGCTGTCACCACAGCAAGAAGGTCGCTGATTCGAGCCTCGGCTGTGTCTGTTGGCGTTTCTGTGTGGAGTTCTCCCTCTCGTTCGTGTGGGTTTTCTCTGGGTTTTCCCCCACAGTCCAAAGACATGCGCTACAGGGGTATTGGGTAGGCTAAATTGTCCATAGTGTATGAGTGAGAATGAGTGTGTATGGATGTTTCCCAGAGATGGGTTGCAGCTGGATGAGCATTCGCTGCGTAAAACATATGCTGGATGAGTTGGCAGTTCATTTTGCTGTGGCGACCCCAGATTAATAAAGGGACCAAGCCGAAAATGAATAATATAATATAATATAATATAATATAATATAATATAATATAATATAATATAATATAATATAATATAATATAATATAATATAATATAAAATAATATGATATAATATAATATAATATAATATAATACAAAACAATTCAATATAATATAATATAATATAATACAAAACAATACAATATAATATAATATAATATAATATAATATAATATAATATAATATAATATAATACAAAACAATACAATACAATATAATATAATATAATATAATATAATACAATATAATACAATATAATACAATATAATATAATATAATATAATATAATATAATACAAAACAATATAATATAATACAATACAATATAATATAATATTGAATTAAGTTGCTATAGTTTAGGGAAGAGCAGCAAATGTATCTCTTATTTTAATCCAATTTTTGTTGTGTTTGATAAAGTTGACACTTTAAGAATGCACAGATCTAAAATGAAAGCATTTGATTACTTTCATAATGGCTTATGCTCAATTAAGATAAAGTTAGTTATGTTTAGAATAAAACATGCCAAGACGGACATGTTTACAAACTATTATGTGTATTTGTCCACTTTTACTCTACTTCATATGTACAATAGTCAGTTGGGACAGTTTCTTTATCAAGTCATCGGTTACATGAATTGACTGATTCAGAGGTTGCATAGCTAGGGCAATGATGCATGGATTTAATGAATTGTTGTCATTTTTGTATTCTTTTTAAGGTGCATAGTTCTCTCGAACAGCTCTTGCAGTTATATCACAAAAGAGATGTGCTTAGTCTTGATGTTACTTCCACTTTATATAGAAAGATTACAAATCTGGGGAGATACTTAAATGGGCTGATAGTGGGAAAAATGGTAAAATACAGTAGAGTACTGTTAAAAGGTGTAGTGTTGACAGGAATGTGTTACAATATATTATAATTTTTTTATATTTACTAATAAAAATAGCAAATAAATGGGACCATTTATCCGTCAGCATTTTATGTTTTATCAATAATTGATCACTTTGTTATATAAACTAAGTAGCTAGCTGTTTTGCAATTTTTGTGAAGCTACTGTAATATTTTTTGCATGACTTTGTGGCAATAGCTGAACATCTTGCGGTGGTTATGGTAGCAACTGGTCCTTGAGAGACTGCTGAAACCAGAGCTGCTCTGTACATTTGTGGCTGCCCTTCACACACATCTAAACCTTGTACTGTAGCTAGAGTTGCTTACCATAAACTTTTCACCAGTATATTCAATATTTGTAACTGATTCGTAACTGTCACTGTTTGCTGTATTTTTCTAAGAGGGATTTTGCTTGAGTATTCAGGTTTGAAAAAAAAGCTGGAAGAACATTTTATCACACAATAGGCATGGGACGATAACCATTTTCATGGTATACTGCAGTTTGGAAAAGCAGAATCACACAATCCACAGCCTAGCTCATCACCAGTCTTAATTAACTGTGATCAGGTGGATGACTGAAATTATATGTGTCTCGATTCTGGGCTTCTGTACTGTGTCTTGAGGCGGGTCAGCTCATCAGAATGAGCCATTAGCCTGTCTGACCCACGAGCTGAACCTGCATCCCCATTCATAGCCAGATGCTCAACTGATTAGATTCAAGTTGGATTCTTTAATGCATTTTCTTAATAAAAGATGTATCCACAGCAATCGGATCATGAAATTGTTGTTGCAGCAGTGGTTCAGTGTGTTGGTCCTGACAAATGTTCATATCGCGTTTCCCTGGTTTCTGAAGACCGTGTGAGGAGGACGTGACAAGTGTGATCAGAGCGCCTGAGGCTCATCCTGTGCCGTCATCTATCATTAGCTGTCACACACACAAACACACACAAAATGGAAAATGTGACGAGAGGCTCAGCTTTTTGCAGCAGATTTAGTTCTTTCATGTCTTATCCATGATTTAGTTCTTGTGGACAGAAAATCTTTCATGGAGGATGAAGCTCTGTTAGATTCTCACTCATAATAATGGCACTGGTTTGGATGGCGTAGGCCCCCCTTGCAGCTCTTGGGCTGTCATATATTCACCTTAATCTCAAATTTGTTGAATTGAAAAAAATTAACTGCATTGACTGCCTGAATAGGGTTGCGTATTGTTTTGGTTTCTAACATTACCGGTGTCAGAATAATAGTTTAAAAATCTTTACCAGGGGATTTGTCCACACCTGAACCAATATTTAAAAAACTGATGTTGGATGACACTTAAAACTACTTCTCTTTGGGAAAAAATTGTTAAATTGAAGAGTATATTAAAACAGGGTGATCGTGAGGGCATAAAATGTCTTTAAGTATCTGTGAAATAAACAAAACAAACAGTTTTAGATGCTATAAGCTAGTGTGCTCTAAAACAGTTTGCACTAAGAAGATATAAATATCCGAAGCTTGCAGTTTGTCACTGAATAAATGAATCAACTTTTTAATTAATTATTTTTAACGTCATCTCATTCTTCAGATTTTCATTCAATCTCCTAACCAATTAAATGTTCTCTGGTATCTGGCATGTCCTGCCCATTCAAGAGACCCCTGCTCCCGCATGTTACCCATCTTCATTCTGATGGTACCAATAACTGTTAGCAATCATTAGATTAAAAGCAACCTATGAAAGTTGTGCTTCTAAAACACAAAGCACAGCATTTCTGTCTGTTAGGCAATTCTATTATCACTCCAGCTCTTATTCAGCATGACAACAATTAGTAAAAAAAAAAAACAACAACAACACTTATGTTAAATAAAAATGTGTGTATATACATATAATTGGCTAGTTTTTACAAATATTTAAAATATGGGTCTGAGAAATAACTGTTTTTTGTTTTTTTGGCGGTGGGACCAGAGAAAATTTTCACAAGGCACATAAAACTCAGACTGGGACAGTAGAAAAAAAAAATCCACAGCATTGAGCATGTGCATTACAGCTTTTGGGGGTCTTAAATTTCATACAAGTTGGTAATAAAGCTGGAAAAGTTTTTTGAATATACATTTAAAGTCTGGATACAGCAAGCCTTCGGCTGAAGAGAGTGTGTTGGTTGGTTATTCAGCAACAAATCAGGGCACAAGAACAAAAACTGAAGTAACGTAGCAAGTAAACAATTCAAGCCAAGATGGAACACTAAGAGGTTGACTAATTTTGTTACATTTCTCGAATATGTTAAAAAAAAATGGATTATTAGATTATCAGACTCATTTGCACGAGCTAATGGTAATGGTAATGGTGCTAAATGCTGCTTTTTTGTATGCTTTGCAAGTGTTTGTCAGAAGCGAGGCTTGAATAGTTTTGCAATTTTCATTAGTTTTTATTTCATCTTGACATTTTGGGACATTTATTTATTATCATACACCCGCCGCAATGTGGCGCAAGGCGCCACGCAAATGTTGTTCGCTAGTTTTAGCTTGCCGGAAGTGTTGTTTTGATGTTTCGATGCTGTTTAAATAGCAAATGCATTTGTGCTCATGTGCACCCATAGGCGTTCTGGTCTAAAAAAAGGAGGTGTGTTAAGTCGCATTTCATGGCGCGTTGGTATTTTGAGAATTTAAAATAGACTGTTTAATAGACCAGCTGAGAGCAGGTCTAAAGTTCAGCGCAGAGCGTCTTAGTTGTGCGCCTCACTTACACATTGCTTTATTCACAGGATGTACAGCAATACGCAATTATCTTTACAAATGAAAAAGGATTAAAGGAGTAAGTTATTAGAAAAATCATTATTTTCTACATAAATATAAAAACCACTGCCTTCATCTTCATCTCGGGGGGCTTTTTCAGTTTATTCATGACAATTTGCTTTTGTTTATTATTATTATTATGAGTAGTATCATTTATTATATGCATATTTATATTAGTTTTATTAAAAACAAGTTTAGATTTGTCCACCTGTCAGGTTTTGGACCATATGGGGCACAGCATGCGTGTTTGGATATAACTCAGTTTTTTGACGACACTTTGTTATTATTGTTCATTTATTTGTTTGCTGGAAATTAGAACTGAATTTAGAAATAGTTTTGAAACAAATCTTTGCGCTTAATAAACAAAATTAATTATGTAGGCTAATGAATGTCTGTGTGTAGAACAGGTTTCCTTATCCACAAAAGAGAGTGAAAGTAAAGAATGAGGAGGCTCATCTCTCATTCTCGCGCTGCAGATGGTCTGTTTAACTGTTTTCTCGCTAGTGCAGCGTTCAGTTTGTCCACTTACAAAGTCCATCATGTAAATAACCAACGCAACTGACTCCAAAAGGGAATGGGAGATGAGACTCTGATTGATTTATTCTCAAAACACACCTATAACTCATCAAGAGAATAAGCTCAGCCCTGTTAGACCATGCGCCACAGCGCAAAGCTGATTTTTCCATCCTTAAAATAGCAAAAGTTGATGCTGGCATGCCCTTAATGCTTTTGCGCCCTGCACTTTGGACTTTTCGCCTAGATCGTCAAAATAGAGCCCTTTGTTTTCAAATTCAGTTAGTTTTAGTTGGTTTTTAGAGTAGTTTTTCATTCATTCATTCATTCATTTTCTTGTCTGCTTAGTCCCTT
This sequence comes from Danio rerio, assembly GCF_052040795.2. NCBI lineage: Eukaryota > Metazoa > Chordata > Actinopteri > Cypriniformes > Danionidae > Danio > Danio rerio. The sequence continues at coordinate 28,252,964 of NC_141036.1, read as the reverse complement.
TCTTAATCTGGGGTCGCCACAGCAGAATACAGAAAACACAGTACAGTATGTCTTTGGACTTGTAGGGAAACCGGAGCACCTGGTGGAAACCCAAGCGAACGCGGGGAGAACATGCAAACTCCACAAAGAAATGCCAACTGACCCAGCCGAGGCTCGAACCAGCGACCTTCTTGCTGTGACCTTCTTCTGTGCCTGGACTTTAAACTCAAATCTACACTGTAAAATAAAATCTACTTGTCATCTACTATCAATCCAATCCTATTAACATTAAATTTGCATAAAAACAAAGCAGTGGGATTTCTTCTAAAACAGGTAGTATTATTACTGCAAAGGAGCCAGATAATAATAATCCTGCTGTGAAATATGGAATTGACAAGCGTGAGAGATTTGACAGGCGGCACCAGAGCGGTGTGCCAACCTGATATCAATGCTAAACTAACGTGATGAAATGCATGCATATCCAGTCCATTTTAAATCTGCTTGCATCAACTTCATTTACATACCGGATTTTGCAAGGCTAATATTGTGCTGAAATGGACAACAATAGTTTCCTAGCGAGCGTGCTTGCAGTCCGCCCAGCGCATTTATTAAGCGATGCTCAACCAACATCTTTTAAAAAAAAGAGTATGTGACAGGACTGTGGTTAAACTTACTTCCTAATAACAGAGTTAAACTTTACAGCTTTGTCAATGGACTTTTATTCCTCAAACAATACACAGGAGGATTATGGTCCATAAAGTTTTTTCTGGATTTGCGTAATTGCATGTGTTTTTTCCCACATTTTTTGGGGGGTTCATTCTGAATGTTGCATTATATGATGTGGCTCGTTTAACTCTGACAGGATGTTTGACGCATATCTATTTAAGCACACAAACACCACAAAACCTGACATTCAAGTAGCACAGACAGACTTCCTGCTTTTCAGAGAAGAATCTGCACTTCCTGTGAAAGATAGAGAATTTCATTGCGCATCTCGTGTCACTCGCAGTCGTATGAAGCGCACCCACTCTTGTGCCGCTCACACAAAAGAAGCGTTTCTTCATTCTCTGCCAACTCGGCTAGAAGAACATCACGTTCTGTGGTAAGACAGCAGGCTGGTAGATGATTGTGTAGGATCTGATTCTTTGGGCTGCAGAATCATGTAGGAAAATGTTATCTTGAAGTTCAGGTGTCAGAGGTGTGTGTGTGTGTTAGATTTTTACAGATTAGTGGGAAGTGCAGATGCTACACAATGCAGAGATCCTTCTTTCAATTTAAACATGTTTTATAGAAGCAACTGGTATTAAGACCATGCACATGTTGCAAAAGTGTTTTTCAAGTGTGTGAATGTTCAGCTGGGTTTTAAACAAGAAGCATGTAAATGTGCTATAATTCTATATTTGAAACTAGTCGTGATATATAGAAAAATCAATCATTTTGATTGATGAAATGTATTGCACTGGTATATTTGTAGGGATAGGCATCGATACATTTTAAAAATCATTTTATACATTTTTCTTGTATGCCAAAAATGATTGGAATATTAATTAAAGATCATCTTCTGTGAAGGTATTTTGTAGATTTACCACATAACTTAAGTCCTAACAATGCATAGTTCTAATACAGATGAGTTTGTTCCACTTTAAAGGCGATTTTCTCAATATTTAGATTTGTTTTTCTAAATATTTATATATATATATATATAAAAAACGTAAATCAAAATAAAAACTAATTCATTCAGAGGATCACAATTAACATTGTTACAAAACAAATAAATGAATAATAACAATAACAAATAAATGTTATTTATATAATAGGTATATGCACAACTAGTGTTTCTTTCCATACCGAATAAACTTCCAGTAAACAGTCAGTGTGACTTTTTTCAATTTTATATGATTCTTTTACAGCATTGATGTTGTAATGTAATTAAAATACAATCAGTTAAATAGACTTCAGCATTCATTTAGTTGTTCATGTGTAAAACGAGATGAAAAGCCGCTTACACGCACGCGCCAGTCAGGATCAGCAGGCTAAATGTTCATATTTTAAAGACATGGCGCAGGAAAATGTGTTTATAAATGCAGTGCTTTTTATACATTCTGAGAGCCACTTTTTATCCTAAATCAATCAGACAGTGAAAATTGTTGATTTGTAAAGAAAACAGACCGCACCGATTTTGTAATGGCATACAGTTCACCATGAAGTGTTTGACCCAGGTTACTGAAAATTTTTAAGTCTTTCTGCATATACCATATTGTTTCCAAAAAAATCACAAGGTGCCACCATTCTGCAAGTTTTCGTGCAGGGTAATATGGTCAACAATCATCCTGGCCAATCTCTTTCTTTGAAACATTGCTTCTATTAAAGGCAGTGAATTTACCACATGGGCTATGGTACATATCGTGCAAAAAAGGGTTAAAATCCCATCACATTCTAACACAATCAAACAACAACAAATATTTTGGCAAAATGTATATTCTGCATGATGCACCTTCAATGTTTGTGGACCATATAGTTAAGGGCCTGCACAGGTGAAGTCCCTAATGAAAGTTTGACACAAACATGCGTAGGTCTGTGCAGTTGGCACAAGTGGAATAATTTCTGGCAGTTCAAAATCTGTTTTGGAGAAAAGAACTCAAGAACTGAGCAAGCTGGTTTCACTCCACTTTAGACTGTAGTCACTGAGCAGCTTTCAAACCAGACACGTAAAGAGCTTGGCTATGAAACTCATTAATTTTTTCTTAGCTGACCAAAGTACAAGAGCAGTAGAGCGCACCATAGACTAGCTTGTTCACATGCTGTGGATATTCTGCTTATGTACCCATATACTCACTTGTGTACCTCAGGTGCTCACCGGAAAGCAAAATCTGCTCAAATGATGCTCCGACAGAATATTTCTATGTTGTTTACTTGTTTCTGCTGTTTTCAAAGAACTGGGCTCTACTGGCAACGCTGGCAAAATGACGCCTCTTAACTACTCGATGTCAATAAACTTTCAGAGCCAGTATGTGGTTATTTTACATTTTCCTTGATAGTCCCTTTATTTATCAGGGATCACCACAGTGGAATGAACTGCCAACTTATCCAGCATATGCTTTTATGCACCTGATGTCCTTCCAGCTGCAACCCAGTATTGGGATACATCCATACACACTTATTCACACATATACACTAAGGACAGTTTAGCTTATTCAGTTCACCTAAAGCACTAAGGGACATCATGTCCGGGACCCAAACCAGCGACCTTCTTGCTGTGAGGAACAGTGCTAACAATTGGGCCACCGTGCTGTCTGTGGTTGTTTTATTGGCTTTTTAACATCTGTCTAATTTAACATATTGAAATAAATGTAAAATATCAAACAAAATCATTTCATATTATAAATAACAACTTTGGGAAATCCTGAAAAATTCTTATAATCCTACTGTAGGTAGAATCTGTGGTCTTTGATCTTTGGTCTGACATGTTCACTGAGAGCTGATTAATGAGAGCTGTTCTGTCAGTGTTTATTTATTTATTTATTCATATATTTATTCATTTAGCTTTATTTTAAGATGCTACGACGAGCACCAAATCTAATAATGCAATCAATCACTGCAGGGAGATGTCAAAACTGATTTTTTTTTTTCATGCTTTTGTTATTTAGGCATGTTGAGAGCAAAATTAACACTACAGTACAGATTGCTTGCTGTGAGCTATCATTTCAAAATGTGGGTTATTGAATGTCTCACGGATGGATGACGTCAAACTCCAGCTGAATTATTTTTTAGTGTGCAACTGTATTTCAGCATCTTGATTGATGCTCAGTTTGACAATATGACTATTGAGATCTTACAGTGTGACATGAGGATCATGAACCAACTCAAATTCATGAATCAGTTAATCAAAAAAAATCACAGTGTGGGCTGGGCTTTAGGATATTACAATGGTCAACGTTCTTTTTTTTACTCATGGTCACGATGTACTGTTTTATGTCATATGTTATGAAAATGACAATATTAAATTGCTTTAAGCATGTTTCTGCATTGCCTCTCTGAGGGTTTAATCCACTCCACTTCCCTTTCCATCCCCCATCTCTCTCTCTCTCTCTCTCTCTTTCTCTCTCTCTCTCTCTCTCTCTCTCTCTCTCTCTTTCTTTTTTTTTTCCTCTGTCATTTAGTAACATACTTGATGTTTTATGTCTGTGTTTAGCGGAGCTCGATGCAGAACATGCCCAGAAAGTGCTGGAGATGGAGCATGCGCAGCAGGTCAAGCTAAAGGAGCGGCAGAAGTACTTTGAAGAGGCGTTTCAGCAAGACATGGAGCAGTACCTCTCCACAGGATACCTGCAGATCACCGACAGGAGAGGTCAGTTTCTCATTTGAGAACAGCCACTTTCACACACATACTGTACCTGTTCAGTTGGATGACATTGGATATAATGCTCCCCAAACCTCTTTTCATTTATAATGTATTATCTGCTTTAGCGTCCTGTATTTTAGTGATTTAACATGGATGATGCTGATCAATGTTTTAGACTTCAAAATGTCTTTTTTTCATAATAAAACAGCAGCAAATCAGTTTGAGCGTCAGTCTATATGATGTGCTGCTTAAGGCGGCGTCTTTCCCACATGAATATTTGATCAGACTGTGTTAAATGGGAGAGTAAGGAGCTTCTGTGAGAATGTCGATGGTAAACTGATGGGCTTTTCTTTCCGCTCTTTTTCCTGAATGCTGCCCTGATGTATGAGGTATGCTTTCCCATGGTCCTCCGTTCTTCAGGACATCTTCTCTGTTCTAGCCTGACCCGTCCATGTGTCAGTCTATTAAAGGGGCTACATGTTTAAATTTTCATTTATTAATGATGTAAAAGGTCATTTCCTTGGTTGACTGTCTACATAATCTTATTTTTAAGCGACAAATTATTTGCTGGAAAAATGTAAATGATGTGACATTTATGTGCACTCTCGAGAGCCTTTCCTTTCTTCTATCACACAGGAAATGAAGGGTTAAACTATGATCAGGGTGATTCAGAAAGTGATGTAAAGAAAAGCGGTTCATTTAAACTATAGTCTTCTGGTTTTTTTCTCTCATTTTAATTTACTTATCAGGCTTTCACCCACCTTAAAAAATTAAATGTTACAAAACACCAACGTGGTGCGGCTAAATATCAACTTCGATATAAAATGGACCTGGAAGTAAGTAAGTATCGAACTTTCAGCCGGTAAATTGCTGAGCTGCTGCAAACACAACCACTTTGCAATAATCAGATGCTGCCTTAAAGGGACAGTTCCCCCAAAGGGGCAGTTATTTTACTCTTCCTCCAAATATTCTAAACCTGTTTGCGTTTCTTATTTCTGTTGAACAGAGAACAAGATATTCTGAAGAAACAAGAAAGTAGCGTTTGACTTCCATGGTATTTTTGTCCCTTCTATGCATGTTAATGGCTACTTTTTTTTCCAACATTCTTCAGATTATCTTGTTTTGTGTTCAACAGAATAAATATTATAAGTTTAGATCCACTTGAGTGTGAGTAAATGCTGAGAAATATTTCATTTTTGGGTGAACTATCTCTTTAAAGTCGCAGGCTGCAGTTCACCTTATGGCCACTGGTGTCGCTATTAACAAGGGTTTCTGAGTTCTACATGTATCCCCTTTAATTGTATTAATTGTATTAATGTGTTTTTAAACTGTATGGAAGAGAAAGAAGTGATTGTGTATTTGTTTCTTGGGCAGATCCATTAGGCAGTATGTCCTCAATGGAGGTGAATGTTGACCTGTTGGAGCAAATGGACCTGACAGATGTGTCTGACCACGAGGCTCTGGATGTTTTCCTCAGCTCTGTAGGGGAAGAAAGCAGCGCTGTGTCTCCCAATGCAGGTTTGGCTGTGCTTTAACGCATCTTCATTTCTGTTATATTTTCCTGTTTATTCTGGTGCTTTTGCTGTGTGTTTCTCTCTTCTTTTGAACACACAAAGTTCTTTTGATGAATGCCGGTTGATGGGATTCATAGACTTTTTTTTTTGTTATACTCTTTCAGTCAGTGGGTGCCACCAACCAGCCTTTTTTTGACCAAACCAAATGATCTACTTTTGTGATTTTGAAAGAAACCAGGGTGTCCACAGGGTCTTAAAGTCCTAAATTTCAAAAACTAAATTTTAGGCTTTAAAAGACTCTTAAATTCACTGAAATGTTGTCTTGTTGGTCATAAATTGTTTTAAATGGGTTTTAATTTTTCAAGTTATCAAATCTATTCAAACAATACATCTCAAGAAAACTTATAGCAAAACTCCATTAATTATTATAACTTATAATAATAACTTGAATTATAATGTTAACCACTATGGTCTGCTTGTTTTGAAGTATCATTTATTAAGAAATGAGTTATTAGAATTATTTTTTGATGGGGCCATAAGAGCATTTAGCTCTATTCATTCATTCTTGATGGTCTTAAATGGTCTAAAAAAAGAAAAAAGAAAAAAGAAGGTTTAAAACCACATGAGAGAGAACAAATGATAAGTTAAGTCTTTTTGTATTTTTGTGTTAACTTTCTCTTTAAAACACATTTGTAAATGTGATTTAAAATGACTGTGGTAATTATTAAACAGATAATAACTACATATTTGTATAACAGTTGTTAGAAAATAAAAGTGATAATTATCATTATTTACCATCACCATAAAATTATAAGGTTCTATCTAACATGTTTGTCAAAATTGAGTTATTCACATATTCTTATTAAATGACAACTTATTAACATTATTTGATGGTTTTTCATAAGTTGTTTACAATTTAAGTCTTTATTTAAAAAACAAAAAAGGTTTTATCTAGAAAAGTCGAACTCTAGCTCGGCTCTATAAGGTTATTTCTGTTAGCCAATCATGAGGGCCATTCAGGATCAGCTGTCTTTGTCATTTCGCCTGACTGTTCCATTGACAGCGGGAAAGAGCAAAGAGGAACAAAATCAGAGTCGACTAAATAAAGCTGCACCACACAAAACTGAGAAGAAACCTGAAACTGAAAAGCTGTGTAAATGTGATGATTTAGAAGCATTTTTGACATTAGGATGAAATGTTACATTTTACACTGTTGAAAAAGAAACAGTTATTAAAACTGTAATATAATAAATGTAAAATATTTGTATTTAAGTGTATATATAGCCAGTGAAACATTTTTCGGTGTTTATTAAACTCTTTTGCTCATAGTTTTAGTCTTTAAATGTGATATTAAGAGTTGAAGGGCAAACGAGCCCCATTAAGCCTTCATGGGGCTTGCAATTCAAAATATTTCATTCAATAATTCATATAAAGTATATTATTCATATTAGTTACATAACTTTCCCAAACATTAACATATTGTTACAACACCAATTTTTATTTCTTTAATTAAATTACTATGCAGAATGATTGTATTTCTTGAAAAGTAACCCTTCAATGAATGATCTGCCAGACAGAACCTTATAAATCCAAGTGGAAAATGACTTTTTACAATTAGAAGCTTCTATCTACATTTTCCTGCGTTTTTACCCCAATTTGCAAATGTCAGAGAATTTTGATATTTTACATTTAGAGCACTTTGAGGGTCTCTGTCATGTTAATGTATGAAAGAGAACTGTCACACTTATTGTTTGCTATATGGAATGCAAAAACTTTGGAGCTCAATATCTCTAAATCATTTAATGCAGATGGAACCTTATAATTCCAATGCAATGATACATTGAAACTAAAATAAGAAACCTTGTAATTCAATGTAGAGATATTTAGGTTTACAGTTCAGTAAAATGTTTACATTTTTTTCATCATTTGGTTGATAAAAAGAATGATTGAATATAAATTAAGCTTGTATAACAGAAATATGTTATGTCTAAAATTTAATCTTCCTATTATTAATTCATTTCTTATTAAATAATAATAAAAACTGCACATGCACATGCAGTTTTATGGCTGGTTTAAAACATATATATACCAGTATGAATTATTCTCAAGTCACCGGCAGGTGTGGAAACAGGCACTACTTCTACATACAGTAAATCCTTTTCTCTTAACTGCTAAAAACACCCTGCAAATCAGAACAGAAAGTGTCCAGATTTAGTTTTAGTGCTGGAATGAACACCACACCGAGGGTCACGACTGCACTATAGGATTAATAAATATTGAGAAATAGATTGCATGCTTAATTTTGTCTCCATTGTCCAGCAGGAGGCCCTTCTCTAGAGCCCGGCTCATCTCCATCTGACATCAGCCTGAAGGTGCCCTCACAGAGCGAGCTCCGGCACAACATCTCCTCCATCTCCTCATCCTGCACCGACACCGTCAGCGGCACCACCGAAGGTCCAGACGAAGAGGAGAGCAGCAGCGGAGACTCGCCACTTGTTCAGTCTGACGAGGAGGAGGTACATGCTGACACTGCCCTCATGGGCCTCCCCGAAACAGAGGCGCTCAAAAGCTCAGACGACAGCGACACACAGGCCCCCTAGTGGCCACCCAGAGGAAACACAATCAGTCCTGTTGCCTTTCTGGGGATGAAAACCTGCTTTACATCAGGGTCCTGTGTGCTGAAGGCTAGCGGGACACTTTTTCATGGCTGTGTGCGTTGACACTTGGGGGAATGAAGTCTTTTGGAGCTGTTTGAGCTCATCAGACTGTTAGCACTGTGATTTTTTTTGCTTTCGTTTTTCCAGCACAGAACAAAATCAACCTGTTTTTAAAGAGTGGGTTCAACCAAAAATGAAAATTGCCATCGTTTAGTCTTCCTCTGTAAGACACAAAAGAAGATATTTTGACAAATGTTTTGTAGTACTTTTTCCCCTATACAACAGACGTTAATGATTATTAGTCATTAAAATATCTTGATTTGTGTTCTACAGAAACTCATAAATGTTAAGCAGCACTTAAGGGTGAGGAAATGTTCATTTTTGTGTGAAATACTCTTTAAAATGACCTGACGAATCATAACTATATTGAAAAGATAGATTTTACAGTGCTCCTGCTAATATAACACATGTATGTTGCATGACATTTGTAATGCAGAGCTCATTTTTGCATACACTGAGCTGGCGGGAAGACTCTGAAATAAAATATCTGTCAAAATAAGAGTCAATAGATAGCTCTGGTGTAGGATTGATATTTCAAATCATAGCAACCTATAGAGAAAATATCTTCCTCTGAAGATTTCACTCGCAGTCTGTGGGATAAAAATAGCAGAGAACATTCGGACCATCTGCAGTGCTGAATTTTAAAGCTCCCCGTAAAGCAAGCTGTTGCTCTAAAACCTTGTTACCTCTGGGGAAAAAAAACATGGTGACTGCAATGAAAGGAAGACGTTAGGTACATCTTTTGGAAGGATTGACAAGTGATTTATTTAATAAAACAAAAATATACAAACCTGAAAAATAAAAAGTAACCAAAAAGATCTCCACTGGACTGGAGGACTGAGTAACAGTGCATATAAATAAACAGTACAAGGATCAGGAGTATTACTGTATAAAAGAGGGTGAAGGGGATAACAAAGAAACAAACAAACAAACAAAAAAAAGATTTAAGGCCATAAAAAGTATACAAGCACATTTTGGAAACACTGTTGAGTTTTTTTTGTGTTTTTAAACCTTAAATACAAGTCAGTCATTTGGAAAGGGGCGACTATCGTGTCTGATTACAAGACTTTGATACAGTCAGTGCAATGGGTAAGCTAGACTACATGACTTTACTTTTGGGTAAAAGATTTTGCTTTCGAATAAAAAAAGTAAAGCTAAAAAACTAGGGATCACCACTATGACATACTTCTCAGTGATTTAAGCAGCACTTATTTTTTATGTATGTTTTATTTTCGTAGCAACCCTGTTCACATCTAATTTATATAGGGATGAAGAAACCAATGTAGAAGTAAGGCTTTTTCTTCATCTCAAAAAACTTTGTCATCCAAACCCCTAGAGACCCGAACTCAAAGGCTCAATTTGAACATTTTACTGGCATAGAAACAGATTTGGGGCTTTTCTGTTTGCTTTTAGTGTTTAGCGGTTATATTCTATGAAAACAAACAAAAGAATTGTTCAAGAAACACTGGGAACCGATTACAAATATAAAGTCTGGGGGGACAAAAATGTGTGGGATAAAAGGGAAAGTGCATTTACAATTGAAAGAGTCACGATTAAAAACAGGTACAAATTGCCCTCGGCGTCAAACGGTTTCCGCGGAAAGGCCTCAAAATGTGCTTTTAAAAGTGGGGAGCTCCTAGTGTACTTAAACAAGGCCTTGAAACCTCCAGGTGTGGGATTTATGCAGTCAGAAATATTGAACACGTGTCAGATCTGCACACAAGTGTCTGACGCTCTTTTTGCAGCTGGAGAACTGAATGCCAGTAAGTATAATATGTGTGGGCTGTAATCTTACATGTTTGTTCATGTTCCTGACAGCATTAAAGCTCAAAGTATGCTTAGTTTTATGCGCACACACACACACACACACAGTCAAATGTACAGCCTTTTAAAGTGTTCTTCATTTTATAATCTGTGCTTTCTCTATCCAGAAGTTGTGGTTGCTAAAATGTCAGTGTATGGCAAGCTGTAATATAGTCAAAACATATTGACTGAGCTACCAACCGATCCATTTCTTATGAACACTTTCCTGCCAATCGCAGTCATATCTGTTAACACATGAAAACAACGGCCAATCAGCAGTGTTTGAGAACATGCTCAACGGTGCTACAAGGTTAATAGGAAATGGACAGTGAATGTCAGTATCGATTGGTATGGAAGTTGATGCTTTCGACACTACATGTTACATCTGTTTTCATCCTATAAGTACTTTTTAAGACACTAGCATCACTAGCAGAACATAAGTCTCAAACACAGTTCCAGGAGGGCCGCAGCTCTGCACAGTTTTGCTACAACCCTAATCAAACACAGCTGATCCAACTAATCAAGGTGTTCAAGACCACTGGTCCAGCTGTGTTTGATTAGGGTAGGAGCAAAACTGTGCAGAGCTGCGGCCCTTCAGGAACTGAGTTTGAGACCCATTCTGTAGGTTTCAAACAAAGCTGAAGGACTCAATTAGTACGATCAGGTGTTTAATTAGGGTTGAAACTAAACTGTGCAGAGTTTCAGGCCTTCAGAAACTGAGTTTGACACCTGTGCTCTAATTCCTTCAGAGAGACCCTTCATGAGCCATTCAGATTGGAATCCACACAATGTATTGAATTGATAATAGTCAACACTGAAAGAATTAGTAGCATATAAGAAATGAGGAATAACTAGTAGTCAATGAATAAGTCATAGTATTTAATGGAAAACATTCTAGTATTTTGTTATGTATTAATGTTAAACAGCTTGCCATACACAGTAACTACAAAACACTGTAGCCATTTTGTTATTTTGCTATGGTATTGTTTCCAGAGGCTCATTCTGAAAGGAGGTTATGTAAAAACTCTGAGTATGTTCAACCTGAAATGAGGGGAAACTCCAGCTTTTATATTTCAGGATAGGAAGTTTGAGCATGCGAAATTCTGTTGTACGGTGCTGCGAAAAGGGGCGGGATTAGACATTAAAAAAGCGAGCGATTGCTCCAGGTTTCAAATTTCTGTGCAGAGAGAATGTTTGTGTGCATGTTTTGATCCTGGATTGGTCTCATGCAATCATGTGATGCGATTTCGCAGGTCAGAGTTTATCAAGCTTGAACTTTGCAATGCAGAACATAGGAAACTTTTTGCACAAGCTTGTGTTTCCAGTCTGCCACAATGGCCTCTGTGTGAATGGAAGTCTATGGGGAGAAAAGTGCAGTGTGACCGCAGCTTAGGTCAAGACCGTTTTTAAAAGGGAGGCAACTCATTCTCAGAGTCAGTTGCCATGTTAAATTACTCTGTGAACCTCATCCTAATCCCAGATTTTTGTGTGGTCTCCAGTTTTTATGTGTGATATTATAACAGTGAGCAGTATTATGCTGCAGTCACGCTGCACTTTTTCGCCCCATAGACTTCCATTCATGCACATGTAAATGCGACAGACTGGAAATGCAAGCTTGTGCGACAAGTTTCACAGATCGCTGCTCTGCAAAGTTCAAGCTTGGTAAACTCTGACTGGCGGAATCGCATGACGTGACTGCGTGAGACCAATCAAAAATCAAAATATGAGCTCTCTGGACAGAATGTCAAATATGGAGCAATCGATTGTTTTTTTAAACAACTTGTTTGCAGCGTCATACAACAGAATTTCACATGCTCAAACTCAAGTGTGACAGCAACGTTACCCAGAGTTGATTGAGCTAACTAAGCTAAGCTGTTCTGAAACCAAAAACTCAAGAGATTCCCCAAGTTAAAGTTTTAGGTCAGAGCGTATATTGAAACAGGCCCTTCTCAGTGACATTACACACAAATGATAGAAAGCTGCTGAAACATGAGATCACATAATCAGAGCCATAACAGGCAAAAATACTGTGTAAGCGATGATGACATTTTCAGCTTATTCGCATAAAAAGCAAAGCATACGTTGTGCTTTAAGCCATAATAACCATAAGCCCAAGAGACCAACAGGCTTTAAGGGTGATGGAGAAAAGTGTCACTACAGCACCAGTTAAACACAAATGATAGGAATAGTATAGGATATATTTATATCTATGTATACGCATATCTATACTCGATTTAATGCTAAAACAACCCGAAAATACTCATCTAAAAACCAATCTCAATACTAGTGCAAAAGGTCGTGCTTGTTGAATGAGACCCAATAGTCTTATGTCAGGTGCCCCAAACAGTTGTGTATTCGACACGAAACGCGATGTAACACTGAACCTCCGTACATTCAATATATTGACTAACCAGCCGGCAACTACACGCATCTGTAATACAAAAGTGCAATAGAACAGATTGTTGTATTGATATTATACACTAGGTACAAAGAGTATTGAAGAGTGTTTGTACACAAGTATTTGGAACACCTGATATAAAAGGAGAGGAATGTTGTGGTTTATGAGCGGCCCGAGCTGGACAGGGGGACGGGGCCCGAGCTCTTGTTTCTGGGGCTTCGCTTTGCTGGTGTTTTGCTGGGGCCGACGCTTCTCTGCTTGACTCCAGCTTTATCCAGAGCTCGGCCACACACTCGATTCACCAGACTGTTGAGCTGCTCCTGAGAAAACAAAGCCAGAAGGTAACCATATTTCAATAATAGATTATCTTCAGAATATGCACTGTGCACATGTAGTGTCATTAATGATACATTGTGCTTCACTTGATGTTAAAAGGTGACATCCAGAAGAGTTTTTGTTTGCTTGTTTTACATGAAACTGGCGTTTTTTCTTCATTTTGCTCGGATCTCTTAATTTGGAAAATACACTTATTTGAACCAGGGAATCAAATGCTTTGAAAAAATCAGGTTTACAGTCCTATATTATTTTATTAAAATAAAACAAAACTCTGCAACTAATTGTAATATATATTTACAAAATGCTACTTTTAAATGTATTTAAACATTTGTTTTGATTTACTATACACGCACTACCTGACAAAAGTCTTGTCCACTATCCAAGTTTTAGGAAAAAAAATTATTAACTTGACCTTCCAGTTGATCATTATGGTATCAGAAGTAGCTTATATGAAAGACAAAGGCCTCTAGATTACACTAATTTGACCAAAATAAAATATGACCATGTCTTGATTTTTAATAATTTAATTAGGACAGTAAGGTCTGACTTTCCTTAGACAAACGTCTTGTCACTTAACAGAAATAATGTACAGAATAGAATATAAAGTCATGCTGCAGTGGAAAAGGAAGGCTTAAAGGACTGCATCCACACATCTCTGCAATGGCTCAAATAACTTATTAATAAAGTCATCTGGAATGGCAAAGAAAACGTTCTTGTAGAAGTCAGAGTTTAGCATTGTAAAATATATCAGTAGAATTTTTACTGACCAAAATCATTCATGAAAACAATCAAAACGAGGGCTAATGAATCTGAATTAAATTAGGCCATCTGAATCAATGCCCAGCCCTAGTCAAACAAAATAAAAGGGTTTACAGTATCTGATTGAACTTATATTGAACTTGTATTTGAAGTGCTTTCTTATTCGATGTTTGATGTAATCTCAATCAAAACACAAAAAAGGGTGGGGCATAGTGTAAATCCTCCCCTAAAAGATCTGCCAATAGAGTTTTGTTTTCTCACAGCTCTGCCAAGTGCATCAAATAAAAAGTAAACGAGAAGCGTCTCGAAGGGGGCGGGGCATGTCAGATACTAAAGAGTGTTTAATTCATTACGATTTGATGAGAAACTGTAGTATGAGGTGATTTGAATAAAACCGTTGATCCATTTTGGCTGAGGTGACAAAGTCACAAGCTTTACATGTTTATATCAGTTTTATATCTACTGAACATGAATTTTGTCACTGTTTTGAAGCACACTAGCTAATAGATATCCTAAAAACTAACAATACTGATCCTAACATCGAAAAACCTTTATTTAAATTTTATGGGACCTTTAATACGTTTAGATTTTATCTTCAGATGCTACTTTAAAAAGTAAAGAGCGTCGGGTCATGAAGTACCTCAGAGTAGCGGAACATCATCTTGAGGCCGCGGGGAGACCTGCGTTTCTGGATGTAGCGGAGCGCACACTCCAGACAGAAAACCACATTATCACTCTCATGAACCACCTGTGGAAGAACACACAGCATTCAGAACTCCTGCTTCGGCTCGTCACGTGTGTAGTGAGCTTTACCGTGGTACTTTACCATAGAGAGGTAGCAGAGATGCTGGCACACTTGACAGCGTCTGTCGGCCGTGTCTTCAGTGAATCTGGAGCGCTGCTGCTTCCTCCTCTCTGTAGGAGATTCACAGTTTGTGCCGTATCTGGCAGACAGACGGAGCCCAGCCTCAAACAGCTCCCTGCGCTGGCGAATCTCTGCATCCCTGAACACACACAGCAGCTTTACCCACAGCTAACACTATCTATTCTAATGTATGCTGGATCTTACGTTTTGTAGTTAATTTTCTGTAAACTACTGGTGATAACATTTCAAATGTAAAAATATTAACATATTTATTTTTTGTTATTAAATTTTATATTAATATTTTAATTGTTATAATTATAATATATAATAATGGAGACGCTGTGGAGCAGTAGGTAGTGCTGTCGCCTCACAGTAAGAAGGTTGCTGGTTCGAGCCTCGGCTGGGTCAGTTGGCGTTTCAGTGTGGAGTTTGCGTGGATTTCCTACGGGTGCTCCAGTTTCCCCCACAGTCCAAAGACATGCGGTACAGGTGAATTGGGTAGGCTAAATTGTCCGTAATGTATGAGTGTGAATGAGCGTGTATGGATGTTTCCCAGAGATGGGTTGCAGCTGAAAAGGCATCCGTTGCGTAAAACATGTGCTGGATAAGTTCTTTTTTGCGTGTTTCCATTACTTTTAATTTTTAAGTTTTAGTCATTTCATTCGTTTTTGAAAATGTATTTAATAATAAATGTTGTTCAAAGTGTAAAATATGTTTTATTTAAGGTAATTATATTTAATTATAATAATCCTATTCTGTATTGGAGGTTGAGGAAAAATTATTATTATTAAAATATTATCTATTCCCCAGTAATTCTGTTGTTAAATCAGTATAATTACATTAAAACTTTAAATGTAATCATTTTAAAATTGTACATTTTTTATTACTTTTTAAAAATGTATTTAATAATAAATATTGTTCAAGGTGTATTTTACCTCTTTTACAAGATGTAAGATAAGCCGTTGGTGTCTCCAGAATGTGTCTAAGGTTTCAGCTCAAAAACCCATCAGATCATTTATTCTAGCCTGAAGAATCTGCCCATATTGGTGTTTGAGTATACTGTAGCTGTTTTGTAGCCTGTGGCTTTAAATGCAAATGAGCTGCTTCTTCCTGCCCACCATTCCCACGTGCCTGCCTGCTTCTCATGCGTTACGTCAGATGAACAGCAGTCAATGATAGAGACAGACGTGGATGAAGCTGAAATACTATTCATTCGTCAAAAAGACCAAGTAAGTTAATTTGATGTATTTGTGGTGGAGTTTATTCAAGCCTTTCTGAAATGATGAGTCTCACACACCATTCAGCTGTGGTTATTGTAGCGGTTAAGAATTAAGAATTACAAGGCGTCTTTATTACAAACATGATCTGTTTTAAAAACGTTTTAAACTTATAAAAATCATAAAGAGTTGTAACAATTATTTTAATCCTAGTTTATTTGAAAAAAAAAAGTTTTGTGGACATGTTATTATAGAAACATGGCATCTGTCAATCAATTTGGAGGGTGGGGAAACCACAATCCTACATCACGTTGCGGTGGGCCTCCAAATGTGAGGGATTTTGATCCTATTTTACCATCAGTAAATTTAAAAAAAGAGTGTTTTTTATCACTCCAATATGACTGGACAAACTATACCTGCACACAGTTCTGTCCAAACAGCTTAAAAAAGGTGATTTTCATCATAGGTGCCCTTTAATTGTACTTTGACAATGGTGTAATATATTTAATATGGACAATGTTTCAATCTTTTAACATATTAAAACATATTTTTAGGGTCTTCATCGAAATAGGATCTATCAGCAATTATAAGAAAGAAAAAAATGTGTGAATGTGCTCTGATTTGCTCTAATGAATAAATAGCACAGTGCAGTGGTCCAGCAGATCATAATACAAATAAATGTTTGTTAGTTCTTGTCTTTTTGACTATATTTCAGTCTGATCTTTTTGTCATCAACGATACTGATTGCTGACCTCCATTCAGACAGAGCATCTGCGATTAAGCTGTTTATTTACATTGAATGAAGTGACATCAAGCACTGACAACATGAACTGTGGGTCCGTCAAGTCACGTTGGGTCTGTTGCTTTGGCAGATGCTGAAAAATGTTCAACTTTAAGCACAACAGAAGTGTCAGCCAATCAGATTGCTTTACGCAAATATTAGTGCAGATGCTAGCTATCCCATACTGGAGAATAACGGTACACTCAAAGAATGATTGTTGCTGCTTGTTTAAACTACTTAATTCAAATAAGCTGGATCGACTAAATTTATGAGCTTTTGGGGGACAACTTTATTGTTTTATGTTCAGTCCACTTCAATTTGTAAAAACAATTAGGTTAACGTTATCCATTTGTTTTGGGACAACATAAAGGAACAGTGCGGAATCCAGCTTTTTTTAGTGTATAGATAAGATAGAGGAAAAGCTTGTTATCTCGGTTGGTAATTGCCCAGTACTTTATGATCAATATTTATACACTACTACTAATAATAATTAATTATGAGTCTTTTTTTTGTGTCAAATTCCAAGATGGATGTGATTGTTGTGACAATAAGAGTCCAGTGAGAGCAGATTTCCACAAACCTGAGATCTCTGAAGAGACTGGAGACGGCAGTCATGAGCTGCTTGTTGTCCCGCTCACATGTGGTGATCTGGTAGAGCAGTTTCTCTGTTGAAAAAGGCTCCTCAATACGACGCCGTTTCAGATCCTGCAAAGCAAACGCGGCACCCGAGTGTGAAAGACTGGCTAAAGCTCACTTCTGAAAGCAGCTGAATGAGAGGTAAAGTGTCAGTCACCTTAGCTGCCTCATAGCCCAGTTTCATCCACTGGAGGTTGGCAAAGTGCATGGTCTCTGAGACGCTGTAGCCACAACACACTTTAGCCACAAACGTCCCTGGGAAACAAACCATGAACTGGCCACTGTGTTGCACTGTCCGGTACACTTTCACCCCTTTACGACGGAGCACCTCTGGAGAAATCTGAGGAGGACACAGGAACATCAGCTCAAAACATTCTCTTTACAGATTACTGAAAGATGAACGACTTAAAGTGGATCTATTATGCCCCTGTTTACAACATATAATATAAGTCTCTGATGTCCCTAGAATGTGTATATGATGTTTCAGCTCAAAATACCACATAAATCTTTTTTATAACTCTTAGAAACTGCCCCTTTCAGGCTTTTGATCCAAATTGTGTCATTCTGGTCACTCTCACTTTCTGCTCTCTGCCCTCTTTTCATAAGTGGGAGGAGCTACAAATGCCAATGTGTCAGCATAGTGTCAGATTCAAAAACAAGACTAACGTCCTACGCTAATGAGGGAGAGATCGTTACATTCCCCCTCTGATGACATATAAAAAGGAGAAAAATATGTTTTAAAACAGTTTATAAAAAATAAAATTAATCCATTTCTACCATTAGAGGCTAGCTTAATTTACACACTGTGGCCACACAATGGTTTAAACCCCTTACAAACTTGATTTTTGCATAATAGGTCCCCTTTAAGGAAACATATTTTGTGTTTCTGTAAAGAAAAGAAAAATGTCCTTACAATTAACTTGTAAGTGGGAAAAAATGATGAACCATGACAGGCATCCCCTTTTGATACAATCCAAGCGTGTGTAAGCACTTTTAGCTCAAAATTAATTCAGCCCCGGTGTTTCAGGGAATGATACAGGAAGTCATTTTTACCAACATTGATCAGGTTGTATAACCAAAGTCCTACTTGATGAATTACGATGATTTGTAATAGCATTAATACTGTAGATATGGACTAGTGTCTACTCACCGACTGAAACTAAGGTGTGCAGTATGAATGTAATTTTTGTATATTATCGTCTTTTTATATTTTACTTATCTTTTTTATTCATTTATTTTATTTATCTTTAGTATGGAAAGCGAATTTCCCTTTGGGGATTAGTAAAGTCTAACAAAAAAACAAACAAACAAAATGATGGTTTTGTCATAAAATTGAGCAGAATACAAAATGTACATCTTTTCCCCCTTACAGTGACAGTCAAGCGATTCTAAAATGTTATTTCTGTCATCAATTTCTGCAAACACAAACATATTTTGACTAAATGTCAATTTCTTTCATACAATAAAAGTCATGCAATGATTTTTGTTAATAACATTTCTGCAATGCACAGGAGAGTATGTTTTGAAGAAAAATATGATGGTCAACATCAAGGGGTCCTGAAAATATACATTCTATCATCCAAATTTCAGTTTTCAGCAAAACACAAAAAGAATTTTTAATTCCTCACAAATAAATGAATTTAGATCCAAGAAATGTATTTTTTGCCAGCAATTATTGCAGAACATGAAAAAAAACAATCATCTTTATTGAAAAAAAGGTCTATTTCTTGAATACAGTGAAGAAGGGTTCAGAAATAAACGTTTGCCATTACACTTGAAGATTTTAACCCATTTGTGCCCAATTTTTAAAAAATGTTTATGTATGTGGCCTTGCTAATAGTGTCCTATATGAACATGTTTTGCGTTTATTTTCTCCAGGCTTTAATTATTTTCTAGAAAATCGTATTTTAATATGTAACAACTATATTTGCTCGTGGGCAATAATGTTATTAGCACCCTCCAATAAAAAATTTGTGAACAAAAAATATTTTTAGTAACATGTAAATTGCTTTATTTAGGAGAGTTTGCCTCCATTTTGTATTCTGGAATTAGGGGTAGAAAGTTGAGATCCTCATGTGAAAGAAAGCAAATCAATTTCTTTTTTTCTTTCTTGAAATCTTTCATTTGGTCGTTTGCTTGCATGTCATTAGGAAAATAAACATGGATAACATGTGGAAAAATTACTTAAATTAAATGGAAAAGGGCAACTATATTTGCCAGGTGGTTTACATGGGTTACGAATACGAAAGTAAAACAAATGTGAAAACCATCAGAAACCATCAATATGAAAATGTGTATTGAAAGACATATATATATATATACATATATAACAAAGTAAAAATATACAACAAAGTAAAAACAACAAATAACTTTGTTAAAAATAACAAAGGTCTTAAAAATGTTTGTGTTTTTTTATGTGATTTACTTTAATATAGAGAATAATGTTCTTCATGGATCTTTAAACAATCTCCCTGTGTGTTCCAAAGAAAAAAATTGACATGCAGGCGAGTAAATCCTCATCAAAGAATGTGTATTTTGGCTGAACTGCCCCATTGAGAGAGAAAGTAAACAATGTTGATCTCTCACCATAATGTTCCTCTCCAGCATCTCCAGCCCTGGAGTGCCGTTAGCCTGTAGCAGTGTGTGAACTACTTTATCAAGTTTGGATTTCTCTTCAGCTGGAATACAGTACCTGAAGACAAGAAGCACAGTCACCATCAAACATGCCCAAACATTCTGCTCCACCCACCTTCATCTCATTTCTGGCAGCTGTAAACAAAGACTCACCAAATGCAGTCAGCACCAGTGTGTAGATAATCAATATACGGAAGGCTGTTCTGGTCCCGACACCAGCATGAGGTAGAAAAGACCATGCCTATGTTCAGCCAGGGGATGGTCACCCCTTCAGACAAACACACACGCACACATTCATTTCAGGATGATGATTTAACACTTGATCGTCAAGGTGTTTTATTGCATGCGTGGAATGTAAAGCTCTCAGGAAATGGTTGAAATGTTACCTGGCACAGCACCAAGATGACGTAAGATGGATCCTGAGTTATTGGAAAGGACATTAAGATTCCATCCATGCCTTGAGAACGAGACAAACAAATCAGGGGAAAGCAAACAATGTTTTATGCACAATGAATTTAATTAATGTACACTTTACAATAGATCTTATAGGATAGTTTACCCAAAATGCTAATTTTCTCTCTATTTTAATCAAACTAAACTTTTGTGAATTTCACTCTTCTGTTGAACAAGATATTCTGATGAATGCTGAGGGAAAACAAAGTAGACAAAGTGGAAACAAAAATTACAATAAAAGCCAACAGCTGTTTTTATCCCAGCATTCCTAAGTATACTTCCTGTGTGTTCGACAGAAGAAAGAAACTCAAACAGGTGTGGAGGAAGAGTTGTTTTAAACACATTTAAATGAACAATAATTGTATTTTATTGTGGTGTAATTTAGTTTAATTATACTACCAGACAAAAGACTTGTCGCCTATCCAAGTTTTAGGATCAACAAATAATAATTTGACGTCTAGTTGATCATTTGGTATCAGAAGTGGCACTCATGAAAGGCAAAGGCCTTTAGATCGAGCTTATTTGATCAAGATAAAATATGATCATGCCTTGATTTTTGATTATTTATTCAGGACAACAAGGTCAGACTTTGCTGAGACAAAGGTCTTGTCACTTAACAGAAATAATGTACAGTATAGAATATAAAGTCATGCTGCAGTAGAAATAGGATTAATATTTTGTATGACTCCCATGAGCACTTGGAGGACTGCATCCACACATCTCTGCAATGACTCAAATAACTTAGACCTCGGATTAATAAAGGGACTAAGCCGAAAAGAAAATGAATGAATAAACATCAAATTTCTCAAGAGCGATTTAATTTTTTTAAGGGGACATAAATAATTCAGCTAATATTGTACTTTGAAGTAGACCATGTGATTCAACAACTTCACACCAAAGAGAGCTGCGAAACCAGCAATTTAGTTACGAGGCGTTCGCTAAACACTGCAGACTTCAGCATCTGACAAGCAGAGAGGAGCAGAGTGTAAGCTTCCTTCAAGCTGTTGTATTCACGCCTCAATCTGTCATGCAGTTAACATTATTAATGCTAAAAGTGGATTCCTTGAATTATGGGGAATGATAGTTCTCTCATTTAGAGTGACAAAAACTGTAGAAACAGCCCTGGCACTGAGACACTGAATATCCAGAGTTTTATATAATAGTAACTATTTGTCAATCATACTAAACCATCTCACACTCACACATGCTAGAATTAAATAAAATAGCTTACAGGCCAAATTGCCTGTAACACTTCTATTTACTCGTCAATGCCATTTTTTGCACATTTGGGACAGCTTGAGTGGTGTTCATTTTAGGCTTTATCTGTAATTTTTTGTAATCAGTGTAATTATAATGGTCTATTTTTCATACAGTACATCGTGATGTTACTGGATATGTTTAAAATGCTAACTGTGTTATGGTATTTTCATGTTAACAATGATTAATATATTGTGAACTAACCTGAACTCTGATAATAATATAATAGTAATATTAGCACCTACAATTTAATTGTAAAAATGTTGACCTTTTTTTAACTCTTACTTTGAAAATGGCTCAGACTTGCCCACAGGAAATCCACTCCCATGAGTCTTTGTGTCAACTCTTCCACAGTGCACAGCAACATGGCTTTCCTTTTCATCAACCAATCGCCAGTACTCCTTCTGTAGATGGTGACAAAAACAAGAATTATTATTAAAAGAAAATATCAATTTCACAGATTTCCGCTCTTGAAAGAAAAATCTGGCAGTGAGACGCACCTCGACTTCAGCCGTGTCCGGCTCTTTGCTGAAGCACATGTTCATAGTGTTCCTGGCTGCCCTGAAGAATGTTGTCAAAGAGAACGATTTCCCCTGTGGATGACAGACAAACAGTGAGCATCTACAACAAACACTGACCATCATTTACAGCAGTGCTTCTCAACCACGTTCCTGGAGGACCACCAGCTCTGCATATTTTCCATCTCTTCTTATCCGAGGGTGTCCAAACTCCGTCCTAGAGGGCCGGTGTCCTGCTGAGTTTAGCTCCAACTTGCTTCAACACACCTGCCAGGAAGTTTCTAGTGTATGTAGTAAGAGCTTGATTAACTGTTACAGGTGTGTTTGATTAGGGTTGGAGCTAAACTCTCCAGGACATCGGTCCTCCAGGACTGAGTTTGGACACCCCTGCCTTAACCAAACACACCTGATTGAGATCATCAGCTCATTAGCAGAGACTCAAAGAACTGTAATAGGTGTGAGACAAAGGAGATATCCAAAACATGCAGTGTTGGTGGTCCTCCAGGACTGTGGTTGAGAAATAGTGATTTACAGGAAATACAATTCACACCAGCTAAAAATTGAGAGAAAAACCCCACAGATAAGTTGCACTGGAGTTTCCACCTTATTTTGGCTTCTAATGTATTATATTGCTAGAAGTAAATAACAGATGGCTTAGTCCCTTTAATAATCAGGGGTTGCCACAGCAGAATGAACCGCCAACTTATCCAGCATATGTTTTATGCAGCGGATGCCCTTCCAGCTGCAACCCATCATTGGGAAACATCCATACACATATACACTATGTCTATTCAGTTCACTTATAGCGCATGACTTTGGACCATGGGGGAAATCAGAGCACCCAGAGGAAACTCACGCCAACACAGGAGAACATGCAAACTCCACATAAAAATGTTAAATGAGTCAGCCGGGACTCGAACCCTCGACCGTCTTGCTGTGAGGCATCAGCGCTAAACACTGAGCCACCGTGCCGCCCCTGCTACAAACATTTGTGTTCATTTTTAAAATATATTATGAGTCATAAACAGACATTAATCTTTGACATATAAGAGAGGTCATTGTGCTTTACAACATCCTGATCATTTCAGAACTCAAAACGTTCAGTCCAAAGACACGGGCTTACTAATACAGTTCCAGATGACATCAGGAAATACTCAGTTGTATGTTTACTTCATTTTACTGCAATTTGTTTACTATGCACTACTCATTGCTGGGTTTTCACAAAGACTGAACAGGCTCATCTGGGTACTAAACTATGAAATATGTAATCTGTCAAACAGACGTGCAGAAGTTTGCATTAGTGGGCACACTGCAGTCCTGAGATTCAGTGGGTAATGTTGGAACTTGGAAGCAAATCGTTTTTGACTCATTTTTTAGGTGGACCTGCAATATCAAACAGCTGAAAATGAATGAGACTGGTAGTCTTTTCACATTTATCTGGTCCTGTGCACACTTATGGGAAGAATAAAGCAAATAAATACATTTGCACTTGCCATTAGGATTTTTTTTCAATCCGATCGCAAGTGTAAGATGCTAAATAAAGCTGCAAATGGTGCTTTAAATATTAAAGTTCATCCACTTTTGACCAATTCTAGAGGTGGTAAAAAATGACCAGATGGCTTTCATAGAGTAAATTGCTGATGTGGCTGAAGCTGGATATATATATATATATATATATATATATATATATATATATATATATATATATATATATATATATATATATATAATTTTTATTTATTTATTATGGCAAGAATAAAAGCAACAACAACAACAAAAAAACACTTAAAATACAGATTTAATTTTTTGATTTAGCTGATTTTCAACAATTTAGAATTGTTGATTGATTTCAACAATTCACACATTACTTTCTGTCCTCTTCTTAAGCTAAAAAAGGCAATGATGGTCCAACACTTCTGACCATTATTACCAATAAAGCCTAGAAAAACAGGCCATCAGTATATTGTAAACCGATAGGTTCAAATATTCCTTTCCAGCTATCAAAGAAATCATTTGTTGCTTAATTATATTTTTGTAACTATTAAATTGTTTTATATTCACAATTGTAATATATACAATAGTGTAAAACCTATGACTGGGGGAATAACATATTTCTGTAACTGCGTTCATTTCTGTAACTACGTGTTAATGGCCTCTTTTGTTTTTTAAAAACTTTTTCCAAACTTTTTAACAAAAACTTTCCTCATTTCCCATGGCTGTTGCTATTTCTAGACAAGAATTATTGATCATCTGGTTATCTCTATGATCACGGATCATAAAGAAGCCTGTAGAGGTGTACTGTTTCAGACAAAATATCTTCAGAGTGTTTCATATTCAACTCAAATTTCAATTCAACTAAAACATGGCACCGCACGCACTGTTTGCTCAAGTCTCAAAAAATGGTGTGCGCACCGCCAGCCGAAATAATGTCACGTGCACCCAAAGCGAATTTCCACTAACACTGCAATGACATCACACTCGCTGCGCGCACTCAAACGAACTAGCAGACGCATTGAGTATAAACCAAGCTTGAATGTGTTTGAACAGTCATAAAAACCTACTGTACTTTATCCCTAACACACCTGATAAATTGATGAAGAGACAAAATATAAGAATGAAGTGTTTCTGTTAAAGCTCATCACAAGTGGTCACATTGGTAATTCACAGTTCATAAAAATACACCTGCACCTAAAAAGACAGCACACATACCCTGTATATGCACTTGTGTTGTTCACTGATCATCCCTTCTTCCTCTCCTCTCTTCTCCAGTCTCCTCTGCCGGGTGCTTTTGGCCGTGGGGTCGAGCTCTCGGAGGTGTTCTCGCGCTCCGCTTCGGTGCAGCGCTCCGTTCACCAGTCCGTTTTTGGGCTCACAGCGAGGAAGCTGCAGAGCGGCATGCTGGGCTATGTCTCCCTGGCCCTCGAGGGGCCCGTTTCTTCTCTCCAGGGCCTCCTTCTCCGCCAGCACCTCCTTCTCCAGCTGTGCCCTCTGCGCTGGGGTCAGGGAGTCGTAAGACAGCAGGTACTGGCAGTAAGCCTCCTGGAGCTTGGCCAGCCGATCCTGAGCAGAGCGTGGGATGCCCAGCAAATCCGCCAGCCGGCCCCACGTCTTCAGGTCTGTCACTTGCTGCATGCCTCCCATTTCATTGATGATCTGGAAGAATCTGGCCAGGTCCAGCTCGCAGCCACCTAACAGGAAGCAGAAGAACACGCATACATCACCACATGTTGTTGCTTAATTTTTAATGAACTTTTATTAAGTTATTTTGTGCTTAGACTGATTAAACTCTTAACTGTCAGCTCCAGTTTTTGAGAATTATGTAAAAATGATATGTTCAACTTCAATTGTTGCAAATCTACGCTCGGTGCAGATTTAAGCTTGGTCTTATTTTAAATTAAAACACAAGTCAAAGTGTCACTAAAGTGATGAACCTATCATTTATTTAAATAATAAAACAATAAATGTATATATTTTTTTATTCATTTATTAATTTTCCTTTAGCTTAGTCCCTTATTTATCAGGAGTCACGACAGCAGAATAAACCGCCAACTTATTCAGCATATGTTTTACGCAGCGGATGCCCTTCCAGCTGCAACTCGGTACAGAGAAACACCCTCACACTCTCACACTCGCACACTCATACACCACAGCCAATTTAGTTCATCCAATTCATCGTGATGCATGTTTTTGGACTGTGAGGGAAACCCACACCAACATGGGAAGAACATGCACACTCAATGCCACTCACACCAGCAACCTTCTTGTTGTGAGGTGATGGTGCTAACCACTAAGCCACCGTGCACCCATATTTTATTATATTATATATAAATTAGTATGTATTTTACAAAATCAAAGCACACTATTTTAAGAAAAATTTACATTCCAAATTTGAAGTCAATATCTATTGGGTGCAGTACAAAACATCACCCCCAGATGACTTCCAGTCTCTACTGGTGAAAATATAAGGGCCCACCATTTTTGTAATAGTTTGAGCAATTTGAAGTTGAACTATATTTTTTTCATACTTCTCAGTTTTAGAGTAGTATGGGGAGTTCGGTAATATTAAAAAAATAAAATTATTAACCCCAGGTGAAAACCTAGAAAGTGTGTTATAGCTGGTGCTGCATCACTAATAACCTTTTTTCCATAACATTAAAACATGTTTAGAATATTTTTCCTAAAAATAAATTTAATTTTATATCCACGTATATAACTTTCTTTCTTAAGCCGAAGAGAAATTAAGCTTTTGGAGAAAAACATTGCACGATTTTTCTGCATCACAAATGTACTGGGTTAAACATTCATTTGAAGCTGCCTAAATATGAATTGTGAACCTTAAAAATGGTCTATGTTAGGTCCTGATCAAATTCATTTGACAAAAAATTTTATATTTTGCTTCAAAACCTTGATTTCCCTACAGCTGGAGAAATAAAATCTAAATTTTTAATGTCCCGGGCGAGAGTAAATAATCAGGAAAAATTCATTTCTGAACATACAGTAGCTAATTCAACACGTTCATCAACATTGCTCTGTACAAATGATGGTTGCAAAATCTTAAAACGGTGATAAAACACCAAAACGAATTTTTTTGAGATGCTGACAATTATATGTCCCATGTTGCTAAAAACACTATTAGGACCCAAATATTTATTTTTTTGCGAAGTTTTGAGCAAATTCGTTCTTCTGGTTTAAAAAGAAATTTTGAAGCAACGTCAAGGCGATGAGATCATTGTGTAAATTCCAGCGTGGAGATTGGCTGTCTGTACCGCCCTTTATAAAGTGACGTCATTGAGTTTTCAGCACATCTGTTCATTAATTGATGAGAAAGACTTGGTTCGAACCAATCAGCGCGCTCTACAGTGAACGAGGTACAACTTCATTAATATGCATGATATAGAATCAAAGACTCATTTTACCTGTTACAGTGTTCAGAGAGACTGTGTTACCAACTGTAATTTAAACAAATAGTAGAAGAATTGTTTGGAGACATGGGTCATCAGTGGTGCGTTCATAAATGTGCCACAATGAAGGTTTTGTTTCTATTTCCCCACAGCTCGCATGTGGACCCACATGTGTGGATTACAGTGGTCTGCTACTCACAACAAAAAAATGTTTGTAAAAGAAACTTTTATTAAAAAAAGCAGAGGTTCCAGTTCATGAAAGTTAGTTAGTATCGTCAGCGGTACTCTTTCAGTTTTTAAAAACATACCTTAGTCAAAATGATTTAGTTACTAAGCTTACATTAATATCACTACAATATTATGGGCTGAAAATTCTCCACTTCCGCACAGCTCTCCTATCCACTAAATGCTGCTCTCTGAATCACTATCTATCTCTCCTGCGTCTGTGTTTGTGCTGCCGCTGTGAAAATCATCTGTAGTGCACTTAACAAAACTCCCCTTTTCCTGCAAACCCTTCCCTGTTTCGCCACTCGAAACTCCAAAAAGCTAGACTCAACAATTTTCTTAGCTTTTCAAACTAGGGGTATGACAACAGCCTGCTGAGACAGGAGGGGTTTCATGGCCCTCTAAAGAAGGTTTTAAATTTACTAGCAGCTATACAATATTTATAATTTCGTTTATTGATATTTTATCTATTAGATTATTGATATAGGATATATTGGTATACATTTTCATCGCCTCTTACTTCATATCAGTGTCTATTTGTCCCCTATAAGCAAGTCTAATTGTAATATGATGCGAAATGCAAAACTGCACAAACAGTTCTCTTTAAAGTCAAGTCACCTTTCCCTCTGATTGGACATTTCTCAGAACAGTTCACACAGAGAAAGCAAGCATTCTGTATAACTTTATAATGAAATGTGTGCACAAATACCACATTAGTCATGGCATTCAAATGTCTGGTCACTGTCTGAGTGACACACAGAACTAAAGAAGGATCTGAGGTTGGCAAGAAGACAGCAGCGCTTTCTGGCATTGCCTGACTATGCCTGTTCAGTCAACAAGAGGCCAGACTGAGTCGTCTATCTAGATAAAGTCTTGGCTCTAGATGAATTGTTCTATCTCATCAAAGGAAGCTGACTTTGCTAGCGTGAGCTCGCTAATCGCTCCAAACTGGACAGATCACTGACTGAATGACCAGTAAATGTGAACTTAAAGGGATAGTTCACCTTCAAATTAACTTTTATTCACCATTTACTCACACTTAAGAAGTTCTAAACTTATAGATTTATTTCTTCTTTTGAACACAATACTAGATATTCTAAAGAATGTTGTTAAAAAAGCAGCCATTTTAGGATCAAAAATACTATGGAAGTCAATGACTGCTGCATTCCAAAATTCTTCAGAAAAGCTGCCTTTGTGTTTACAGAAGAAAGAATCTCAAACAGGTTTGGAACAAGTGGAGGATGAGTAAATGATCACACAGTTGCATTTTTATCGTGAACTATACCTTTAGAATACAACAACAGGGATGGGCAAAATTATATTGAAATGTATTTTAAAAATAAAATACTAAATATCTTAATTTTAGGTGTATGGAAATTACAAAATACAGCAGGCACAACGTGTATCAAAATACAATATAGTATTTTATATTTTAAAAATACTACAAAATACTTGTACAAAGGAGCATGACATTTCTTTGCAAATCTTCCATCAATTAGACATATTCAATCAATCCCTTTCCCATTAAACTGACAGTAAAGTAAAGTGATAGTGAAGTAAACAATGTTTGATAGCAAATGTGGCCAAATGATAATTAAACCTGTTAATATTTTAAAAGGGTGTTAAATTAAGAGTTCTTTTAAATGTGTAGTTCACAGAACATTTAAATTTTTGGGGGCTATTGAATTCTACAATACTCAATGTAAAAACTGTATACGGAGTTTTTGATTATTAAATATTTGTGTTGCATATGTTGTGACATCTTAAAGCCTACATCTTTCCTCTTCATGGACTCCAGGACTTATTTTATGTTGTTTTAACGACAAACATTTGGCATCAGCAATCCATCCAAACCTGCTACTGTATCAGTATACTCTTTCTCCTAAGATTCTTTCAATACGACTTTAAATAGAAGAGTCAATAACATCCAAAGCACCAATCAGAGGGTGGATTTATATGATGTCTTGATGTAGATTTTTCACAAAGTATTTTACAATATTTTTAAAATACAAAAAAAACAAGACACTGAAGAATTTTGATACAAAATATCAAGCCATTTTCATAAACCTTATCAAA
The DNA here is from genome assembly GCF_052040795.2 of Danio rerio. Taxonomy (NCBI): domain Eukaryota; kingdom Metazoa; phylum Chordata; class Actinopteri; order Cypriniformes; family Danionidae; genus Danio; species Danio rerio. The sequence continues at coordinate 28,223,553 of NC_141036.1, read as the reverse complement.
TACAAAATTACAAAAAACTGTTTTGAATTAAAAAAAATACATATTTGAAATACATGCATCATAAATACTGCCCATCCCTGAAAACAAGTGAAGACAGATTAAATGCTACATATACATGTACCTGTATACAGTACAAAACACACTATGGAAACCCTTTACTTGAAGGGGTGTTCGAGTGTTCGTGTTCGTGTTCGAGTGTCATGAAACCTTTTTATTCATGACATGACATGATTTTATGCATGTACTGTGAGTAAGGGTCATTCACTCAGTTATGGTGTCATTTTAGAGGTAAAGATGACATTGTTTGTTATGAAAACATGACAAAAACACAGCCTGTTCTTATCTTTGTCATGACAACTTGACATTACTAACACAAAATAACTTGTCATAAATCCACATAAACATGAGAGTCATAAGTAGAGCTGCAACAACGAATGTCTGGCACTGAGCCAGAGAGAGCTCGCTCTGAGCACAGCTCTCAGTAAGGGACCATTGGAAAAGTGCTTCTTTTTTACATTTTTTTCGAAAACAAAACCAACTTAACTCCGCTGAGAAAGACGTGTCATATTATTACAATTATGCAGCGTTTTAACCGGCCAATACTTAATTTATGTTTTAGACATGTAAATTGAATCTACTCTTCTCTAAGCTCACCAGCCACTTATTGCATGTATTTGGGGAGTAACTGGTGAATTTACGTGCTGAATCCTGCGTCTTCTGCTTTTGATGAATGAGGCAAACTTGCGACCGCAAGTAAACATGGCGACGACTAGTTCATGTTACAGATCACGATCACACGTTTATGTAAACTGGTTAAACTTCTGTTTGAGATTATAACTCATTAAGATTATTTTTTTTACCCAATTCACAAAGAATTTAACTTGTTTAAAGCAAACAATCACTTTATTTTGAGTTTTTTTTTTCTTTTCCTGAAAACAAGAAATTATTTCTTATGCTATTTCATGTGTCTAGTATTTATCTTGATTTAAAAATATTTAGATATTTAGATTGAAAACAGGACAAAACTGCTTGTTTTTTATTTTATTATTATTAATATTATCGATATTATAACAGCTCAGGGATGAGCTTTTTTGAATAAACGGTTGGAAATTAATGCTTTTTAAAAAAAATCTGATTTATCGATTAATCGAAAAAACATTCAACAGATTAATTGATTATTAAAGTAATCGTTAGTTGCAGCCCTAGTTATGAGGCCATTACAATTTTGGCATGCATTTTTCTGATCAATTTTTCAGTGACCAAACTCTGTCTAATTATTTAGGAGCGTCATTAATATTTAATGAAATTTTAATGACAACTTCATCATGTACTACTGTCGTTAGAAAAATACAAAAAGTATATTAATGACACTGTTACAAAATTCATGACATATTTATAATGGCTTCATGGCAATCATTATGACAAGTTTTGTTGTCTTTGTAACATCAAGTCGTCGTGTCAAAGACAAAACATTTGACAATTTTTAATTGTCAACATTTTAAGAGAACAAGTTGAGATAAAAATAAAACTTCATCTTCAAAGCTGTTTTTTCCTCTTCTATTGTTATTTGAAATATAAAAAGCATATTTATTTATTAAGCATGGTGGCGCAGTCGGTAACACGTTCGCCTCACAGCAAGAGGGTCGCTGGTTCGGCTAGGTTAGTTGGCTTTTCTTTGTGGAGTTTGCATGTTCTCCCTGTGTTCGCCTGGATTTCCTCCAGGTGCTCCGTTTCCTCCACAGTCCAAAGAAATGCGGTAAAGGTGAATTGGGTAGGCTAAATTGTCCATAGTGTATGTGTGTAAATAAGTGTGTGTGGATGTTTCCCTGTGATGGGTTGTGGCTGCAAGGGCAACCACTGCGTAAAACATATGTTGGATAAATTGGTGGTTCATTCCGCTGTGGCAACCCCAGATTAATAAAGGGACTAAGCCGAAAAGAAAATGAACGAATGAATGAATGAATGAATAAATAAAGCTAGTGCTGTTGGTATATATACTATATATATAAATGTGTTATAAACTTTGCTGCTTCAAAAAATGTTTGTGCCAGTGTTTGGTGCACACCAGCTGCTTTCCTAACACACATCTGATTTTGTACAGATTATATTTTGCAAACATTTAATGATTTGGATAATTCAGGAGATTCATGCTGCTCATTTCCTCCATGTAATTGATATATATTGCCAATATGAAAGCCATTGATATTTATTGCCAAATGCCAATAGATTCACGTAAATACAATATTGGCTGATACCAGTGCCTGATACATCAGTGCATAAATACAACAAAGGAAACGTATTTATGTATCTTGTTAATCAGCACAAAGACTTCTGAGGAGATATAAATCATCAGACTGAGGTCTTTGGTGATGGTGAGCCACATTCACATATTAAACTGAAACAGCGGAGGGCAGTTTTGATCACGTCTTGTCTTCAAACACAAAAGTGAAAACATTAATGTCTTTGGACTACTGTGTTATTGTGGTAGAGCTGCCCTACAGTGAATCATATACTTCAACACTGACATTTCTATTGAACTGAACTGAATCATCACTAAACAAACCAGAACAATAGCAGCGTTCTGCTCATCAGTGTGCCTGATGTATTGAACTTGCTTCACTAAGATGAAACTTCCTCCCTGATTTCATATTATTGCTATAAACAGACACAATCTCCATTGAATAAAGTACTATAGCAATTAAATAACTTCACTTGACTGAGCTGTTGGTGTTTGATTTGATGGTCATTGTCAATGAAGCCACCCTGCAGGCCTGTGCCTCAAAACTACTGACACTGGCAAAATTTCATCTGAGGCGAAACTTTACTGCAATAGTCATCAATCACTATAAAAAAGACTTTAGAGTCTTTTTTATAAAAATACTATTAAAAAAAACTATAAAAAAAGACTTTTTAAAGATTTAAAGTGCTTTTAAATGTGTATTTTTGTTCAATGTGTGATGAAATTTGAACTGAATCCTGAAGACAGTGTGGGACATATAGCAGCTCCTCGTTCTGTTTAAAAAACAGCTAATAGTGATATGTTTGATCACAGCTCTGCCAGTAAGAGTAGATGAGCTCAAGCCAATATAGCAATCTGCTTGTTAAAGGGCCATGACACCCCCCACTTTCTGTTAAAGTCTACTTCAGAATTTTTTCAAAAGATGCATGAATAATGGGCGTGGAGCTCTGCGAGCACCGGGCAGGATTGGGCGTGGCCAGCAGGGGAGAACGTGAGCGAACAACTGTTGTTGTCAGTTAGCTCACAAAATGAGACAAACAGTGAGGAGACGCATGAGTTTATAGTCTACAAAGTTAAAATGCAAAGAAATGAACAGTAATTTAATGCCCTGCTACATTTGTTATTCGTAATTTCATATACAGACAACCACACTTTATATCATTATAAAGATGTGTGTTCATGTAAACACTATAAATGAGGACTTCTCCCTCAATCCCCGTATCCAGCAGACTCAGTGCAGCAGGTCTCCTGACCTGTCTATTTTAACCATTAGCCCTGCTGGTAATCTGGAGGATTTAGGCAAACACAGCAGCACAGTGATGTGTCTGAATGTGAACAAACTCCTGATAAAAGACAGCGTGCGCCATTCTCTAATTCTCGTGCTGCTCTTCCGACAAAAATGCTAGCAGCACACACACAGCTTTGCTGTATGATCGGCCCTGACAAGATCGCGGGGAAAAACATGCAACAAACCCCGTGGATCATGGAAACAAACGCATATGAGCCTTCATGAATGGCTAAATACTGTGCCGTGGTTTCCGTGTCTCTCAGCTCGGGCTTGACACTGGCAGGTCTGGCAGGTCTCATGAATAATTAAGGAGCCGGCTCTTCTCATAGGATAAGAAAACTCCGCTATGAATAATAATGAGAAACCGACGTGTCATCATTGCACTTGCAGTACTGCGCTACGTCGCCGATTTTGATCCCGCCCCAAAAATCATTTTAAACCCGGAAGCTGAAATTAGCTGACAAAAGCTCAAAATTATCCAGTTTTCCCCACAATTAAAGCTGACAGGTGCTAACATTGTCTTAATTGAAGCTCAACACACACACATCTGTTAATATAAAAAAAAGTTCTCCGGGGTGTCCTGAACCTTTTAGTATAGTATAATGAAATATGGCTCCAAGCCGCTACTCATTTAAATTAAGAAAATATTCGTTTATGACCACTTTTTAGGCGGATCACACATTAAAGTGAATTTTATATACGATTATGGTGTACACAACCGTCTCTAGACTTGCTGCATCACAGACATCAATATTTTAACAACTTATAAAAAGTGAATCACTTTCTGGCCATCGAATATTAGGCAAGGATGTATATTTTACTATTGTGATTTTCAAAAGTATTACATCACTTTGCAAACGTTTATTACCATTTGTTTTGTCTCCCCATACATTTTGACAGAGCACTTGTAGCTGAAAGCTGCTTCGCGTGACTTCACACTTAACGAGCGGATAGTGCCTTGAAGTGTGCAGGGCATGTCAAATACTAGAAAGCATTTGATTGGTCAGAAGATTTGATGAGAAATTGAAGAATGAGATGATGTCAAAAAATGATCTATTTAGGTTAAGTTCCCCATCTAGGGAACTTCAACATTGCTTCTAACCAGAACTTCTGCGCTGGGGGAACACCTCTTTTATATGCGTATTTACGCACAAGTAAAATCAATTTAATTAAAAGAAGCGATGACGTCACCACATGCGTGTACGCAGCGACGTGAACGTCAGACCAGAGAGTATAAAAGCCTGTACTGAGCATTCAGTGTTAACTTCAAATTATCTTGAAAGGAGTAACAGGCAGAAGAAAGTATGGCGGAAGACACAGTGTCTCGTTCTCTCTCGGGGAACTATGGTTACATTCGTAACCAGAGATGTTTTGTATGTTTATATCTTCTTAATGCGAATGTTGTTAGTGTTTTGGAGCACACTAGTTTATAGATATCCTTAAGACTAACACACTGATACTAGCTTTATTTGGATTTCACTTGGACAAAGTGACCAAATCTTCTCCTAAATAAACATCCACCATCCTGCAGAATTTAGGTACAGCCAGAATTCAGCAGACCTGAACAAGCTAATCGAGGTCTTCAAGATTATAAAAAACTTCCAGGCAAGTATGTTTAGTGCAGGCGGGAGTTGAACTCTGCAGGATGTTTTAGACTCAGACTAGCACTATTGCACAGTGCCATCAGGATGTGGATTTAGTGCAACACTTCCTACCTATAAGTGGAGGCTCCTCCATGTTGATGCCTTGTGTCCGCAGGTGTCTCCTGATGCAGGCCAGCCGCTGTACATTGGGGCCCCAGCGTCTGCCCAGCTTGTGCACATGCTGCACGTATGAGACAAAGCGCATCTCCTCTTTAAGCTTACACTCGGGACGCCAGCCTGCTGGCGGAACAACCCGGAACAACCCAAACGCCTCGGCCTGCCCCCGTGCCAACTCCATAAAAGTCAACGGGTCATGAAACTCATGTGTGTTGGGATAAAAGACGGGCAGCTCCGTGATCTCAGCACTGCGCCGGCCTCGCTCCTTGGGCTCAGATGAGAAGGGCTCAGTCATATTTGAAGGATGGCCTTGTTTTAGAGCATTGCTTGTTCTGGGGGTTTCTGATAGTTTGGGGGAGTTGGCTGGTCTCAGAATGTCTCGTGTTGAGGTAGTGGGGCTGTTCTTGGCCAGAACGCTGGCTTTGCAGTGCATCTGTTTAGTGAACATGAGCTTCCCGGCCGATGCCCGTTTGGGTCGCTGTGATCCCGCCGGTTGCGGTCTGGCCTGCGTCTCCTGAGCTGCTTTCCTACTGCGGGTCTCCAAAGGAACCACGTGCACCTTGACCCTCTTCACCTCGACCTCTGCTCCGGCTAACTCCAGCTGCCTCTTTGACTGCCGAAGTCCGTTTCGTCTGGGGGGGAAAGTGTCTGTCCCACTGAGCCGTCCAGCGGTTGCTGGTGATAGCACCTGTTTTTGCATCTTGGCGTGGCTGGTTTGGGCTTTTCCTGAGTTGGAGGTCTGAGAGTGTGTGTGTGTGTGTGTGTGTGTGCTCAGGCTGAGCTTGGCCTCTTTGAGCAGTCTGGCTTTGGTGTACGTCACGTGGCCCTTGGGGTATTTCACAGCTTTGGTCGGGGGAGTTCGCAGTTCTCTCGTCTTTCGAGAACTGACGGCGGAGGCTCCCGATGTCCCGTTCATTTTGGAGGCCTAAGGGATGACAGAAAAGCTTCTTTTTAGTTCACTCACACTCTACAACAGTAAACATGTATATAAAACACATACTTCAAGCTGTTGTGTGTCATTTTTTACTTTTATCTAATTCAGGGCTGTTATGGAGTGCTGCTGTTAAAACCCAAAGACCAATTCCCTACTGATTCCCTCATTTTCTTTCATTTTTTTGGACTAAAATATGATAAATATTTGATGTTTTGCACTACATCATACACTGGACACATTTTATATCCTAAATGTTCTTATCTACGTATTTATTAAAAAACATGCATTTTCTACAAATTCGTTTTTTGTTTCGACAATTTGACTTCAAAATTAGAAAACCACTGGTTAATTTGTTTTGGCACCATGGCTGCAGAACCCTTTATGGGTGATAAGAAAAAAAATTCATTACTTGACATAAGAACTGAAATAAATAAAAGGCCACATTTCTCAATTCAATTTAGCATAATTGTTATATTAAAATAGATCAAATGTAAAATAAAAATAAAATAAAATAAAAAACAAAGTGCTTGGCATAACTGAGTACACCCCATTTTGAAAATTAATATTTTTCTCCATTTCTTAGTGAATATAGGCAATGCATTTTGTTGCATTTAAACAAAAACATTTATTAAACAGATATATTTATTACAATAATATTTGAATCACCAAACATATTTAAAAATTGAAAGATAATACAATTAAATTCAAGCAAAATATTGCAAAAAAAAAAATTACAACTTAAAAATTTTCAACAACATTTTTACAGATTTTTGCTTCTCTTGATTTTACCTCTTTTTAAAATTTATGTTTAATATTTTCCTATAACATATAAATTTGGGTGTTCTAGTTTTTGGCCTGTTATCACAAGTTATTTTTGTTAGATAAGCTCCAGATTTGGCTTCAGTATTGACTAATCTAATGTATTTGCACGAATATTGTACAGCTTCTTATTAAAAATATGAATTTAAAAGATAGATTTGTAAAGGGGTGTACTTCTATACGCTGAGCACTGTGTATATAACCCAATTCAATATTAATTAAAATTAAATAGGTATTTACCAAAACAAAACACCAAAAAAATTATATAATTTAAAATGTGGAAAGTTTGTAGAAAATGCACTTTTTGTATTCATATTGGTTTCATGTGATGAAAAATTGTAGGATTAAAAAAAACATGTTTAAATTTTACTTTAATAAACACCATGTTCTTTAAAAGTAAGAATATACTTCCCTTGCATCTTAATATTTTTCTTTAGTAAAATAACAAAAAGAAAAAACACTTTTGAAATAAAATATTAATAAAAAATGGGAGCTACTAAACTACTTCAGCACAGAGGAAGTGTAAGTAATTACTGTAAAAGAACTGCAACCCACAAACTCCACAAAAATGTGTGTCATGATTTGTTCAGGATGGTGTCAAGCGCATAAACTACACTGCATTCCCTCCCAACCGAAAACATCATCGCTGTGTTGATAGTATCATATCAGCAGAACATGAATTACAGCCAAAACCTGAGAAGGCTGTTGTACAAGCATGCATCACTTCCTCAAATTCAACTATGTCCTCTTAGGAAGACTGTCCTGTTCCACTAGGGGGCTCAATGGAGCCGTTATTTCATTCTTGGAGGAACTCGTGCACGTGACCCTGGCCATGTACTATGAATCCTCCATCTGCATGCGGTGGGGGATGGGAGGCGATTCATTTGTCTCCAAAAGCAAAGTTGCTGACAGAAAGCACAACAGTTCCACCAATAGCCCAGCACGCGGAGGCCCAGTCGGTGTTTACTGAAGCCGGTCAGAAAGCCGGTCGGTGTGTGGCACTTCCACACTCCACTGCTTTGGGCTGTGAGAGGGGGGTTGGTGGAGGACAGATGACATCATGTGTTGCTATAGGCCTGATGCAGGAGAGAGTCGGGACGGGTAAAGCTGCTCTAACAGCCCAAAGGACTCTCTGGCAGGAGGGGAGGAAATTTTGACGAACACTCAGCAATGGGTCTATAAAGTCTGCTGTTTCTTCAGTGTTCAGTAATGGTTGAGTTAGCAAAGGTAAATGACGAGATGTGCTTTGGGATGTAGCGCTGTAATGGTGTGTAAAAACAGGACATTGTGTTTTTGATAGACTGTTATGTGATGTGTGTTATTGAAAACTGTTTATTTTACATAAGAAATTGTGAGCACCTAACAAGGGGCATCTGTGATCAATTCTGTTTTATCTTTATAGGACAAAAATAGTTTCAGATGTACAATTATTAATGTAGCAAACTCTTTTATCCAAAGCGACTTACAAACAAGGACAAAAGAAGCTCTTTATTGTTGTATCAAACATTGAAAGAACACTAATCACTATAATTCATATTACATTTATACCATGATTTACACTCAAATGTCATTCAGCGTATTAACAGTAATATAATAAATGTAACAAAGAAAAAAGCACAAAATCTATCCAGGCTTATTTAGAAAAAGAACGATTGAAGGTATATTAAAAGGCTAAATGTAGGATTTTTTTGCAATTTTAAATAGTTTTATTCTTTGCCACTATCATTCAAATCACTGGGATTTACTTGTTAGTCAACAAGATACTTTTAAGCATTTAAAATACACTAACCAGCCACTTTATTAGGTACCTTACTAGTACCTGGTTGGACCCACTTTTGCCTTCAGAACTGCCTTAATCTGGCATAGATTCAACAAGGTACTGGAAATATTCCTCAGAAATTTTGGTCCATATTGACGACAGCATCACGCAGTTGCTGCAGATTTGTCAGCTGCACATCCATGATGCGAATCTCCCGTTCCACCATATCCCAAAGGTGCTCTATTGGATTGAAGTTTGGTGACTTTGGAGGCCATTTGAGTACAGTGAACTCATTGTCATGTTCAAGAAACCAGTCTGATATGATTCGCAGCAGCCTGAACCGTTGATACAAGGCAGGATGGATCTATGCTTTCATGTTGTTGACGCCAAATTCTGACCCTACCATCCGAATGTCTCAGCAGAAATCGAGACTAATCAGACCAGGAAACGTTTTACCAATCTTTTATCGTCTAATTTTGGTGAGCTTGGCCGAATTGTCACCTCTGTTTCCTATTCTTAGCTGTCTTCTGCTGCTGTAGCCCATCCGCCTCAAGGTTCGACATGTTGTGCGTTCAGAGATGCTCTTCTGTATACCTCGGTTGTAAAAAGTGTTTATTTGAGTTACTGTTATCTTTCTATCAGCTCAAACCAGTCTGGCCATTCTCCTCTGACCTCTGGCATCAACAAGACATTTGCGCCCACAGAACTGCCACAGACTGGATATTTTCTCTTTTTCAGACCCTTATCTGTAAACCCTAGAGATGGGTGTGCACGAAAATCCCAGTAGATCAGCAGTTTCTGAAATACTCAGATCAGCCCTTCTGGCACCAACAACCATTCCACGTTCAAAATCACTTAAATCACCTTTCTTCCCCATTTTGACGCTCGGTTTGAAGTGCAGCTGATTGTCTTGACCATGTCTACATGCCTAAATGCATTGAGTTGCTGCCATGTGATTGGCTGATTAGAAATTTGCATTAACGAGTAGGATAAATTTTAAATAAACACAGACTTTACTTCACACCTATTTTAATATTTTAGGTTTTTGTTTATTTGAAGTAGACACCTAATATGCATTAGTATAATTTAATTAATTATAAATAATATATTTTTTCTATTTTTGAAAAGACTTTACCCCCTAAGTCTGCAGCTAACAAATGCCATTTCTAAATCCAATATATATATATACAGCGCCATCATGGATGAGCAAATTCAATTTTACGTTCATCAGGGACTCAGTAAAGCTGAAACAGCACAATGACAGACCATTTCCACATCACGACCCTACGCCTGGGAAGGAAGTAACAACTTTATAGACGCAGTCACTATAGTCAATCTGAACATGTGGTCAGTTTTGTTGCTAGCCAGCTCGAGGGACGACTGAATGATTTTAGACAGATGCTGAAGAAAGGGTTTGCGGTTGACCACAGAAATTTTGAGTCATATTTCTTTTTGTCATGAAATTAGGTCAAGATTATGCATAAAGTATTTTTGTTATGTTGAGATCAGAAGTGGGTCACTATCCAAGAACTGTACTTAAGTAAAGGAGTAAGTTCTTACAGAAACCATTAGTCAAGTAAAGTTATTAGAAGATAAGATATGGGATGGGAAAAACTACTGAAACCAAAAACACAAAAAACACTGCCTCCTCGATACAAATATAATTGTATAAAAACAAAATTGCATTATTTGAACAGACAAAAATGATGTGAATATGCAGAACTTTGTATTAAAAAAATTATGAGAGGAATGTTGCTCAGGGTAAAAAGAAAAAGTTTTGGCATTAAAAACATACTCAAGCACCATGGAATCTAGTCTTAAAAACACGTACAGTATTTTCAAAAAATGTACTCAGGTAAATTTAATGGACTACATGTAGCTTGTTACTACCAAACACTGGTTGATACGAAACAAAACATTAGGGTTGTTCTGGTTCTGATACTACTATCGGAGATGTCACCAATACCACAACAATGTTTGGCATCAGTATCAGCAAGTACCCTTAAACTAATCTATTACCATTTTTTTAAACAACACATAGTTATGCCTGCTGTCCATTAGCTAACAGACAAATAATTGAGTTTTGTGTGACCAGTATAAGTTACCATTGCACTTTTTTGTACTTTTGTATTAATAACTGAAACGATTTTATTTAACAAATGGAATTTTCATTTTAAAGAGATCAATTTCTTGTATTTTTCAAATAGAAGTTATTATATTCCTACATCACTTTCCAACACAACCTAAAATCAACCAAATACCAACGTAATTTGATGTTGTTACTGGGCGTCAAAATAAAGTTGTCCTTAGACGCTGGCTAGACATTGAATTTTGGTCACCTGACATCATGACCTACATCTAACCTAATATTAAAATGACTTACAATGTTGTGTGCCTGCTTCGGTATCTTAGATAGTAAAAAGTACTGTAGTTTACTGTAGAAGCAAATCATAAAAAAAGTCAGAAGCACACAATAATATAAAATAATTCAGATAATTCATACAGGACTAGTTGAATTTACGGTACAGCTGTAAATACAGATATACAGGACCAGGTATCAGATCAGTAGCAAGTATCAGTACTAAGTATCGGAATCAGGAAGGAAAAAAAGAGTATCGAAATAAAAACATCTTTATAAAATGTTTCTACAAAAAAATTCTACAAAGCAAAAAACAAAAACTAAACATAAAATAAACACTACAACCAAATCAATTGAAACAAAAACACACTAAAACACAGAATGAAAATAAATACACCAAAACAAATGTCTAAGAAAACAAAAGGTATGAGCAATATTTACTTATTTATGAAGTTTATGAAATAACAATTTTTTAGAGCTGGGCAAAACATTTATTGTGATTAATCGCATTCAAAGTAAAAGTTTATATTGACATAATATACAGTATGTGTGTGTACTCTGTATATCTATTACGTATATCTAAACATGCATATATTTGAGAAAATGCTTATTTATATTTAGATATATATGTTTATTATACAATATAATTTGTAATCATTTTTGTAATAATTTGTTATATATACATAAATATCTATGCAAAAAAAGTTTTGTATAGTTTTGTTTTATGTATTTTTGTTTATTACATGTAGATCATATATAATATATATTATTTATATATAATATATATATATAATAGACATACATATCTTTTGTCAATACAAACTTTTATTTTGGATGTCATTAATCATTGCCCAGCACTACTATTTTTACACATTTTTTTGTTTTTGAGAGTAAAAGAAAAAAGAAGTTCAATTTGAGCTGGAAGTTTGCCAGATGCTGATTATCCAATCTGCAGTTGACCACATTAACTCCTTTTCTAGTGTAAAAAAGGTGTAGACTATGAGAAGAAAACTGTTTTTGAGACCACAATAAACTGCAAATGATGTATGTAATATCTATACAGAAAATGCGAAATAAAAGAAAAGAAAACCCTACCTGTTGTTTTTGTTCTTGCACTGCTCTGTTGGGTCGTAGATTGTGTGTAGTGGAGCTTCTAGCTGATGCTACAGGGTGTTTCTCCTTCCCGTCTTTCCCTCTGGCCCTCAGACTGCTCTCGCGCACCTCAGCAGCTCGTGTCTGTCCATTAAACACTGAAAGAGGAGAGAAAAACAGATCTGACATTCAGTATGATTTGGTAGTGTATGTGCTAAAGCTGAACAATATTAGAAAAAAACTGACATTCTGATATTTTGTTTATTCTACAATATATATATTTATTGCGATACACTAAAAAAATGAACCACTATGAGGCTTATTGTTACTGTTTGTAACCTTTTGATTTTAATTCATTTGTCCTTTTTTAATGTATGTGGTCAGATTCCTTAGAATTAGTTTAAACCTGGTAAAATCGAATACTATTAGATTTAATCAGTTAAAAAACACGAATATGATATTTTTTTACGGTTTTCTGGTGAGTTTAACAGGATTCAGGTACAGAAATTCAATAAAATGCTTTTTTTTGTTCATTTGATCACAAGTGGCATTAAATACAGTTATGAAAAATTCTAAATGTTTTGCACCGATTTCAGTCACACACAGGTAATCGAAAACACAAATGAGTGGATTGCTTTAACAGTGTAGATGCTTATGTGGTCGATTGTGTACAAAACAGACACAAAATACCAGCTTCACTCTTTCGACCTCATTCTTGAAAACTACAGAGCAGATTGTTGAAGTGCACTGGACAGATGGGGTTTAAACTGTCCAATTAACTTAATTTTGGTCTGAAGGCAAAAAAAAAAAAAAAAAAAAAAAAAAAATATATATATATATATATATATATATATATATATATATATATATATATATATATATATATATATATATATATATATATATTAAATAAATGTTCTTTCAGCAGTCACAAACATTAGAGCATGCATGAAACCATTGTTTTTTAGGATCATTTTCTGTTCTTAGGCAATATAAAAAAACCTCTGGCTTCATAAATACCAGAATAATAAATGCAGCCTTAATAACATCTTCAAATGGGGTCACTGGTGTGGAGAAAACTAAATAAATGATTTAGCAAGTAAAAATCCAATGGTTAACATCATTGAAAATTTACAGCTACATATTTACCTTTTCTCTGACAAAATTAATCAGTAAAACAAAATCAGTATTTGACTATAATGACTATATTGTTATTTTTCTATTTTTTTTGTATTTTTTTTTCTTAAGTATACTCTCTAGAATAAATTCATGTTTTTATCCATAAATATAACTGATAAATTTAATTACAAAGGTCTAAAATACTTAAATGAGTTTAAATGTATATATAAATGTTAATTCACTCTATTAGAGTATACTCTATATATTAGTAGTATACTTCAGTGGTTCTCAAACTTTTTTCACCAAGTTCACCTCAGAAAAAATTGTCTCTCCAAGTACCACCATAATGACCAGTTTTAAAATACTGTAGTGTAGCATGCCTAATTAAGCAGCTGCAGCTCTGCACAGTTCAAAAACCAGGCAGATTAATTCCTGTTATAAAGAATATTTATTATTGTCACCACTTTAAACATTATAAATGATTTTAACATTAACTGTGCTTACAGGTAAAAAAAAAAAAATTAAATGTGCTTCTAAAAGTTAACTAAAAGTTGTACTGTTTATAAAAAGTAAAAAGAAACGCTCTACTTAAGTGTAAAGTATTAATATACAGTAGCCTATTCATCACAACCTGGAAATGTTCCTTGGACCTAATAAATATAGGCTATATGTCATCATATTCATATAAAACTCTTTTTGATATTTTTTTACATAGATGTTGCATGTTTTTATGACTTATTTGTATATCTTTGAAATCTAAACATTAACTTGTATTTTTAAATATATGATTTGAACTTACATGTTTAAGTTAGATCTGCTTACTGTGCATTAGAGTAGGCTTTGTGTGCCAAAAAAGCAAGTCATTAAACCATACCTGTCAACATTGGCATGCAAAAATATGGAATATGCTCCGCTACAAATATGGGGAGGAGATTAGCTTAAAATGATAGAATACATAAAAAACATTAGAAAATTGAAAATAACATAAAAGGTTTAGCCTATTACAATCAATTTCCTGATCACATCGATGTTATTGCATGCGCCAAAGGGTTAAAAGTGTGTTAATTTTTTTTTACTTTATTTATTCATCAATTGGATGATTTTGTGCCTGTATACTGTGCGTGACAGTGCTTGATGGTCATATGCATTGAATTGACTGATAGTTTCCCTTCATGGTTACCAAAACCAGGTGATTTGGTTCTGTAGTGGAAAACGAGGCCAGTTTTGAGGCTTTCAGCTGAATGCTCCTGCTGTCTCTGACCACTCTGCTTTCCACTTTCTGTGCACTTGACTTGTAAATTACTCTTATAAAAGAAGACTGCCAAGCTACTAACAGAGTCTGCATAGAGGCCTAAATTTATGGGATTTTAAAGCTCAAACACTGTAACAGCAAAGCTGCTTATAGCCCTCAAACTAACATCAATAAATCACCAAAACAGTAACACAATTGCCACTAAAAGCGCCCACTTTTTTAGAAACAGCCGTGTTGTTTAAGACCTAAAGTTTTGATTCTGACTGTAAGAACAACTTAATATCGCATGAAAAATGTAGTCTTAACAGATTTTCATTCTTCCCAAGAGCCACCCACATCGCAGTTGGACAAAAGCAGCAAAGATTTAGAAGTTTTGAGCCTCCATTAACTAAACAGATGGTGAACAGAGAGTCCAATGTTAACACTAAACAAGTATTGAAATGCTCTTTGGGTCACTTTGCTAAATGAACGCTTCTAGAGGGACCAACTTATCGCTCAAACAGTCTGGAGCTCGGCCAACGGCGCACATAAAAGTGTCATATTTAGCGTGTGGTCTCGTACAGTATGTAAGACGACGTGGCTCTGGTTTCGTTGTAAAGTACGGATGCTCAACATGACTCCTTATTTCATTGCGGAGCACTCAGAGTTGCCTCTCAATATCACACATACAGTCAATCCAAAATTAATTCAGACACCAATATATTTTTTAAAATATATTTTTTTATATACTTTTTGTATGTACGTGAGTATAGCTGAATAAACTGAAATATTATATCTCAAATTTTGCAGAAACTGAACAGTCACTGCACATTTCACTAGAATGTGGTTGACAGCAGCACGGGAGACTACAGGCAGCGCTACAGACTACAGACCAGACTACAGACCACTGCCTTAGTTATTAAACAAACTATCTGCATGATTATAAAAGTTAAGTCAATGGGGTTTACTGATTTATTTACTGATTTATCAAATTGTTGCTTTTAAGTCAATCACTTTTCTGAAGTAGAGTAACTAATCGCTTTTTTTGAGTGTGTTATTGAGGCCTGACAAAGTATTGATAGTTGTGTAAATATTGTCATTAATATTTTTGTTTGACTGTACTCCATTACATACAGCATCCTTCAATCAGAATATCTGACATTGATCATTTGTTCTGACAAAGTTCAACTCTTGAGTTCTAGTGCTATTTTATTACCATTTTAGAAACTATAGTGCATAAACTGTGTAATAACTGACATGTTGAATGAGTCTGATTAGGTTTAGCTTTGGCTGTACAGACTGAATTGAAAATTGAAATGATGCTGTCAATTGGCAATTAGGTCAGACACGGGGCTAACTAATTAGGGCAATGGGATACAGATACAATGTTGCTGACCATTCTCAATAATAAAGTAGCCAAGCAACTATGCTCTTCATTATTATCAATATTACTCAAAAAGTTAATCAACAGCATCACAATATTAAATAAACGTATTATTAATGTTTTTTTAAGTGCCCATAATATCAATATTACTCATTATCATGTTGTATAGTATTACTGAATATCGCCATGCCTAAAGTGTACCTCATTTCAGTGCATAAGTGTCATCTTTTTATGACAAAGCAGGGTTTCTACAGGTTTCAGCAATTTTAAGACTTTTTAAAACCATTATGAATGAAATTTTAGACTTATCCGAGGCTAAACTCAAAGGAGTTTTTCAAATGGCCCAGTTGGAAAACATTTTTATTTGCCCAATCAAAGTTTATTTTATAGTTGAACAAATTTATGAATACAATAAAAATAATTTAATAATCAAAAATTAAATAATTTATTTAATTCTATTCATGTTTCAAACTGACACCCAGAGTAGAAGCATTTTCGCCGGCCAGGTCGAAATGTTTAACAGTTTATTACATTTATTATTATTAAGATACTATGTGGCTTAAAGTGCAATTGAAAAACTTAACTAGGTTATTATATTAACTAGAAAAATTAGAATCAGGTAAGTTATTGGACAAAATTTTTTTTTTTTCTGTGGACAATCTGTAGGGATATCCGTAAAAAATTAAAATTTTTAATAATAAGTTTGATCTTAAAATTGTTTATTCCAGCCAAAAAAAAAAGAAAGACTTTAGCCAGAAGAAAAAAAACACTGTAAAAACACTGCAAAAAATGCTTTTATAAAATAATCTTATCACAAATCGAAAAACAAGACTATTTTGCTTACCCCATTGGCAGATTATTTTGCTTGATTTAAGGAAAAACTCACTTCATTTTGGCCTATTATTTCTTAAAACAAGACAATATGTTTTTTTTTTTGTCTAGAAAATGCTTCTTGATTTAACAACTTTTAGATATTTGGACTAGAAACAAGACAAAAAAAAGCATTTTTTTGCAGTGAATATCCTCACTCTGGTAAATCTCACTTCAAAAATAACTGAAAAGAAAATAAGTTTAATAATAATAATATTCATTTAATTTTGACATCTACTGGATATTTATTGCAATCCTCCTACTGTTGCTTTGTATTTTATGATTATATTATGTATTTATAGTAATATGATTGATTGTTATTATGCTTAATGTGTTTAGTTTTCTCCTTCACCCTGAATGTATCTAAAAACATATTTCAAAATTGGATTCTGTGAGCCAAGGATGGCATGCATTTAAGAGAAATGTAAAATGCCTGAAAGCTGTTGTCAGTTTTGGAAATTAATGTCATGCTTCTCCTGGAGGTTGGATGTGACCTGAAGCCCCAGTGATGTGTGTGCCGGCTGTGTGTTTTGTGGACCCTCAGACGTGTGCTGAGTGTGTTGGGTTACTGGTGTTTCAGGTTACACTGCAGATTTTGCTGAGTGGGCAACAGGGTCCGGTTACAAATCCAGAGTCGAAAAAAAAACGGGGCAAGAATGCAAAAGACAAGGACGAAGTGGCATTCAGCACTTTATTAAATGGATTCTCAGCTAAATTCAGCTTGGCCTGCTTTCATCTGTTTTCTATAATTAGGATGTGAATCTCAGGAGAAAGAGGAAAACAAGCACAGTGATCAGTGAAGTCATTAATAAGCAGACACAGCATATTTAATGTGAAAAATATTAATTATACAGATAAATAAAGCTAAAATAATTACATGAATCCGTAATATAGCACATTATTATAATATAACAACAACCTATCTTTTAACAAACATAAACATTTATTTGTAAGCAAATATTAAAGAAAAAAACAAATAAATAGTTCTTTCTTTATTTACACACTAACTTTCAAATGTTGTTATTATTTATTATCAAATGTTTTTGAAAGAAGTGTCTCATTTATTGGGCTATTATTATAGTATTTATTGGAGAAAAATAAATTAGAAACAATATTGTGTAATAATATCATGCCATTTCAAATCACAATTCATGCTTCAAATAATTTTCCTTTGGCTTAGTGCCTTATTTATCAGGGGTCGCCACAGCGGAATAAACTGCCAACTTATCCAGCATATGTTTTATGCAGAGGATGCCCTTCCAGCCGCAACCTAATACTGGGAAACACCCATACACTCTCGCATTCACACACTCGTACACTAATAATTTAATAACCATTTAATAATGAACCTATTACAGTAAAAACAAAACTATCTAATTTATAACAGAATTACACAAGTTTTTGCCTTGATTTGCTTACTAATGTCCTCTGTAAAGTCCTTTATGTGTAACAGTTTTGAGAAAAGCAGATTATTTACTAAATTTACTTGAAACATTTCAGTTTGCTTTTTTGTAGCTAAAAAGGTTACGTCAAATTAGAAATGATGTTGTTAAAGGCAATCGCCCCAACCCTTTCCATCAATCTTAGGGTGCTTTCACACTGGTCCGCACCCAAGTTTGTTTGACGTCAGAGTTAAGTACGTTTAGCTAATAAGAACGTGTCTTCTGAACTCGGGTGCTCACCCATGAACCATACCCGAGTCCGCCTGAAAAAGGGGGTCTAGGGTACAGTTTGCGTGAACTCAGGTTTACTTCTGGTATGAATGCAACCGCACCAAATAACGGAAGTGAACCGCCAACTGTACAACAAACTACTGTTTTCATAATGTTCATCACATACGTTAATGTACCTTGGTGACAATCGGGACTGAGCCAGGGCAAACACAGTGATAATGTCTACCTGTCTCCTCCAAAAACATCTTCTGCAGAGAGATGTTGACAGACGTGTGATGTTCTGAACGTTTTAAATTTCTTTGCAGCAGACATATACAAGTCGCTTTTTGTTTGTCCAAGAGCAAAAGATTCAATAAAAGCAGAACGACTGCGATGTGCGAAATGTGGACGCCTTTCCATTTTGGTGCTTTGCTTTTGTGGCCGTCACCTAGCAACAGCAGCTCAATCACGCAAGCGTACCGAGGTTCAGAAGGAAAAAAGACAGTGTGAACACAAACCAACCGAGAAAGTGGCAAGGGGGGACAATCGAACTTGGGTTTGGTCTAGGCAATAGAACCAAGTGTGAAAATACCATTTCTCTCCTCTCAGATGGGATGGTGGGCCAAATCAAAGGTTACAATGGGCCAACTTTGGTCTGCGGGCCCTACTTTGGGCATCTCTAATCTAGAGTAAGTGTCCATTTTTGGAAATACTCACATGAAATACAATTCTGTGAGTTTTTTCAATATCAGCGTTTACTTTGATGGATGCAGCAAATGTTGAAATAATAAATATGTTGAACAAGATAAATGATATATGCCTAATTTTAAGATAGTTGAGTGATTAATCCATTTTTTAAAACTCTAATCTATTGACAGCCACACTGCAACTTTTGGATGTGAGCCCACAATGAATGCCTTGTGTTATATGGACGGTGCAGCACAAATGTATCTGACAGTGAAGGCTGTATATAGTCACGACTCATTAACTGTATGGTGTGGAAAAAGGCAGGATCATAACTCACCTCACCGGAGGCCTTAAATGGAACCAAATGTCCAGCCTGTCTGCTACTGGCAGCGCAATAATACACTACTACACACACTACATATTAAAATTGATTGTAAAGGGCTATTTTAAGGGTAAATGGATAATAAAATGCAAAGCTAGATCAGTTTGTAAGAGTAATTGTGCGTGTTTGTAAATATTCTGCTGGTGTGGTGAAGTACCATGACCGTTGGCGATGCATTTGTTGGGTCCTTTGCTCTTGCGTGGAGTGGACTGGCAGGAAGCAGGGGCGTGGCTGGCACTTTCTTCTTCCTCTTCCTCATCCTCTTCCTCATCCACATCTTCATCATCTTTAGCGCTACCAAAGTATGTCATGTTGCTGGGCAGCGCAGAAGAGCCTGAGCCAATGAGAAACGGGGTAAAGGCAGAGTGAACAAGTGTCATGCAGAGAGAGAGAGAAGAGTGTGAAACAGTGGTGAGTAAATCAGATTTTGATATGATTTAGTCTTCATATATGTTGGTTTGAAATGAGCCGATATTTTATTTTCGAAGAATGTAAATTCATACACTACAGTTCAGCTGAGGAGAATGGGATAGTACATTCAAAAAATGATAATTCACTCACTATTTACTCTCCGTCAAGTAGTTCCAAACCTTTATGAGTTTATTTCTTCTGTTGAACACACAAGAAGATATTTTGCTGAAAACTATTGACTTCTATAGTGGAAAAAATAAATACGGAAGTCAATGGTTACAGGTTTCCTACATTTTTATAAATATCTTCTTTTGTGTTCAACAGAAGTAAGAAACTCATAAAAGTTTGAAACATGTAAAGGGTGAGTATATGATGAGAATTTTCATTTTTGGGTGAACTGTCCTAAAGTTGTTTTTAAAGATGTTTTGAATCAACAAGAACAGTCACTGATTGAAAGAGTCCACAAATAAAACTCAATTCCTACAAGAAATCTCCAGTAAATAAATGTTGTTCTTTTAAATTCTAGACATCGCCACAGTATAAAGTGAATCCATAAAGTATTCATAGCGCTTCACTTTTTCTACATTTTTTTGTTATAGTCTTATTCCAAAATTAAATTAATTAATTTCATCAAATTCTACACACAACATCCCATAATGACAGTAGCAAATTTATTAAAATAAAAAAAAACTGAAAAATCACATGTACACATTGCCGAGAAGCTCTAAATTGAGCTCACGTACATTCTGTTTCTACTAATCACTCTTGAGATGTTTCAGCAGCTTAACTGAAGTTCACATGTGGTAAATTCAGTTGATTGGACTTGATTTGATAGACAAGATTGTCTCTAGGCACAAGACTGGAGAACGTTATACAAAAATTTCTGCTGCTCTGAAAGTTCTAATAAGCAGTGGCCTCCATCCGTAAGTGGAAGATGTTTGGAACCACCAGGACTCTTCCTAGAGCTGGCAGGTCATCTAAGCTGAATGATAAGGGAAGAAGGGTCTTAGTCAGGAAGGTGATTAATAACCCTGATGGTCACTCTGTCTGAGGTCCAGCGTTCTTCTGTGGGGAGAGAAGACCCTTACAAAAGAACAACCATCTGTGCAGCAATCCACTAATCAGGCCTGTATGGTAGAGTGGCCAGACTGAAGCCACTCCACGCATGGAATTTGAAAACACGTAATGGAGAAAACCAGTCATCAATCATCACCAGGCAAATACCATCCCTACAGTAAAGCATGGTGGTGGCAGCATCATGCTGTGAGTATGTTTTTCAGCAGCAGGAACTGGAAGACTAGTCATGATAAAGGGAAAGGTGAATGCAGCAATGTACAGAGACATCCTGAATGAAAACCTGCTTCAGATTGCTCCTGACCTCATACTGGGGCGACGGTTCATCTTCCAGCAGGACAATGACCCAAAGCTCCACAACTACTCGGTTTATGTGCTTCAGTGGCCTAGCCAGAGCCCAAACCTAAATCCTATTGAACATCTCTGGAGAGATCTCACTATTTACTCACCCTTGGGTGGTATTAAACATTTATTAGATTATTTTTTTTCTGTTGAACACAAAATAAGTTATTAAAAAACTGTTACTATAGACTGCCATAGTGAGAAAAAATTGACTATGGAAGTCAATGGCTACAGGTTTCCAACCTTTTTCAAAATATCTTCTTCTGTGTTTAACAGAAGAAAGAAACTCAAACTAGTTTGAGACAAGTGAATGATGACAGAATGTTCAGTTTTGGGTGTGCTGTCCCTGTAAAAACAGCATTAAATGTTTTGGGTGAACTAACCCTTTAAACCGAACCTAACAAATCTAAACACACCCTAAGATTCTGCGCAGACATTGTCTCTGAGATCACAAAAATGAGAAGATCGCATCTGAAAACTCAGCTGTGAGCATTTGTAGAGTGTGCAAATCTCTGTTTAACCTGACCATGTGCATGAGAGAGAGACAGAGAGAGCTGTTAATGTGATGGCGAGCCCAGTCCAGAGCTCATCTCATGTGTTCCTGATCCTCACTGAAGGGTTCAGCGCTCACAATGGAGAGCCTGTTCAGCTTTATTTCACATTCCCTCAACAGCCATTTATCTGCACCCGAGTCACTGGGTCTGTAGCGTTTGCATGTGCTGCAGCATGTGATTGTGTGTGTGTGTGAGTGTTTGGAGGAGGGGGTGGGGAAGACTGCTGAAATAGACAGGAGAAGCGGCCTGTCTGTTTTTGAATCAATCTTTTTGAATTCTCCAAATAAAGTAACTAATAGAGCGTTACATTTATACCACATCCTGATCCGATCTGCTGTTGTTTGAGATCAATGGAAATGAACTATGCGAAGCCTTATTAGTGACTGGTTATGAATGATGGGCTGCAATTTCCAGGTGAAATGAAAGCGGAGCTGAAACGGCGAAAGAAAGGATCTCTGGGCCCCCAGATTATGGAGAAAGGCTTTTTAGGCCAGTCCTCCATGATCAAGGGCTTTAATAAGGGCTCCCGGGGGCTTTGAGCGACCCGCTATTGTTCAGATCTCAAGAGGAAACCGAACGATTCTTCGATTCCTCTCTGATAATGCCAGGGGTTTTAAAGAGTGAATATTAATGAACGTGATTCTCATCTACTGTTCTGTAGCAATGCAGCTGATGTAAGTATTCAAGTGTCACTCTCATTAATTATCATGATGGATATAATCTGGCGAGAGGTCTGTGTTTAGTCCTTGTATTCTGTTATTTGCTCATGATGTCCTCTGATTTAAGTTTTTCCTTAAATCAGAAGCGAAGTGTGACTTTGCTTCAGGATTTTTTTGAACCCAAATCTGTTTTTATATCTGTCACTCTTGGTTGATAGAGAATAAAATGGAGAGGGAGAGAGAGAGAGAGAGAGAGAGAGACCAGGAGAAAGAAGAGAGACATTATTCGTAATAGACTTGAATATGAGGAGTTACCGGTTATATTATATTATATTATATTACACTGTAAAAAAAACCCTTAATTTTACAGAAAACATCCTTAAATTTTTTACAGTAATTTTTTGTCATTTCACATTATATTCAAAACTTAGTAACATGACAACCAATCTCTCTAAATTAACCGTTTGACTTTCATTTTAGGTACTTTATTATTAAAGACAAATTACTGACATTTGTGTTTTATATACAGGGAAATTACAGTATTATATATACAGTATTTTTTCTGTTATTTTAAATTATATTCAAAAGTTCGTAAAAATTACAAACATTATCTGTAAATTAACGGCTTGACTGTTATTTTATGTACTATATAAGTAATGACAAATTACAGCAATATGTCTGTTTTTTACAAAGAAATTGACATATTATTTACAGCGTTTTTTCCTGTTTTTTTAAATACATTTAAAATGACGTAAAATTAAAGTAATAAATTGTAATTACTTGCTCTGTAAAAAAAAAAAAAAAAAACGTAAAAAAAAGGTCAAATGACTGGCAGCTACGGCTGCCAAACAAAAACCATAAAATTATGGTAAAATTTCTTTGTTGAAAAAAAGTGCAAAAAATAATAAATCTACAGATATTTAGTATTAAAATGTTTACAGAGAAACACTGTTATTTTACAGACTTTTCCTAGATTATTACTATCAAATCCATTTAATAAAGTTACACACTAAGAGTGCTCACATACACCTGTTTCAGATTCCGCTGATTGCACACACACAGTCAGAGGATCGTTATGAACTGATTACATGCACTTTTAAAGCAGCACAGACGCACGCACCAATTGCTTAGTCTTGTTATGCTGCTACTGTGAACATTATGACGTGGTTCTCTTCTTTTGCCTTGCTTTGTTTGTTAATTGTTTACGTTGTTTGCTGCCGGGACTGACCATTTGCCTGTTATTTGACCATGACTCTGGATTCCCTGCAAAATGTTACATCTGTTTGCCCCTGTGTTGACTGTTGCTGCTTGCCTTTGGATCTGCACTCATTTGTCAGCGTCCCCTTCATGTTACAGTTCCATTTCATTTAATATCTGTAACTGAATCATTCCATATAACTTAAACCTCTACATGATTTACATAAACACTATTCAATAAAATGTAACAACTGTAATTTTAAAGTTGTGAGAATTTTAATCCGTTGTATCTCGTTTGTTGTTTTTTCCAAAATTTTTTGATCCAAAATAAAACTGTTAAATTACGATCATGAGCATGTCTTGGCATGTTATTAAAGGTGTTTAAGCGTAATGATTTAGGGAAAATTCTTTTAAATAACATTGTTTTCTCTTGAACTTTTAGTGTAGTCACTTTATTGATGATGTTTGATCGTAATAATTTAGGAGAAGTCTGTATAATAACTGTGTTTTTGTATAATCATTTTAATGAAAATATCTGTAGATTTATTATTTTTTGCACTTCATTTCAACAAAGACATTTTACCGTAATTTTATGGTTTTTGTTTGGCAGCCGTAGCTGCCAGTCATTTGACCTTTTTTTTACAATTTTTTTTCTTAAAGTGTATGTTATATTATATTATATTATATTATATTATATTATATTATATTATATTATATTATATTATATTATATTATATTATATTCATTAATTTTCTTGTCCCTTTATTAATCCGGGGTCGCCACAGCGGAATGAACCGCCAACTTATCCAGCAAGTTTTTATGCAGCGGATGCCCTTCCAGCCGCAACACATCTCTGGGAAACATCCACACACACATTCACACACACTCATACACTGCGGACAATTTAGCCTACCCAATTCTCCAGCACCGCATGTTTCTGGACTGTGGGGGAAACCGGAGCACCCGGAGGAAACCCACGCGAAGGCAGGGAGAACAACAGACAGCAAACTCCACACAGAAATGCCAACTGAGCCGAGGTTCGAACCAGCGACCTTCTTGCTGTGAGGCGACAGCGCTACCTACTGCGCCACTGCCTCGCCCCTATATTATATTATAACATATTATATCATATTATATTATATTATATTATATTATATTATGTTATGTTATGTTATGTTATGTTATGTTATATTAATAGAAATGCTCTCGCTAAGTATAGTAGACATTGCTTTAATTATGTTGTTTTGTATTACTTTAAGTCGTTTGTGATGCAGAGACACACAGTCAAGTCTTTTGTTGAACAGATTCACCACTTTCGACGCTCATAGATGTGCATAAAAGTCATCGTGCTGCACGTATTTGGAGGTTTTCTGATGGTATCAGCTTTTGTGCAGCGGGGGGTGGGGGGGTTGTATCTTTAATAAACTATGACAGTTTGCCTTCATTGAAAAGTAAGAATGATTAGTAAATCCATATGGATCAGTTCCTTAAAAGTGACGTCGCGTCTTCAGTTTTGCGTTCAGGCATGCTTTGCATTCACAGTTCAAGCGTACCTCGCCAAAGCCCAACTAAACCACGCTCTGGTAAATCTCTTCCAACCAGGCCAAGACTGGCCAACTGAACCCTGCCTAAACACGATATGGAGCAAACACACTTGTCAAACTAACCAGAAAATGCACCCGGGCATGGTTCTGATAGCCTAGTGTGAGTACATCCTAAAAGTTTTAGGGCTGCTAAAATATTTTATTCTGTCAAGAAAAAAACAACAACTCTTGTGCTCATCAAAGCTGGAAGAATGTGGTTACAAAAAAAATAATACTGTGAAATATTATTACAAATGAAAAATAAGGCTTTATTTTTTTTTAGAGATTTCCAAATGCAATTTATTGTTGTATTTTCAACAGCCATTATTTCAGTATTCTGTGTCATGGCATCTTTCAGATATCATTCTAAAATATTGATTTGGTAAATATTTGAAATGATTATTGAAATAAAAATATTTTTTTTTACAATTCATTACATTTTTTTCATGAATAGAAAGTTCAAATATTGTTAAAATAAATGTAATAAAAATACAGAAGAAGAAGCTTTTAGGAGCAGACCCCAAAATAAAATGAAAGAAATAAAAGTGTTGAGTGGCCACTGATGAGTGACACCTAAGCATCTGGTGAATGAGAAACAGCAGCCACTACTGCGTCTGAATTACAGCTTATGACATCCTGCACATCAGCCTTGACTTATGCGACACTACAAGCTCTGCTTATATTTGAAAAATCCATAAACTCATCCGCACTCTAACATTTACGTGTGCACTCGGTTCTAACCCAATAACGAGAAAGGGTTTGATATGATGAGCGGGACGGATAGAGACGGGGAAGAGATGTTCTCATTTACATTCTTTATGTTTGAAAATCCATTAACCCACTTTGCCCTCAGCCAAGAGTCCATGGCAAATCCAATCAGTCTGTTCCCTGTCTTTACACAGCCGTGGGTGAGAATAAGACGAGAGATGGAGAAAGTTAACCAGTTCAAAAGAGCCAGGGAAATGCGAGAAGGAATTTGGGGAGAGAGAATAAGTGAAAGTTTGACGTTAACTTAATTTGTATCTTCTTCCAGGTCTGCTCTGCCAGAAAAGATGAGGAGGAAAATATGACGAAGGACTGAAGCAGAATTTATATATTTTAGCTGTCACCAACGCAGACTGTGGTGGTATTATCGCAGTTTATATGCACAAATTTATATTTAATTACAGGAGTTCTGCTCCCAAAAGTCAAAAAGTACATCAAAAGTGTAAGTGGAATAGTGGTCAAGTGTGGTCAAGTGTAAAGACCACAAGTGTGAGTATTTGGATGGGCCCACTCACATCATTCCTGAATGAATCAGCCTTCTGGTGAAATCAATTGAATCGGGACAAAGATATTGACTAGAAAACAACCTGGGATTTTCTAAATGTATAGGTCACTGCTTAGGACTATTTGAAAGGCAGCTCTAACAGCAAAAATAGAGCAGTATTTAAGCATTTTCACAAGTTAAATATACTTCTATACCTTAGATTCCTATAGTAACTGGTGTTCATCTGTAACCTGTTGGTAAAATCCTTACTCATCTGACAAACTCAATTTAACTGGCTGATAAAATATCAGACTTTGAAGAATTGTGAGTCATTTTAAAGTGGCTGAAACAGCAGGTTTCCTCAGACAGCAGGTTGTCCAGATGAAGGCTAAAGGCATGCAGACCCTTTCAGTTATGGCAAGTTGATAATTTAAATTTGTTTTATAATGTCACTGATTGTTTTAAGTCCCCAAATCCTTTTAATACCATGAAAGAAGTGTGAGAAAGTGTGAGAAGCCATAATAATGCAGAGGATGTCAGCGAGCAAGTGATTCAACACTGTAGCGGGAATTACTCACCGCTTCAGAGCTGAACAGAATAAAGATCTGTCTCAGCATACAACGTCTTGAATTTTAAGCTATCTTGGACTGAATTCAACCAAAAAAAAAATCAATAGGGCAGACTAACCTTTGATGAGCAGTGTGTTGTGTAAAATGTGTTTTTTATCACTTTTGGAAAAAAAAACCTGCATATTAGTAATTTAAAAGATTCTGTTATCATAAAAAAATCATCCTAATGTCTCGTGTGTGTCTCATGTGAATGCCAAGTGCCATCCAGTTAAAAACTAATGGATGCGACTGCACACACTTGACTAGAGACCCTGCACCCCACAAAAGTGTTTACTTGGTTTCATCATCCTGGAACGGTTTGTTTTTTATCATTGACAGAATATAGATTTGTTAGAGCACAATATTTTCAACGCAATCCTACAAAAATAAATAATGAAGTATTTTAAACCTTTAACCTGTAAGACAAAAAACAACCCACGGCAAGTGGTTAAAAGTAACTTAGTTCCGTGAAAAAAACTTTCAGACTTGGCAACCCTATACTTTAGTGATAAAAGCTTGTTTAATGTGTTCATTTAAAGAAATGGCCTGAACACATCCTGCTCATTTCTGACTGCTTCAGTCAATCTATAGAAACTTTAGTAGTAGTAATCATTCTTTGTGCTGAAATCGTTGCTGTTCTCTAATTTAAATCACTGTGTTTTCCACTAAATAAAAGGGTATTATTAAAAATTACTTTTTTTTGGTAGAAACTACAATAAAAACAGTTTAGTCCCAACAACAACAAAAAAACTTTGAACAAGACTATATTATTTCTGAAATAATCACGTGTTCACAAATTGTTTACCAATTTTTATCCACATAAGAAAAACGCTCAGAGAAAGCAAATTAAGAAAGTAAATATTAATCCTTAATGGATGTAAGAAATGTTTTTTTTATTTTTTATTTTTTTCTCCTGTTGCGCTCAACAAACAACCAAATAAACAGAGAAGTTTCTCATGACCTTAAGGTTATTTTTTACACCTTTCTCCAAATATCAGGAGGTAAAATATTGACCCTCAAGCATGACCAAATGACCAGAGAAGGGTTGATCTTGACCTTAAGGTTAACTTTCCCCAAATTTCAGTAGGTAGAATATTGACTATCATGCTGACACTACAAACCTCAAATTTGTGCTTTGCAATCAGAAATAATGTGCACCTACAGTAGCTGAGAGAGAAGGTAAGCCTAATCAATTCACTCTTCTGTCTTACCTAATAGGCTGACCTTTGGCCAGCACCCACATTTTGACTTTAAAGGTGAGGGTTTCCTGCTGAAACATTGGAAACCCAGCTGTGGGATAAGTGCACATCACCCGGCATTCTCGGACGCATGTGTTGGCTTTCTAATGTAACTGCAATGGGCTTCCCAGTCTTTGAAGAGGAAAATGATGGCACACCTCTGAGGTTGCATATACTTATATCAAATAGCTTGGGGTTTCATTATCTGTCTTTTTATTCATGTAATCCTTATTACTCATCTTCATTTCGCATTTTATATGCCTTTTATGTAATTTTGTTGTATTTCGATTAATGATATTCACGATTACGATTCATGATTATTGACTATTATTGTGATAATTGATATCAGCTGTGTGTACCAGCAATAAACAGTTGTATTGCTTGATTAGTATGGTGTATGGACCGTTATTGGTGCCTTCTCTTGTCGATTAGCACCACACTAGTCTCACTTGTATAAACACAAACCATGCTAAAACCTTTTTGGTATGCTGAAACATTTTACAAACATATTGTTATTATTATTTCTAAAGTTTGGGGCATAGAAAAATTTGGAAAGTGAATAATATATTTGAAGTGAATATATCTTTCATTGATCAGATTGTGCCACTAAATTTTTTCTTACATTAATTTTCACAAATTATCAAACTAAGAAATGTAGGCAAAGAGCCCTGGTTTAGTAAATAATTGTATGTTTGAGCAGCAATCAAGGTTTTTTTTTGTTGTTGTAGATAATATTTCAAACGTGACAGAGATTTGCATATGCAAGCCAATGCACGAGAGAACAGGCTCTTGTTTGTTTTTTACAACTTCAAGCACTGGTAACAAATTACCATGAGAATAGTTTAATAATGAATTGTTGCACTTGTAATTTCTAATTTTTCATAAATTCATCCATGTGCCACCTCTGAAATATTACTTAAATCATTCCTAATGTAGACACCAAACAAGCTCAAAACAAGCAATCTACATAGACGGAGCAAAATCTAAATTAAATTAGTACACAACCCCCACAATTAAACCTCACTGGACCAAAGTTTCACTCATGAATATTAAAAACACAACATAAACCAGACTTTATCTCTCATAAGCTGCAGTTCTTCCTTACCACTATAAACTTGACTTTCTCTCTTGAAGAGTTCAAAATGAACTGAAAATGTACGCCGGGAGCTCGTCCAAGGCACAAACACAGTAAATAACAGCAGCACACACCAGAGAGTCACCTAAACATTTGCCAGCAATAACCAAGACTCCCATGCGAGAGATGAATTCTGAAATCTGTAAACATTTGGAGAGTGGAGGGAGTGAAAAGATAAAGACCCACCTCTCAGACAGAGGAAGGTGAGGAAGTCTTCCGTTTTGGGTTTGCGTCGTGTGAGATGGTTGAGCAGGGCGGCAGGGGTCGGGCTCAGGGCGTCCAGCACCTTCAGCGGGGTGGCGTTTGGTGAGCACGGATGAGACTGAGCAAACTTCCTCTGAGCCTGCAGTCTTGGCCTGGTGCGAGGAACAGGGAATTAGGGAAATCAGAGGATTAGTTCTGCTAGAAATGAAAATGGCGTCATTATTTACGCATCAATCTGTCATTCTTCTTTTATTGAGCAAGTTTAAAGGCATTTATCGGTTGTTCTTTTCAAATCTGCTTCAGTAAATGCGAATCGAACTTTGCTTTTGTCTATGTCACACTAAAAGATTTCTCTGTTTTGAACAAAGCACTAAATAATAAAAACAATGTTTACCAGTGAATTTACTACAAATCATGTTTGACTACTTGTTTTCTTCAACCTTAAACTACCTCTTTTGCACTATATCTTGCTCAATATTGTTTTGTCTTAAGCAAAAATACTTGAGTTGTCTGTCTTAGGTTATGTCTATAGTTGAAGTATTCATTTAAAGTATAGGTTAGGACAGCACAATATATTGTTTGAGCATCGATACTGCAATGTGTGCATCCGCAAAAGTCACATCACAGGATTACATTATATATTAAAGATTAAAAGATAAAGAAAATATTATTTTAAATTGTTTATGCAATGAGGACCATGTTATTTTACATTTGATGTTCAAGTTCTGTACATGAATACTGTTAGACACCCCAGAAAACAATAAAGCAGTCATCGTTTATTTGGTTTTGCTTCTAATTTATGCAGATACGTTGCATAGAAAAATACTTGATCACCCCAGTCGACCTAAATTAATGAAATCGTTTCAAATAGAGCTATTCAATTCATATTGTGGAATTATATTTATATTTTTTCTTTCACTTTCGCCAATTGGTGAAGTTTTGTTCCTCGACACTGTTGCCACTGACTTGCTTGGTTTGGGACTTGTGGAGCTGCGCATCGATGGATTTGCTCTTCAGTGTTTGGACTTTCAGCAGTGAAATATAAACCACACTGAACTGCACTAAACTGAACTTCAACTCTGAAAACTAGACTGACACAGTTTCAATCTACTAGAACTTCTAAAGCATCGTTTCCATCCAACGAGTCAAAGCGAACAAAATCATCACTTCCTGATTAACTGGCACCAAATATCAACAGTAAAAACTGCATTTGCTGCAGTAGGAGAAGCTGCATCAATCGTTTCTAAATGAATGCGCCTCAGAAGACAATCCTGATAAGCAGTGAGCGCGCAGTGGCGTTTGAGGGTGTCAGACGCGGAGCTAAGGCGCTCTTGATTCTGGAGGTCATTAATAATATAATAACATTAATACTGAAATGGTAAGGCGTTTTATAATGACCAAAACAACATTTCAGATGTTTTATAATGTGCTCAGCCTGACGTTTTATCCATTCACACACATTTTAAGCATCACATGATCTCTTTTAACAAAATCACATGACCTTTTTTATGACCTTTTTTATTAATGCGCATGCTGGAGTTTGTGCGGTAAAAGTGTCCATCGCAGTTTATGCGCATCTTTTCTTATCGAATAAAAAGTTTATCCTACCCAGCTAGGCGCATAAGTTTTTTATGCGCATTTTCAAAATTTATAAGCATCATGGCATTTCTATCAACTGTTTTTTTAATGCGCGTTTGCAAAATGCGCATAAAGTAGGTGGATGGAAACATACCTTATGTTAAGCTGTTTTGACACAATATACATTGTAAAAGAGTTGTAAAAATAAACAGGAATTGAATTGAATTATGCAATGTATATAGCAGAAAATCAAAATATCGCAATGTCAGATTTTTCCAAATATCGTGCAGCCCTAGTATATGTATTGTTAGTAATTATTATAGTTAGATTGATGCTCCAGTGTGTTACTTATGTATAGGTTTAAAATGGCTCTTACGTCCAGTGTTATGTTCATATATATGATTATGTATTTTGTAGCACTGTGGTCCTGCGAGACAACATTTAGTTATACAGTATGTCCACACATGTATTGGAATGACGATAAGGGCCTACTCACACTATGCCATCCGTACCGTGCCCAGGCCCGTTTCCCGGATCGTTTGAGAAGTGTGAGTGCGCTGAATCGCGCTCAAGCACGGTTCACTTGGCCGGCATAATATATTTGCAGATATCTCCAATCCGATTTCGTACTAGTACAATTGTAATTGCAGATATGTCTAATTGTCATTCTGACTAGTCTAATTATAATTATGACTAGTCAAAATATAATTAGAGATATCTCTAAATATATTTATGGATAGTCAGAACAAGGTTTAAATGCTAAAACGGCTTGCCATACGCTCTCACTCAGTAGCACAGTGGAGATTTCTCTAGTTATATCGTTTCAGTCGTTTGATATGCCGTCAAATATTTCGCCAAACAGTCCTTAGGGATGCGGGGACACGCAGTCATCCGCCACTTTTGGCGCTCATAAACAATCATAAAGCCCTCGTGCTGCAGGAATGAGGTGGTCTGCTGAAGGCGCGCAGCTGTCATGCTGTGAGGAGTTTGCGTCTTTAATAAACTACGGCAGTTTGCGTTCACTGAACAGTAAGAATGATTAATAAATCCATATCAAACAGTCCCTTAAAAGTCACGTCTCGCTTTCGGTTTTGGGCTTTGGCGCGTTTTGCACTCACACACAAGCGTACCGCGCCAAAGCCCAAGTGTACCGCGCTCAGGCACACCTCTTCCAACCGGGCCAGGGCCGGCCAAGTGAACCGTGCTTGAGCGCGATTCAGCGCACTCACACTTCTCAAACGATCCGGGAAACGGGCCTGGGCACGGTACGGATGGCATAGTGTGAGTAGGCCCTGAGTACGGCCTAAAGCTCTTAACAATGACAATTGTCATCTTGGAATGACAATAAAATTGACTTTAACTGGAGTTGAAGATGAGAAAAAATAATCATAGAAATTGAGAGGTTTGGTTTTCTTTTCTTTTTTATGCAATTTTGATATGTCCCTTTGATTCAAATTCATTCAATAATTTTCTTTTTAGCTTAATCCCTGTATTAATCAGAGGTTGCCACAGCGGAATGAACTGCCAACTTATCCAGCATATGTTTTACACCGCGGATGCCCTTCCAGCTGCAGCCCAACATTGGGAAACACTGTGGGGGAAACATGAGCACCCAGAGGAAACCCACACAAACACAGGGACAACATGCCAACTCAACTCAGAAATGCCAACTGACCCAGCCGGGGCTCGAACCAGTGACTTTCTTGCTGTGAAACAATCATGCTACCCACTGCGCCACCGTGACATCCCTTGATTCAAGTTGACACTTTAATTTAATTTTAATAGTGAATGTTTTATTGAGGCTGAAAACTAGTATACAAACTATTTTTATAATCCATAAAAGAGACGGAAACATTTATCTGAAGCCCATTTTTAAAACACAGCATGAAACCACATTTGAGTTTAAGTTTGCAGGCAGAAGGACAAATATATCAAGTAAATTACATTATGCTAATTTGTGCCTGTGAAGGAATGAATCGCTGTCATTTTAGAAGAATTATCGTAAGTAACATGCCGGGCCCTCCATATTTTTAAATAATTTTACCTTTCATTTGAAGCCTCGTGTTTTATTCAGTTTTATTTTAGCACTTAAGTAAAGAGTTTTGGGAATCCAACAAAAAACAAAACAAAAGAGGCAGAGTGATCTGAATCACACCTTTAAAAAAATATCCAATTCTACAACTTTCTGTACATTTTGGTTAGTAGAAAGAAGAAATTATTAGGTAAATTTAAGTGTCAATTTGAATTAAAGGGGTGGCACAGTGGCTCGGTGGTTAGGACTGTTTCCTCACAATAAGAAGGTCGCTGGTACGAGTTTGCATGTTTGTGTAGGTTTCCTCCAGTTGCTCTGGTTTCCCTCATAGTCTAAAGACTTGCACTAAAGGTGAATTGGATCCACTAAAATTGCCTGTAGTGTGTGTGTGTGTGTGTGTGTGTGTGTGTGTGTGTGTGTGTGTGTGTGTGTGTGTGTGTGAGAATGAGTGTGTATGGGTGTCTCCCAAAACTAGGTTGCAGCTGGAAGGGCACCTGGGGTCCGTTCTTCGTACCTCGCTTAAAGGATCTAAGATTATTTGGCAGATCCTGGATCTCGCTAATTTGGTTCTTCAAACAAGTTCGCAAATCAGATAAGAATGTCTGGATAAACTGATCTGAGATTGCTGCGTGTGTTGTGAAGGACAGATCTATCGATCCTCGAAATCATGATCAGCAATGCAACGATTGGCTGACGGCACAGCAGCGTAATGACATCATCTGATTAATATTCAATTATCCATGTGAGCAAAATTACATCAAATTAGCAGTAAACGGCTTGTTAAATATGACACGCAATAACCTTCCACATTTGTTGTGAGCTGCAGGCTTTACACTTTCATGTGTCAAGAGTATTCATCATGTATTTCAATGCAAATCAATGTATTTAGTTCTACATTTAGAAAAGATTTTCTTTATTATAGTAGCCGTTTTTTTAATCTGTGTAAAGAATAACTGGTTGTTTACAAAAACCTTTTCATATTGGTAAAGGTGTCTGCAACTTTTGTGAAGCATCAAATCACTGGCATATTAACTGTCAAAACATGTTTATGACTGCATAAATGTATTATTGCTTTTAAAAAAAGTCACATATTGTGCATTTCTATTATACACAATTTGTACTAAAGCGATCTAAAAAGTTCATATCAATAAGTTTTCTATTTGCACCACCAGGTGGCAGTCTTTGTACTTTCATTTCGAGGGTGCAGATTGCATACGTTTGATTAATATGTATAACTTAATTTATTTTATTAATGACTAAAACTTTATATATATGGTTAAAATATGTACCATTTTCCCAAGTGTATAACTACTGTAAGAAAATATCAGAATTGGGAACATACTTTCTGTATTATCTTTGCTTGAACTAAGCCGAGCTAATCCTGTTTATATGAATTGAACCTGCTCCCGATCAGGTTTGAGCTAGCAGAACTGTTGCTATGACAACAACTCTCGGATCAGCTTTGAAGAACGAAACAATCCTGGATCGTGCCAAATTGTCAATATCCAAATCCAGCTAACTGAGTAATCCACGTACGAAGAACGGACCCCTGATGTGAAACACATATGATGGAATAGTTGGTGGTTCATTCCGCTGTGGCAACCCCAGATAAACAAGGGACTAACCCGAAGAAAAATGAATGAAGGAATGAATTTTATTCAAAGAGACTGCATTACTGTATTTTCAGAAGACTTTAGAATCCATGAGAAGAAAGCACTTGAAATTGAAAAATAAATTCAGTTTATTTCAAGTAGGTATCACTGCAGCCCAGAGATGTGGGAGAGATTACACTGCAAGTAGGTTGGATTACCTCCAAGTGGGAGGGGTTTACGCCATAGATGGGCTGGGTTTAGGTGGTTTGGGTGAAGTAGACATTATTAAAACACATCAGGTTACTGTGAGGTTGGGTTTAGGGTTGGGGTAGGTGTAGACATTAATAAAACACAACAGTTACTGTGAGGTTGGGTTTATGGTCGGGGTAGGTGTAGACATTAATTAAACACAACAGTTACTGTGAGGTTGGGTTTATGGTTCGGGGTAGGTGTAGACATTAATAAAACACAACAGTTACTGTGAGGGTTAGGGTTAGGGTTAGGTGTAGATATTAATTAAACACAACAGTTACTGTGAGGTTGGGTTTATGGTTCGGGGTAGGTGTAGACATTAATAAAACACAACAGTTACTGTGAGGGTTAGGGTTAGGTGTAGATATTAATTAAACACAACAGTTACTGTGAGGTTGGGTTTAGGGTTAGGGTTAGTTGTAGACATTAATTAAACACAACAGTTACTGTGAGGTTGGGTTTATGGTCGGGGTAGGTGTAGACATTAAAAAAACACAACAGTTACTGTGAGGTTGGGTTTATGGTCGGGGTAGGTGTAGACATTAAAAAAACACAACAGTTACTGTGAGGTTGGGTTTATGGTCGGGGTAGGTGTAGACATTAAAAAAACACAACAGTTACTGTGAGGTTGGGTTTATGGTCGGGGTAGGTGTAGACATTAAAAAAACACAGCAGTTACTGTGAGGTTGGGTTTATGGTTGGGGTAGGTGTAGACATTAATAAAACACAACAGTTACTGTGAGGTTGGGTTTATGGTTGGGGTAGGTGTAGACATTAATAAAACACAACAGTTACTGTGAGGTTGGGTTTATGGTTGGGGTAGGTGTAGACATTAATAAAACACAACAGTTACTGTGAGGTTGGGTTTATGGTCGGGGTAGGTGTAGACATTAATAAAACACAACAGTTACTGTGAGGTGGGGTTTATGGTCGGGGTAGGTGTAGACATTAAAAAAACACAGCAGTTACTGTGAGGTTGGGTTTAGGGTTGGGTTAGGTGTAGACATTAATAAAACACAACAGTTACTGTGAGGTTGGGTTTATGGTTGGGGTAGGTGTAGACATTAATAAAACACAACAGTTACTGTGAGGTTGGGTTTATGGTCGGGGTAGGTGTAGACATTAAAAAAACACAGCAGTTACTGTGAGGTTGGGTTTATGGTTGGGGTAGGTGTAGACATTAATAAAACACAACAGTTACTGTGAGGTTGGGTTTATGGTTGGGGTAGGTGTAGACATTAATAAAACACAACAGTTACTGTGAGGTTGGGTTTATGGTTGGGGTAGGTGTAGACATTAATAAAACACAACAGTTACTGTGAGGTTGGGTTTATGGTTGGGGTAGGTGTAGACATTAATAAAACACAACAGTTACTGTGAGGTTGGGTTTATGGTTGGGGTAGGTGTAGACATTAATAAAACACAACAGTTACTGTGAGGTTGGGTTTATGGTTGGGGTAGGTGTAGACATTAATAAAACACAACAGTTACTGTGAGGTTGGGTTTATGGTTGGGGTAGGTGTAGACATTAATAAAACACAACAGTTACTGTGAGGGTTAGGGTTAGGTGTAGATATTAATTAAACACAACAGTTACTGTGAGGTTGGGTTTATGGTCGAGGTAGGTGTAGACATTAAAAAAACACAACAGTTACTGTGAGGTTGGGTTTATGGTTGGGTTAGGTGTAGACATTAAAAAAACACAACAGTTACTGTGAGGTTGGGTTTATGGTCGGGGTAGGTGTAGACATTAAAAAAACACAACAGTTACTGTGAGGTTGGGTTTAGGGTTGGGTTAGGTGTAGACATTAATAAAACACAACAGTTACTGTGAGGTTGTGTTTATGGTCGGGGTAGGTCTAGACATTAATAAAACACAACAGTTACTGTGAGGTTGGGTTTATGGTCGGGGTAGGTGTAGACATTAAAAAAACACAGCAGTTACTGTGAGGTTGGGTTTAGGGTCGGGGTAGATGTAGACATTAAAAAAACACAACAGTTACTGTGAGGTTGGGTTTAGGGTTAGGGTTAGTTGTAGACATTAATAAAACACAACAATTACTGTGAGGTTTGGTTTATGGTCGGGGTAGGTGTAGACATTAAAAAAACACAGCAGTTACTGTGAGGTTGGGTTTAGGGTTGGGTTAGGTGTAGACATTTATAAAACAAAACAGTTACTGTGAGGTTGGGTTTATGGTCGGGGTAGGTCTAGACATTAATAAAACACAACAGTTACTGTGAGGTTGGGTTTAGGGTCGGGGTAGATGTAGACATTAAAAAAACACAACAGTTACTGTGAGGTTGGGTTTAGGGTTAGGGTTAGTTGTAGACATTAATAAAACACAACAATTACTGTGAGGTTTGGTTTATGGTCGGGGTAGGTGTAGACATTAAAAAAACACAACAGTTACTGTGAGGTTGGGTTTATGGTTGGGGTAGGTCTAGACATTAAAAAAACACAACAGTTACTGTGAGGTTGGGTTTAGGGTTAGGGTTAGTTGTAGACATTAATAAAACACAACAGTTACTGTGAGGTTGGGTTCATGGTCGGGGTAGGTCTAGACATTAAAAAAACACAACAGTTACTGTGAGGTTGGGTTTATGGTCGGGGTAGGTGTAGACATTAAAAAAACACAGCAGTTACTGTGAGGTTGGGTTTAGGGTTGGGTTAGGTGTAGACATTTATAAAACAAAACAGTTACTGTGAGGTTGGGTTTATGGTCGGAGTAGGTCTAGACATTAATAAAACACAACAGTTACTGTGAGGTTGGGTTTATGGTCGGAGTAGGTCTAGACATTAATAAAACACAACAGTTACTGTGAGGGTTAGGGTTAGGTGTAGATATTAATTAAACACAACAGTTACTGTGAGGTTGGGTTTAGGGTTAGGGTTAGTTGTAGACATTAATAAAACACAACAGTTACTGTGAGGTTTGGTTTATGGTCGAGGTAGGTGTAGACATTAAAAAAACACAACAGTTACTGTGAGGTTGGGTTTATGGTCGGGGTAGGTCTAGACATTAAAAAAACACAACAGTTACTGTGAGGTTGGGTTTATGGTCGGGGTAGGTGTAGACATTAATAAAACACAACAGTTACTGTGAGGTTGGGTTTATGGTCGGGGTAGGTGTAGACATTAAAAAAACACAACAGTTACTGTGAGGTTGGGTTTATGGTCGGGGTAGGTGTAGACATTAAAAAAACACAGCAGTTACTGTGAGGTTGGGTTTAGGGTTGGGTTAGGTGTAGACATTTATAAAACAAAACAGTTACTGTGAGGTTGGGTTTATGGTCGGAGTAGGTCTAGACATTAATAAAACACAACAGTTACTGTGAGGTTGGGTTTAGGGTTAGGGTTAGTTGTAGACATTAATAAAACACAACAGTTACTGTGAGGTTTGGTTTATGGTCGGGGTAGGTGTAGACATTAAAAAAACACAACAGTTACTGTGAGGTTGGGTTTATGGTCGGGGTAGGTCTAGACATTAAAAAAACACAACAGTTACTGTGAGGTTGGGTTTATGGTCGGGGTAGGTGTAGACATTAATAAAACACAACAGTTACTGTGAGGTTGGGTTTATGGTCGGGGTAGGTGTAGACATTAAAAAAACACAGCAGTTACTGTGAGGTTGGGTTTATGGTTGGGTTAGGTGTAGACATTTATAAAACAAAACAGTTACTGTGAGGTTGGGTTTAGGTAGTTTGGATGAAGCAGACATTAATAAAACACATCAGGTTACTGTGAGGTTGGTTTTAGAGTTGGGGTAGGTGTAGATGTAAATAAAACACAACATGTTACTGTGAGGTTGGATAAAGAGTTGGGATAGGTGCAGACAACCATAAAGCACAATATTAGACTCCAAGGTATTAAATAAATAAAAACTCCAGCTTAATACAGCCTACTTGGAGCTCAAGTCCCACCCACTTGGTGCTGGCCGCGACTTCCGTTTATACCCTTCTCATGTATTTTGGTAGGTAGAAGGATAACTGTATCAAGTAAATTACAAAATCTGATGCATTCATTTGTGCATTAATATTCAAAATAATAAATCACTGTAGTTTCCTAAAAACAAACTTAAATTTATGTGTTGAAATAGGCCATTCCTTCTTTTATTGGATTCAATCTCTGACTTATTCCTCTTTTTTATATAAAATGCCTCTAGTTTAATAGCTACAGTTTATTGACTCAAAGTCCATAAAAAGGAAAAGGACAGAAGCACAATGATCTGAATCATTTGGTGGGAAAAGAGATGCTAATCTAATCATACAGAAGACCTGCGGAGGGAAGCACTTGGGTCTGATATATAAAAGCTAAGCAAAAAGCCTGACTGTGCAAGTCATTTTTAATTGGCCAAGAGCATATGTTGTGCTTTGATGCTTCTTCCAAGCACTTGATGTTCAAACAAGAATCAACCAAGCAGGATATCCATCATTGATTAGCTCAAAAACCAGTTACATTTTGCTGATGAACAATCACTGATTCAACCTAGAAAGAAACATTATATCTTTTACCACTGAAAGATACATAAAGGGATAGCATTTCAGTCCATTCACTGCTATTTTCCCACTTAGTTCATGAATGATGATTTATTCATCCATTAAAGCTCTTTTTAACCATGCACTAACACAGAATGACACAAAACCACAATAAAGTGCAGGTCTAAGTAAACTCACTTCTTCCTGGCAGGCCCGTCCATAGAGAACTCATGGTTGCGCTCTTTGCTCTGCACTGCATGCTGGGTCCGTTCTGACTTACAGCTTCCCACAAACAGGCCAGCTTTAGTGCCCGATCCATTCAGATGACCATTAGCAAAGGAGCCTGGGGAAGGAGATGTGGTTCAGATATAAACAGGCAAACATGAACAGAAAAGCAAACAAATTCCTCCATGCTGTTCTTAAGCCGATCTGTTCGCAAGAAATAAACTAATCCAAAGGGAGCAGAAACACTTTAAAATGTCTCTGAAATGGAGAAGAGGATTTTTCAAATCACTAAGTGTAAGCACTGTGGTGAACAAACATGAGTGGACACTCAGAATGAACTGACAGGAAATAAAGAGCAAAATCAAAGTGTGTATAGTGTCCTGTTACGTTTATCTAAGATTTCAGTGTTAAATTGGGCAAAAATAAAATAGATAAATAGAAAATAAATAGTTCATCTATCCCCTTACTGATTTCGCAATTGCAAAACGTGATCATTAATTGAGAATAAAAACTATGGATCTCACAACATGTATGGGGCCCTAGAAGAAATATAGGTGACACACCTCCTTTTTAAAATCGTACATTTTCGTACGACTGAGCTTCCACGAACTAGCCACTAAACTGACAAAACGTAAAATACTTATGGTTCCTCATGAGATCGTAGGCCCTATTAGAATGGCTCTGTTTATTATTGTTCTGAGTTTGGCAAAATGACTCAACAGCGCCACCTATGCACTTTTGACAGAGTGGTCCCCAATGTACATTTCACACACACATGCAAAAATTTGCACACACCTCAAACATGCCAATGCCTACAAAAAGTCTCTTGGAGCGAAATCTCACAACTAACAGGAAGTTAGATATTTTTAACTTCCTCTGACAAAAAAGGCCATTTCCAGGCTTTGTATTTCTCCTAGGGATTTTAGCAGATCAACAGCCAAAATTGGATATTTTCATCTAAATGTCTTAGCGATGTTAAATTGTGAAGATCTAGAGTTTTCGTCAAAGGGCGTGTCCGTGGCGCTCTCAGAAATGTTGATGTTTCACTACGAAACAGAAAGTTGTTATAAGACATGCATTGTCTGATCTGCTTCAAAATCCATACATTTGATTAGAGTCCTGACCTAAACACGTTTAATGTCAATATTCAGTTACTGTTATAGCGCCACCTGCTGGCAACAGGAAATTACATGTTTTACAGTGTAACAAATGCCTCCTAGAAATTTTAATATTAAATAATAATTTATTATTTAATAAATTTATTAAATTTTATTTATTATCGAGTCTATTTGTCAGTATAATCCAAAGCCCTTTGTGATGTTAAATTGTAAAGATCTAGAGTTTTCGTCGAAGGGCGTGTCTGTGGCAGACTGAGAAAGTTCAGTGTATCGCCGTGGATGAGGAAATACTTAGAACTCATATACTTATAATAACTTATAACCGATTTGCCTGAAAATTCACATGTTCAATGATATTACTTTCCTAAAGACATCTACATGCCAACACTGAGTTACAATCATACAGCGCCACCTGCTGACAGAAGAAAGTTTGGCATAAATCTCTGATTTTTCTTAGGATTTATTTATATGTATCAGCTCAATTTATTATTGTCCGCTGTTCTCTGTTATCCTAAGGCCACCAGGTGGTGGTGAGCCCGGGTGCGAGGTCCCTTTCATTGCTGCTTGCAGTTTTAATTATAACATGTATTTGGCCTTTGTGTACGTTTAATTGCATTTTGTTAAAATTTCAAGTATTATTATATAGTTATATTTTATTACTAAATATATTCATAATTGTATTTAAAAGTTATATATTTATATAAAAAATAACTGAAAATAATGTTATGTTTTGCTAATAAATTCTGCGAAAAAAGTATACACTCTTAATGCCAAAGTCAGACTACTTCTTAAATAAATGTAGTTAATTAATAAAAGCACCTACGGTCCACATACTGAACAATAGTGTAGTTTTATTTTATTTAGCTCTGTTCATTTTTTGTCCAAATAATAGGAATATTCACAAAATAGAAATAAAATTATCTGAAAAACTCATTTGCAATATCTGTTCATGTATTGCATTTTATATTTTATGATGCTTACATTTACATGCATATTGTATAGAAAATACATCTATAGACCATTTTGAGGGTGGTCAATGGTCTCAACGTATTTCCTGTTTTACATTTTTAATAACTATAGTTTCTGAAAATCCAAA
The DNA here is from genome assembly GCF_052040795.2 of Danio rerio. NCBI lineage: Eukaryota > Metazoa > Chordata > Actinopteri > Cypriniformes > Danionidae > Danio > Danio rerio. Next base: position 28,181,355 of record NC_141036.1, on the reverse strand, counting down.
AAGATAATAAATAATGTTATGATAGCTGTTTTAACATTAGGTTGTGATTGAATTGTCTCTTATTACAGTTATGAAATAATTTGTTAACAAGCAGGAAATGTTCATGGGCCAATGACATGACCACATTGAAATGATCTCTAGTCAATGATACAGTTTATGATATAGAATGATATTTAGCATCTAGTTAATATTTTGTATTTTAGAATATATAAAATCTACATATTTGCAATATAAACAAGTAAATGATGCCATTATAAATAAAAAATGCAAGACTGTACAGGTTAACTCATCACACAAAATTCAGACAGATGCCTGATATAATTACAGAGAATATGCAAGTCTCTTTGAAATCCAGCACTATGCTTTTGATTCCAAACTAATTTGAGAGGAATCCTCAAGTGTGACTGAAAGCGCATAAAGCGGTGAGCTCACGAGGTGCTCTGCTCATGCCCTTGACATTCTCTGCGAGATGATGCACTGCGCCATACAGAGCCCAGCAGGTCACCGAGTTCAGTACATTACAGCGCACTCAGAGCCCTGCACAGCCCATACAGAGACTGCATTATTCAGGACAGCGTTTACTTTGCTCACACATTTTCAGCGCAATCATAGTAGAACAATAATATTCCTAATGGACCGTTGAGAGAGGCTGTGGAAATACAGAAGAGTCCCATAGTGATATGTGCTCCCCTGAGTGTGTCACAGATGCATCGTCTTAGAATCTAAGGTGAAACAGTTCTTCAAACACCTTTAAATTTCACACTAAACTGCACATTCCTCTGTATTTGATGATTAAAAAAAAGTTAAACTGAAGGCAATTTTTCTCCATTTTGATTAGCAAAAACACTGGAATGTGACTGATTTGATGTGATTATTTATAGGGTCATTGGTATGTGATGAAACATTAAACATTTATAAAACTGGCTTTCTAAAAGCTAAAATGGCATTCATCATACGAGTTTGTAAATGTGACCATGGTAAAAGTTCTGCTCATGAATATTAACTATGCCTGGATATGTTGGAAAGATTACCTGGCAATATCAGTATGAAGCTCATTAATATACATGAGCTTAGTCATCGCCATCACAATCCATCAAATATCTTAAAACTCACCATTGAAAAGAAGATTTTCATTAGGTTTTCTAGTAAAAATACATAAACGCTCTTAAATCATAATACAGCTACTGTTATTGAGAACCAAATGGAGAAATTTATCAAATATGGCAAAAATTTGTGCAACTATAAAAAAGCACTGATGGGTGTGGAAATTTCTGCAGATGATTTACAGACAATTCTCAAATTAAAGGACAAAGATGTAAGATCTCACTTACTTATCAACCAACGCAATAAGCCCAGCACAATTTAGCACAGTGGCAAATAAACAGAGCCGATGCTCATAATGTGCAGATGATCTATTATGACCAAGCACGGCACAATGTTTTTTTTTCCTCTACAAAGAGCTACAAAACTTATGGGGGGGCTAAAAAAATAATCAATATTCTTGATCCGAAAGTTAGTCTATTTTATAAAAAAATTGATGACAGTGGTCTCTCGTTCAGAAATCCACAAAGTAGTCCGCTTGTCACAATCACCAGCAATCCAGGCTTGTAGATCGCTGGGAATCATTCACTTTCACACAGGACTAAATATCTGTCACCATATGGACTACAAATCCTGTCATGTATCACACATTCACACCTGTTCCTGTTTTCCACTGATTGATAACACACACAGCTGAAGCTGTTCAGGACGGATTGCATGGACTTCAAAAGCAGCACAGACACACACACACCAGTTGCTGAGTCTTGTTTATCTGTCATTGTGAACATTACGACACATTTTCCTTGCCTTGCCGTGTTAGACCCTTGGTTTGTTGTATTGTTTATTCCTGTCTGCTGCCTGCCTTTTGACTATTTTATTCTTATCTTATTTTTTATAATTTTTATTATTTGTTTTCATTTTCTTACACTTGTCTCTTTTATTCTTGTTTATGTAAAGCACTTTGAATTGCCACTGTGTATGAAATGTGCAATATATAAATAAACTTGCCTTGCCTTGCCATTTCGCCTCTTTACTGACCACAACTCTGGATTTTCTGTATATCTGTTTGCCCCTGTGTTGATCATTGCTTGCCTGACCATTTTCCTAATAAAACCTGCATTTGGATCCTCAACTCCTTTCACATGACCCTGCTTTATTTTTATACGGAACGCATTCTGTATTGTATAGGTAACATGACACGGGAGATTGATCGACAATGGTCTACAGCCAATCAGGACACAGAATATAATGCGCTGTAAAAAAAGAAAACTCATATTGCAAAAAACTGCAAAATCTTCAGAAATGGACATTATACATGTGCTCATCTCGCACGCCTTATGTTCACTAACAGTAATCCATATCTGAATGTATTTATGTGAGATAGCGTTTTTGACAGTTCAGGTTCAAGAAGCCTGTCTGAGAGGACTATAAGCAGTGTTTAGTTTGTAAATGAATAATTTCTGGAACAAAACCAGAAAATAAAAGTTACAGTGACTGACGTCCACCACACAATTTCAGTTTTCTTGAAACATGATGTCCTTAATTGGTGATAGCACAAAAAAAGAGCATCACATTTCTGAATGGTCTTTAATTATTTTGTTGCCCTTTAACATTAAATGTCAAACATGGACAATAAAAACATTCTGCTATCCTGATAAATATCCTGATTTCCTGCTGTATTGATCAGGCTCATTTTCAGATTTACTGGTGGTTTTAAAGAATGAAAATATGCTTGACTCATATCCTCTCTGCCATTTTAAAAATACAAATACTATTTAGACAGGCCACTATGTCATTTATTTTGCTGCTCACTGCGCGCGAAACAATCACCAAACAATGAGAGTGATTGTAAACATAAGAAAGATGATTGGCTGAAAATACTGTTCAGGGTCAATAGTTTAACGTGACTTTTGCTTTAACATGTGAGTGGTGACTACCATTATGTGTGCGTGCGCGCACAGTCCACACAGGCTTCGGTTGCACTCAATCACATTCTCTCTCTCTCACACACACACATGCAGGTATTCACCACGCACAAGTTAATGCTGGATCCATTAAAATATATAGAAGAACGCAAAACACGAATATTTCAATATTTGACTTTTTTGGAACAGCATCTGGCAAGATCAGGCTCAAATTAAGCAGTGACTATAAGATCATGCTGGTATTTTGAGACTCACCAAAATTGTTTGTTCTAATGTGTCTTTTAATTCCTAAGGTAATTTCAAAATTACACATTTGGCAAATGATATGTTCAGATGATGTGTTCTTATGCTATCTGTTCTGTTCTCCACCCAGCATCAACAACTGCAGTAATATCAACATTTAAAACTAATTTCAAACAATGCTTAAGTTGTTATTCAAGCAACGACCAATAATTTATAGAATGCAAAAGATACTACATCATATTGCACGATTGATTTAAACGCTCTCCCCCCATAAAATTAGCATCTGACCAAGAAACTTCTACAAATGCAAACTCAGTAAGGCCAGTCGCAAAAATAGCTCCATGCTTTTTCAGCAATATTCTGCTGTGTGTGCTTAATAAATACCAACAATATAATAACTAGGGATGCATTAAATATTCGGCCACTGAAAAAATTCAGCTAAAAATGGCCCAAAAGTGCACTTTGGTGGACGTAAGATTTTTTATCATGAAACAACGCGGCCGAAACAGTATGTCATGAGGATGTAAACAGAAATCAAGGCTTGCACGTGGTGGGTGAAGCAACATGTGTTTTCTGTTCTGATCCTCTGCACTTCAACGCAACTGTCTTTGATCGACGATATAAGACCATTACTATGCACAAATAAAGCTGCATGCACGAAATGATCCAGACCAAGATGGAAAGCTGAAGTAGTGTGTGCACATGATGTAGGCCAACAGTTATATTAATATTTATACAATATAGTTGTAATGATATTTATATATGATCAAACTAGTGCTAGTGTTCAACTTAATCAAAACAGATCCTTAAATTGTTTTAAATCCGGTTTTGTAGTTCGGGCCCAAATAAATATTTGTTGCATTTTTAAATTGTTTTTATTTGCTTTCCTCTTTTTTTGATTTTCGGTTTCGGCCGAGAATTTTTATTTCAGTGCATCCCCAATAATAAAGACCAAAAAGACCATTCGTTGGAGCAGGGAGTTAGTATATCTGGCCCAAAATGTGATATTCTCCACATATCCTTCCCTGAAGGGGTTCAGAACGGCAGCTAAAAGCAGCAGTGTCAGATGTTGAGGGTCAAGGAAGTGAGTTCTTTGCTGCAGCTGCTCTAAAGGTCAGTGTTTATCTGTAGTCTCTAGATCTCTGAAAGCACTGCTCTAGGAAAGAGGAAAACTCACCATTAACTCTTCCAGTGCCGTTCTCCACTTTACTCTTCTGAGCCGTTTTAAACTCTTTAAGTGAGAGGTAGAGCACCCGGCGGACCACTCTCTCTTCTGACCACGGGATCCCATCATTATCATCCTGCAGACACACACACAAGAGTTCATGTAAACAGAAGTGTAAAAATCGATCATTCAAATGAATTTATTCAGAAATGATTCATTTGTGTGGATTTTAGTAAAGAAACAAAAACAGACAATAAAATGTAATTATAGCTTGCTGCACTGTTCACTGAAATATATCTGACATTTGTAAACACACTGAAATTCTGGGAAAACAACAATTATGCTCGAGAGTATAAATCACAGGAGCTCATTATTAGAGTTATTATTAGTATGAATAGACTTTTGCTCATTTCGATTTAGCCTATTTCTGCTCCAAGCTCTCACTGATTTCAGACCTTGCATGGTGTGCATCAATCAAGATCCAACACTGACATAACAAACTAATCCAATTTCGAGGAAGTAAACAATCCCATCATCATCTGGCATGAAGGAGAAAGTTCATTATAGAGCGGTAAGAACAAAACAGATAACCTAAAGCAAAAACATGTGCTCTCTAAATAAACATTAATTAGCTAAACAATTGGAAAAACCCATGTGATTTTATTACAACAAATAAAAGAACTGACAAACACTGAATATGGACAGGAGAAGAAAAAAAAAACAGCACAGAGGACTGACTGTGCTATAAATAGTGCTGTTGGCTGCAGTTTCTGAATTCCAGCACGTGTCAGAAAGCCTTTTATTACTAAATGCTCTGAAAGCAATCACAACAAATGCGGTCAGTGTTAGTATAACACTTGTTCCCCACAGAAAACCCTGTAGTAAGACATCTTTCACATTAGGTAGCTGAATGACCTCACTGTTTTTCACATTTCTCTTAAAGCCTCAAAACAAAGCTCCAGTAATGTGATCACTTATAAAGTGTTAAACTTTTAACATAACAGTTTAGTGACTTTAAAGGACATGACTGAGAACAAGCTTGGAAAAGACAACAAACTGTTAAGTTAATAGCATTCAAGTTTTAATGCCAAGGACCCACAAATATCTTTTGGTTGATGATGTGTTAAAATGTGTTCTTATTTAGTTTATATTTATGTGTTTTTAATAAAGTAATAATGCTTAATAATTTGTGTTTCTCTGAATGTAAATCTATCATGTTGCCTTTTTTAATAACAGACTGTATGTTTTCATCTTTTTAAAAGTTATGTGTGAGTCTTTCAATTGTCCTCAGTGTGAAAGGATGGATGTCAAAATAATATATTTCCTCTTGGAAATGCTTCAAATGTAGAAGATGCTAGAAAACGGATTTGCAAATAGTTGAAGACAGTTTAAACAAACAAGCTGTTGAGCTTCAAGGTAAAAAAAAGGCACCAACTTGAACTGGATAATGAATCAGATTCAGAAAGAAAACGAAAGAAAAAAAATGAAGGATGGAAGGAAGGTAGAAAGGAAGGAAGGAACCAAGGAATGAAAGAAAAAAGGATAAATGGAGACAAAAAAAGACATGAAGAAAGATAGAGCCAAGAAAAATAGAGGCTAAAGAAAGAAAGAAAAAAAAAGAAAGAAAAAACAAAGAAAAGAAAAAAGAAAAGAGTAACAAAGGAAAAAAGATGGAAAAAGGATGTGAGGATGGAATTAAAGAAAAAGGAAAGCAAACATGGAAAAAGGAGGGAAAGAAGGAAGAAAGAAAACAAAAAAAGTAAAAAAGAAGATAAGAGGATGGATGGAAGGAAAGAAAGAAAAATGAAAATAAACAGGAAAAAAAGAGGGAAGGAAGGAAGGAAGCAACGAAGGAAAGAAAGAAGGAAGAAAGGAAGAATGGAAACAAAAGAAAGACATGAAGAAAGATAGAGCCAGAAAAAGAGAAAAAGAAAGAAAAGAAAGAGAAAAAGGAAAGAAAAGAAAAGAATAGAAAGAGGAAGGAAAAGAAAGGAGTAATGAAGAAAAGAAGGACAATAGGATGTGAGGATGGAAGAAAGAAAAGAAAAAGGAACTGAAAAAAGGAAAGAAAGAAAGAAAGAAAGAAAGAAAGAAAGAAAGAAAGAAAGAAAGAAAGAAAGAAAGAAAGACACGAAGAAAGATAGAGCCATAAAAAAGAGAAAAAGAAAGAAAAAAGAAAAGAAAGAAAGAAATGAAGAAAGAAAGAAAAAAAAGAAAGAAAGAAAGAAAAAAAGAAAGAAAGAAAGAAAGAAAGAAAGAAAGAAAGAAAGAAAGAAGTAAAAAAGAGGATGTGATGAAGGAGGGAAGGAAAGAAAAGGCTAAGTAAACATGAAAAAATGAGAAGAGAAAGAAAGAAAGAAAGAAAGAAAGAAAGAAAGAAAGAAAGAAAGAAAGAAAGAAAGAAAGAAAGAAAGAAAGAAATGTCCTCTTGAAGCATCTGTTCTGTTAAGCTTGACACATCACAGGTCAAGCACAGGAATGCTGTGCAGTGGTGTGTGTATGTGTATGTGTGTTAACATGAACACTGTGAGCTTTTAAAGCACCAGGCTTTCATCAAGACATTTAATATTCTTCATATCTGCTGTACTGCTATCACAACAAATCAGACTTATTTCAGTCAACTGATCCTGATCACAAGATTGACAATTAAGCTGTCCTCCCCCCAGCGCCAGTGACTTGAAATACTGGAGCTGATTATATCAACGTGAAGTGTTTGACCTCAGTTCAGGGCCTCCTCACGGCACAGGAGGAAAGTGCCACTCTCTGGGGAGCTCCACAGGTATATTGTGGCGCTCATGTGAAAGTCCCTGTCAGCGCAAACCAAAAACAACATGACATTTCACAGGTAGAGGCCAGGCTGTATTATTTATGAGATTATGCATGTATGGGCCCACAAAAAAAGACATTAGAAAGTGGAAGCCACCATTCTCAGACTACTAGTCAAAAAAAATAAATGATTCCCTGACCTTCTAGAAACCTCATCTGTAATTATGATTTAAAAGAGTCCATTATTGTGTTAACAGGTTTGACTTCCTTTAGGGCCTAGTGTTGCTGTGTATGAAATAGATCTGCATTTCCAAAGCACAAAATCCATTCCAAAAGGAGTAAATCTCCACATCAGTAAGCACTGCTTCTATACTCTAGTTATCTAACACACTGAAATACCTGCAACTTATTACATTCAGGTAAACATGGCCAGTTTTGTTGTTGTTGTGCATTTGATATTATTTTGTTTGTCTTTGACTCAATGTGAACCAGCACCTATAGTGAACATGATACTGTTTTAGATCTGCACCAAAATAATTGGTCTGAGATTGGCTGAACTCTGGAGTGGTGAGAAAGCAATCCAACCCAATGAACCAACACAGCAGACTTTATCACACTGTTAGAGTCATTAAGCGCACCACATGAAAAATAGCACTTGTTTTTTTAATGGCTTTCAGAATAAAAACCTGGAAGTGACTAAGACGGCGAGATCTGCCAAATAAGACGTTTGGTCCAAAACACATAAAAATACCAGCAATACTTGATTACATCTTTCTTGATTTGATGAAGTAACATAACTGCTGCAAAGAAAGTCACAAGGTCCTGTGAAATAATAATACATTTTTTAGATGTTAGTAAGAGTATTATTTTAAGGATATCTATTAGCTAGTGTACTCCAAAACTGACAAAACTTGCGCTTAGAAGATATTAAACTGATACAAACATAATCAACAATTTTTTTGCGTCATACTTCAGTTTCTCATCAAATCTTCTGATCAATAAAAATGCTCTCTAGTATCTGACATGACCCGCCCCGCCCCGCCCCTTCAAGACACTTGGTAAAATCTACAAAGGATACATGGCTGGTCAAAAGCGCGAGTCTAGAAAGGAAACAGCTGCGGATTCGCACATCAACATAGCATCATATTTTTAAGGGGAGGAGCTACTCTATATCCCACCAAAGAGCTTAGAATGATCAAAAGGCAAAACTTAATAGAACATTGCAACAGCAGCACCCAGCAACAGCCCCTGATTCCACCATTTTGGAGTGAAAGCGATCGGCTGTCCATTGGATCTTATTGCTGTCGCGATGGCAAGCAGCTCCTTTGTTTTTTGTTTATTTGAAAAGCGCATTAAAGCTGAGATGCAACCTGAAAGACAACTATACAACATGTACTATCACAGTCATCAGCACTTTTAAAAGTTATTTTACAGACTTATATTTCTTAATTTCAGTCGATACAATATAATTCCGATATTGATATGGACAATATTAAAAACACAGGAAAATCTACCAAGAACGTACACAACGGATGTCTGTACCTACAAATGTCTGCAAACTGAATATGCAAAGTCTATAATAATACCTCCAGGCTCTTATAACTTTTTTTTTTTAATAAAAACAATACAAAAAAATATTTTTCACTTTTTATTTGTATTAGCCTTTACAAACAAGAAATGTCAAATAAACTATCAAATAAATAAAACTCTCAGACTGCGCTTTTTTATTTATATAAATAATATACAGACATAGTTTATAGAGGTTAGTTAGACTAACGCGAACAAAAACTTTTATCAGCGTTTTTTTTTGTTGTACATGCTGAATGTTAAACAATCAAAATAATACCAAAATCTTACAATTATGACATCCACATCGTAAAAAACAAAGAATAATAATTATAATAACAAAATCAAAGAGTATAGGTCTTTATGCTTTGCGTGTATGCGCAAGGAGAATGCTAAGAACTTCTGGTCGGCTGCTGATGCATATAAACTGTCATATTTGGACAGCTTTGAAACAATATTTTTAATCTATTTTATTCCCTTTTAACGTCTTTGAACTAATACTGCTGATGACCAGCGCCACCTCCTGAACTTACTTTAAAAAAAATGCGATCTAACAAGATGGAAAACAACTGCTGTGAGGCATTATCTCCTTGTTGTCAAACGGCATCTTGTGCAGTTTAAATGAAGCCTTGTCATCGCTAAAGTCAACATTTTCTCTTTCTTTCAAATATTTAACCAACCAAAACAAATGTAATTCACCAAAATGTTTGACATACACAAATAGCCTACTGTACTGTCCCACTAACATAAACATAAACAGCTCACGATTAGAATCAACATGCAAATCAGCCAGCAGAGTATCAGTAACAGACTTTAATTGGTCATTTTTGTAAATTGTATAACTTACACACCTGTTAAGTTTTATGTCAGTAATCTGGTTTGCTCTAGTATTTGCGTGTGTGTCTGTGTGTGCGTGCGCGTGCATTGGAGAGCCGCTTAGCTAACAGCTGACAGGTCGGGAACACACACACACTGTATTTCTGGCGGCAGACACGTGAACTAAAATAAAGTTTTTCTCTCTCGCTTGAACCAAATCTGACAGATTATAACGGCGTTAACACACACCTTTCAAAGTTGTGTGTCACAAAAACACTCCATAATCCACTCAAAACGCTATTGAAACTAATTTTCAGAGAGCAAATTACCTGTTGTAAATGTTGCAAACGGAAGTTCTAAACATTCTACCGGAAGACACTTGTCGCTATGGTGCCCTCCATGCAGCTGCCAAGAAAAAGGTCTATATTAATATATGGAACCACATACGCTGATTCTGCACATTTGACTGATAGCTTACCTTTATTTCCTATAATGTATAAACTTCTTGTATGTTATACTATATCATGAACACATCTTCAAGGAGAACTGTCTGTCTTTAGAAAACTTTAGGTGGTATTTTCTGGTTTTGAAAAGAGCAGTAATGGTTTGTTTACAGAGGTAACCTAGAAAACACTATATCACTATGATTAATAAGCACCACCTGTTGGAAAAGTGTGCATCTGCATCTCATTCCTATCGACTGCTGTTTCCATCAGATGTTTTTAGTAGCAGGCCAGCAGTTCCACAAAACTGATGCAGACCCTTCTGTTTTTGCTTCAGTTTTCGAAATTTTACAGGCTAGTTTAGATTAAAAACTGCTCATGCTGCATCTTTAACCACTTTCCCACTATCAGTCAATTGTTACATCATTACCTAATATGCAACACACATCTGACAGGCAGCTTTCTGTTTGTGCACTTGGACATAACTCATTAATGAGAAGTTTAAACTGACAAGATTTCAAAAAACAATGATGGCTGAGTAACTGAGTAATGGCAACACCTTCTGGTAAGGGCATGAAGAGAGGCACTTCATTTGCATTTAAAGAGACTCAAACTGCTTTTTTTTCTTTACCCAAAATTAGAGAATGCAGAATGAACAATAAACACAATAACAATAACCATTGTGTATTTACTTTCAGCATTTATATCACAGGTGGCAAACTCCAAGTTCCCGGAGAGCTGCAGCTCCGCAAAGTTTAGTTCCAACCCTAATTAAACACACCTAATCAAACTAATTGAGTGTTTTAGGCTTGTTTGAAACCTATAGATAGGTCTGTTGAAGGTCCTCCAGGAATTCAGTTTGACACCGCAAATGTATAGCATAATACGGTCTTAGAAACAAAGTGATGTGCCAAATATCTAACTGTGTATTCACAGCGAAAGCAGCAAGAGCATCAAAGTAGCCGGAAGTCATTCATTTTCAATGGGAGCTGGCGGTGATAGGTGTTGAGGAGGAGCAGCGTGGCGCATCTTTGCCGGTCTGATCGTCGAGGAGAGTTGAAATCAAGTCAACTTTATGGTAATAAGCTATGACGCGGTTCAGCGGCAAGCAATCAGAATAAAGAAGTCCACCGCTTGAGAGGAGTTTAGAAAAGTCAGTCCTGTCAACTTTGATTACGACGACAGTTGTTCCCAAGGGTTTGATTATTGCATTATTGCGAATTTCCAATTATTTCATACATATATATATATATATATATATATATATATATATATATATATATATATATATATATATATATATATATAGTTTTTTTTTAAGCGGGAAACTCATGCAACAATACAAAACAGTATTGCTGCTTCAGAATATTTCGGGCATATGGACACATTTTGATAAAGTGGAGCAAAGTCACACCACACACAACTTGATCTTCCATAATTAAATAAATTTGATAAAAAGTGCGCAAAATTTCCACACAGAAAGCATGTTTTTATGCGGGAATGTAACTAGTTTGCAGATATGCTGCAAAAGCTCCTTTCAAAACAAGATCAATGTAGTGAATTTTGACACTCTTGCCGGCGAAGTTGTACGAGCAGACAGCGTTGTCGCCAGGGCGTCCAGAGGGAACTTTGACGCTTTCACCGCCTCTGCTGTGAACACACAGCTACTGTCACTATTGATGAATTAATTGAATATTTAATGAATAAAAGTATTGATTTCTTTCAAAAATTATTTCTAAATATACATATACTATCATATATATTGTGAAAAATGTGTATTTATACTCTGAAATGTCTTCAAAGTGTGGTTTTCTTTTTTAGTCATGAGACTGATAGATGGGTCTATATCCCACTAGAATAAAAAGCAAAGCCCGTGAATTACTGGCAGACAGAGACTTTCTGGATTTAGGGCCAAATTCACTGATTTTATGCCAAGACAAGTCCACTGCCAATTCTAAAATGAAATTTGCTTGCTTGATGCTTAGAAATTGACAGTTAAGTGACTGATTCTAGGATATCCTGCTCTATTATTTGTGCAAGCAGTCTTTGACAAGCCTCATTAAAGAAGTGCAACAATATAACACCACTATTTTCACTAAACATGCCTGTTTATACCAATAATACACAGAGTATCCTGAACTGATGTACATGGAACTTTCCATTTAAGTGATCATCTGATATCAACGTATTAATGGGAGATAGCACATGAGCACAATATCTCTGAAATCAAATAAACAGAAGATTCATGCTGCTCATTTAACTGTCATAATGAGTTCCTTTGTGAAAACAGCTCTTATGCATCCCCCTTTTAACCACATCAGCTGGCTATTTGTGTGAGTGCGGTGTGTTGCTCCGAGCAGCTCTTACAATTACACCAGCATCTCTCAACACACGCGTCTTCAAGCCATGAGCTGGCTTTTATTACACTGCCAACAACCATGTCAATTATTGATAAAGGTGTATTGTGTCTGAAGTCATGCGGACGAGTCTTTCAGAACAAGCACAAAGCAGATCTGTCATGATAAGCCACATATGGCAACATGGCAAATAAATTAAATCTTGATTATATTTTTTCAGGAGATTCAAGACAACACTTTCTAGTCAACTCAAAACATAACCGCAACATTATTAAAGCAACATGCAAAACCATCTGACTGATAGGTCAATGTTTTAATGTAAATGACACTTTTTACTGCATAGTGTGGCATGTTTGTTTGTTTTGGTATACACTTATTTCCCGCAGCTGCCATTTTAAAAAACGAAAGTGAGGCTGTGGTGGGAAGAAACCCGGAAGTATAGGATCAGCACTGTTAACATTGCAACAATATGCTGCTGACTACCTCCAGCTGTTCCCGCAATTTCAAAATGCAGATATGGTGTAAACATCACTTTAATATAATTCAGTTAAGTTTAATTTAATCAATTAAAAGCATATTAGGCATTAAACAGCACCACAATCTATATATGTAATACGCTTAAGTGTCCTCCTGGGCCTCAGTTCATGGCATCAGGTAAACACTGTGGTTCCCTGCTTCAGCCAATGTAACCCGTTGAGCGATAAAACAATGCAGTCCTCTGTAGCACACCCTTGTGTTGTCTAATAGTCATCAGTTCACCGCTCTTCACCGAGTGCAAACACAGATACACAGACGCTGGAGCGTTTTAAAGCCCTAAAGATCAGTTGATTCATCAGCTGACTACTCATTTGTGTTTGTACTCGGTAAACATCGGTGACGTGCAGTGAACTGATGACCTGTCTGTTGAGCGCTGGTGAATACTATGGCAAATGAGTTTAAGAATGTGCTTAACAGTGCTTAAACGTTAGCGGGAAATGGAAGGGTATTTTATACATTTCAGTACCGAATTTCAGTATAATGATAAGTTTAACATAGCAAAAAAAAATCAGTTCATTACCTTGAGTTTTGATAAATGGCATCTAAAACGTGTGTTTGGGAAAGAAAACGTTAGCCTAATTAGTGCCATTTCCCTTAACTTAGCTGAAAATGAGGTCCGATATCACTTTTTATTTTCACTGTCCGTTCAGAACGGACCTTTGGGTCACTCGGAAGGCGGTGAAATTATATACTTGTGTCACTTACTCTTCGCTTATAAGATTTATAGCCAGGACACACAGACCCAGGCGCCATTCCTGTGTGACTCCAGGTGATAGTTCTGGGTTTCTCCCCACCACAGCCTCACTTTCGCTTTTAAAATTGTAGCCGCGTGAAATCAGTTTATGGCTCACTTTTGGGGTTTTTTACACTAGTGCATTGTACTTTTTAATACCACCTCATGTGAGGATCCAAGCGAGCAAAACGTAACAAATAAACACTGCTGATCACCGATTGTTTTTTTTAAATAATCATCACTACTAACGCAGACAGGCCATGTGGTTTGTTTATGTTGTGTTTACAATGATGTCACAGCAGTAGAGGCGACACACCTACAGCAATAATCCCAGTCACTTAAGTGTCGAGGTTCCCACCAAATGTCAAATTCCCTGCCATTTATCAATTATAAAGTTGAATTTCCATGACCTATAATGAAAAACGGGCAGCAGCAGTGTTGATTAGTCACTCTGGAATGTTGTGATTCTGTAATCGCCAAACTTAACACAAGATCAAGGAAGCCTGAAATGTTTTTAATTGCCACATATTTTCTGTGGATTTTAGCCAGCCAGGAGACTGTTTAAATTCGTTCTGCTCCATCTGCATTGTTTAATATCAAATAACAATTATATGGAGTATAGAAAATTCTCATCTGGTGTGAGATACCTTGAGTTGTCATAGACATACAGCGTTGCATTTCTCCTTAGATGTGTGACACACTTTGGATGTTTCATGCGACATTATTCTAACGTGCATTCAGTCAAAGCCTATTTGACTTCAATATTTGGAATAGACCTTTTAAAACTTCAAGATCTTCCAAAAAAAATAAAAACTTTAGGAAGCCCTGTGTAGTGGAAAAGCAAACTGAGCTGAGCAAAACCAAACCAAAGCAAGCTGAGCATTGCTAAACCGTAGCATGCAAAGGAGAAGCAGCTGAAATGACTAAAAGTATAAATCCAGTATAGACTAATATTTAACAGTAAATATTTAGTAAAACAAACTACCTTTCAGCATTCACCATCATGAAAACATGAAATGGCAAACTGACAACACCTGTTCTCGGAGGTTTTTGGATTCCACTTTCCACTGTTTTGTAAACATGCGCTTGACAGATTGTGATGTTTACAGCTTGTGTTTTTGCACATGGATCAACATTATGAAATAGTGGTACTCCAATCAAAGTTCATTCAAAGTCTCATAACCTGTGTTTCTTGCCCAATTACTTTCAGCATCTCCAACACTATTTCATGGCAGTTCATATCTATTTTATGTTTAGCTCAACTATAAATTCTTATTATCTGCTCATAGTCCATTGATGGTTACTTTTGCAACAGGTCTTCACAGGGGTTTCCTTTTTCTATGACTGAATCATTTTAAAATAAATCAATAAGAACACACACGTTTATAGACTTATGAATGAAACTTAATGAGTTTTTTTTTCCATTTTGAAAATAGTGTTTAGTGTGCAAAAGGTGGTAAAAGATCGAATATACAAACACAACACTGAAGCACTTCAGTGAAGCACATCTACATAAAAACAACTCTATTAAAAAAGAATCTGGCTGATCTGAGATCTGATTTTAGAAACTGCTGATCTACTGGGATTTTCATGCACAACCATCTCTAGGGTTTACAGAATATCCAGTCAAAGGAGAATGGCCAGTCTGGTTGGAGCTGATAGAAAGGCAAAAGTAACTCAAATAACCACTGGTTACAACTGAGGAATGAGGAGAGCATTGCTGAATGCACAACACGTTGAACCTTGTTGCGGACGGACTAAAGCAGCAGAAAACCACACCAGGTGTCACTCCTGTCAGCTAAGAACAGGAAAATGAGGCTACAATTCGTACAAGCTCACCAAAATTAGACAATAGAAGTTAACACGTTTCCTGGTCTAAGTCTTAATTTCTGGTGCAACATTCAAAGGGTAGGGTCAGAATTTGGCATCAACAACATAAAAGCAAGGATCATCCTACCTTGTTTCAAAAGTTCAGGCTGGTGTTGGTGGTGTAATGGTGTGGGGAATATTTTCTTGACACACTTTGGGCCCATTAGTACCAACTGAGCATCGTGTCAATACCACAGCCTACCGGAGTATTGTTGCTGACCATGTCCATCCCTTTATGGCTACTTCAAGCAAGATAACGCGCCATGTGAACATGACAAAGAGTTTACTGTACTTAAATGGTCTCCACAGTCAACTGATCTCAATTCAATAGAGCACATCTGGAATGTGGTGGAACAGGAGACTCACATCATGGATGTGCAGCTGACAAATCTGCAGCAGCTGCGTGATGCTGTCATGTCAATATGGACCAAAATCTGAGGGTAATATTTAAAGTACCTTGTTGAATCTATCCCACGAAAGATCGAGGCAGATCTGAAGGCAAAAGAGGGTCCAACCCGGTACTAGTAAGGTACCTAATAAAGTGGCCAGTGAGTGTATATGAGATGCTAAAACCTATGAAGACTAGTAATGTTTACTATTTCATGTACGTATAATGGGCGTCACAGTGATGGTTATGTTTAAGGCTGGGCATTCATGCTTAATTTATCAACATATCGGCCCTTTTTTAATGGAACAATTCATTTATATTCAAATTAGCCACCAATTCACAAAGCCATATCAGGTTGGTGACTTGTTTTTTGAATGAAAAAAAATTGTAATATGTTTGTTTTTTGACATGTAACTTTTTGCTGTCTGTTGCATATTTCCAATGCATCTATTAGTAACATCTGCTAACATTTCTACTCAAACCATGATTCCTCAAGAGATAAAGCTGCTGCAAAGCATAATCAAATAAACATATCCACTTATAATCGACTAACCATAGTTAAATTGAAAGAACTTTACTTTTGTTTACATTTGTAGCCTAAAGCCCTGATCAAGTTAGGCATCAGAACATCAACAAAGAGCAAAAACCAAACAAAAACAGACAAAGTGAGAGGAATAATGGCAGAATAATAGGCAGCAAAGCGAGGACTGTTTAATTCTAGTGTGTGGGTTTGATTTGCATACAGATAACTTGTCAAACGCCTTTTATTAAACATGATGGCTTTAATGACTAAATTGCTCCCTTATGGATTGGGCAAACTTGAATCCAAAAGCAACTTGTGCTACAATCGGGAAAATGGATGCTTTAATCTTTACCTAAAGTGCAGGGAGCAGACGGAGATTCAGGCCAGCAGTAGTTGTGTCTGAGCTCTGCTTCACACAGATCATATTTAAACAGGGCAGCAGGAGCAGACGGGCCTGCCAACATATCAAATCTGACCTTGCTACCCATCTGTCTCAGACCAGTCACTGGCCTCTCATTTACACACACACACACGGCTCACTTACTACTAATGTTAACAAAAGCAAGCTGGCATGAAAGAAATAAAACGGATCTCTTATTTGCCCAGGACCAACAAACTGATGTTAAACCTACACCGGCTGGCCTATCAGCACAGTACATGCAAGCAATCGATTGTAAAATAAATAAAATAACTGACTGTCATAAGCTTCTCAAATAAGCCATTCAACATCCCTCAAAGGCACACATCCATTGAGATCACAAAGAAAAACCACCTACTCTAAATGACAAAATGAAATCTTTTCATTTCTGAAAAGCTACATGAACTGGAAATGAGTTCACAAAGACAGAAATGCAGGATACGGCTCTGGAAAGGAATGAAAAGGCCACTTCAAAGGTATTATTGTTTCTACAGATTTACCATTAATAAGTATGTGTTTTGAGTTCTTTTTGTGTTTTAAATAAATGTATTATTGTTATTAATATTTATTATTATTCATACTGTCTTGTTATTCTGATAAACATGTTTTTAAAATAGTAAAAACAAAAAAGAAAATTCACTTATTATGAGCAAATACAAAGAGCTGATAATAACCATGAAGTGCTCTCTTCATTTTTTTCTATGTCCAGTGCTGTCAAAATATCCAGCCTTTTCATATCAAGTCAATACTGGAATTTCAGAAATGTTATTGTGCATATTTTTCTGCACTACTCAAAGTACCAAATACATGTTTGATTAAGTGCCTGCTGATAGGAGGCTGCTTTTAAACACTTCTGTATCCATTTGTGTAAGGACTCTGTGAAGTCAATAGGGGTCTCTTTGCATCATCACGTACTTTAGCCACATGTTTGTTGAGCTTGTGAACACAATGGTGTTTGAGCTTAGTCAGTAACCTGTGCTCTGGGTCAAACAAATTGATATCAGCTTTGTTAACTGCTTTTTGATCATCCGCAGCTATTTGTTGTTACCTGTGATGTTGAGGTTTTTAACTGTGTTGCAAACTTTAATCTTATATCTTTAATGCACTTCACACAATATTTGAAGGCAACATAATGAAGTACAAAAAAAAGAAAAAAACACTCTGTGGATTAAAATCTATGAGTTGACCTTTTTTAGTTGGAGCAAAAGCCTGTATTATATTGTTTTTGCTTTATAAACATTTCTGTTGCATTTGAACACTCCTGTTATTCAGCAATGTTTTAAACTGCACTGTAAAGATTTATTTTTGTATATAGAAATGAACATTTTGTTGCACTGAATCACTGTTATTCATAACTTTTTTTCAACCCAGGTTCATTCTGAAAACGTAGTCCTGTGGACGTTTCTGGAGACGGCGAAAAACGTCTCGATCTGCGAGAGGGCGGTGTGTGCGCTTTTTCACATCTCAAATGTCTTCCGCGAGTGCCGGCGCTGTTCTCGCGTAAACCTACCAGAGGCCACTATCGACCAACTGAATGACTGAATAATTGACTGGGTGACCGACCAATCGACTAACTCACCCTCCTCCTTCCCTAAACCAAACACATATTACAGATTGACCCGCCCGCCCGCTTACTTCCCTTAACCCAGCCAACGATTTACAAAAGCTGTCCAGAAAAAGAAAAGCCCTCGTCTGATTTTTACCACGTTTTCGGATTTTACCACATTGTCACCCTGTTGTTCACTCATTCATTTCATTTTTTGGATTCTGTTTTTGTCTTCCCTGATTTCTGGAACCGCTCTTCCCCGGACTCAAACCCGGTTGTCGACCCGGTAAGCGCCAAAAGGAACAGCGTCATACAGCCCTGTAGCGTTCGCCTAAAAAAATTAAATGCAGCCATACGTACCTCCGGCTACATAATTTGCAGTCTCCAGAAACGTCCTCTGGACTACGTTTTCAGAATGACCCTGTGTTGACTTTTTCAGTTTGAAATATAACTGAGCCTTTAAATGCCATTTATAAAGAATTTACAAAGTATAAATAGATGAGCTCACAACACAAATGGAATTTGTGTTAATAAAGTATTTATTAATATACACAGCAACTATTACTATATGCCTGACAAAATAAGATGTGTAATGTTCATTTGAATAGTTTATTTATGATTAACTTAGTCCTTAAACTGCTTAAATAACTGTTTTGAAAATAATACAATACTTGATGGGCGAAGCAGTGGCGCAGTAGATAGTGCTGTCGCCTCACAGCAAGAAGGTCGCTGGTTATGGTCAATACTTGATTTAGTAGTGACATATTAATCATTAACAAAAGTATGAAAATGCAATCATGCACATGAGATATTCTTATAAGTAAATAATAGAGCATTTGTAGCTGAACTTATAAACTGCTTAATAATGTGTGTGTGTGTGTGTGTGTGTGTGTGTGTGTGTGTGTGTGTGTGTGTGTGTGTGTGTGTATATATATATATATATATATATATATATATATATATATATTCTATAAATGTAGAATTACTGCTTTACAAAAGCTGAACTATTTGCAAATGCTTATTAAAGATTCATAGTTTGCAGTTATTATAAATTGGAAACTTTGCTCTCAGTGAAATCTATTTGCTCTGGAACTGCCCATCAGGGTCAGAGATATCCTTAACTAATTACATCTCATGTTTAATCACCACCGAGACATATACCAGAGCCAGAAGTAGATTCCAGAATAAGTGTCCAAAATAAGAATGCTCTAGGCAGGGTACATGAGTGCTGAACAACCTCTGAAGCCCTAGAGCTGTGAGGTTGTGGCATCTCCAGAGCTGTCGAAACTAATTCTAAAATAAATAAACCATATAAGTGAAGTCTAAACAAGTATATTCTGGTCTAAAAATAATTACCCATAATAGAAAACTATAGTGAGTTTTGTCCTCCGACCATCACATACGCTGAGAAAAGCTAAAGACAAAATGGTGAAATAGTACAAATGGTGAAATGGTACATGCTGGTAGAACAAACAAGAAAAAAAAACACTGCATTATTCTCCTCTTCAGCATTGCATATCACATATTCAATTGTTTCTGCATATTTTAAAAATTCTTGGATTTTGCATTCGTTTATCAGTAAGACTGATAATTGCAATAATTTAACTTTTTTTGTTTTTTATTAATTATTCTATATATTTTGTATTTTATTATCTTTCATTTTGTACATTAGATATTGCTGACAGGCTTAAAATGTCTTATGGCATACACAATTATATATAGTCCAGGCTTATTCTGAAAACGTACCACTATATACATTTCTGAAGAGCGCCAAATACGTCCCAGAAGCTACATTTTTTGCAGTTATTGTTTTTGTGAATCCACCAAAGGCCACTGTGTATGCTTTTTAATATCTCAAATTTCTCTTGGGAGTGCCATTTGTAGGGACATCCCAATAAAACATTTTAACTTCCGATACGATACCGATATTGCATCCTTCAGTATGAACCGATACCGATATAAATCTGATATCAGCACAAATCATGAATACTTTACTTTTACCTATTTTGTTAAGTGGAATGTATGAACGGCTAGATCAAACTGAGAACAAAAGTCAGCAACAGTATGGAAAAAAATGACCAATTTATTAAATATTGGTTGCATAAATGTGAACCTTTTACATAAGAATATATATAAAAGTATTAAAGAATAAAAATTAAGAGCCTGAAAAATATCTTAATTGAAAAAAACAAAAATATATATTTTTAAAGTGCAAAATACTAATTAAAGGTCACTTCAGTTATTTATTTTTTAACATCAGCAAATGGTAGAAACAGCTGAGAGCAGGAACATAAGAGAAAAAAGTATTGTTACTGTAATTGAACAACTGCTAAAGGTTCAGTGTCCAAAGTTTCAATTTTACACACAGCTTCTTGATAAATTTGTGATCAAGTTGAGCTGAAAAAAATATCTTTCACACAGTGGCGCAGATGTAAGGTATTGTTAAGTTAATAAAAATGTGCAGTATGGTTAGTACAAACATTTACATGATCAGATCTATTTAATCTGTGTTTGTATTATAAGAAGATTATGGCTGAATCAATGTTCCCATACATTATTAATTTTATATTAATACATATTGCGCATATTATCTTTAATATAAATATACTTGCAATAGCTTGATTGATACACACCTTTTCTCCACATCACATGAAGTAATGTGACTTTTAAGAATAATTTTATTTATCAAAATTCATTATATTTGCATAATATATTGCACATATTCCACCCTACTACCCACATGGGAAAAGTATGACAATGTAAATAGAGACAGAACTGCAAACTCATGTGCAAAGCAGACACTGTTATCAGAGCACTTTATCTTTCTGGGCTTTTTAAAGAAGAGTTAAATATGGGAATGCCTTTAATTAAATTTTCCTATTGCGCCAAAAGTAATACCATCCACTTTTTAAACTGTAATGGCCCTCAGCACCAGAATGACTTCTTATTCTTATTTTAACAGACAATTAAAACAACAAAGATGTTTAGCATTTAACACCTTTTACATGACACTGGTCCTTTCCAGTGTGTTCAAGTTAAAAAATAAAATAAAGAATAAGAAATCCACTATTTCACTCCTACTATCTATGTGCACCACTGAAAGGTCAAATCTGCTCCCTCTCTAGTCTTGGTGCTGCTGAGAGATTGAGATGCACCGGCCAAAGTTTGCGTATAAAGTAATGTAGAAACGCAGCTAAAGAAAGCAGAATCCTGGATATGTTAAGCGATTTAGAAATCTTGGCTAAATGCATTTTTTAAGTGCCAAATAGAGGACATGTCCGGGAAAAAGAGGAGGTATTTTCACCCTAAATAATGAGCTGGATCAGTCTATTTAGTAAATGGCTTTTCTTTTTCGTGTGTTCTTGCACTCTTCTCAAAGCTAAAGTCTCTGTGGGTCTGCATCGGCAGAGCACGCGACTCCGTGGCGGAGTATTTACACGCACACAAAATCAAGCCGCTGAGGTAAAGTCTTATTATATCACACTGGATGCACCACGATATGCCTTGACCGAATTGAGGCTCGCACGATGTGTGCTACGTCGCCATTCGGTGCCTTGTGTTGCTTAGCAGCGTATACAATAAAATCTAAAGATCGCTTGACGTGAAGTAAATAAACCAGTAACGTTAGACGTGCTGTTGTTGATAGCGTCAGCGTGTGCTACCGTCACAATAGATTTCTATCGTAATACATCATAACTTAGTGTGAAGAGCATGTTAAATATTAGACACTTTGCTAGCAAGCAGTGTTGTGATCACGTGGGCTTTGCACGCTGCCTCTGAACGCTGCTGGATAGAATAGCTGTAACGGAGTTAAGAGCACATCGGACTGCTTATATCGAAGATTTTTAACACAGTCCGATATAACTTTTTGGACTGATATCGGACGAACTTCCGATATCAATATCGGATCGGGACATCCCTATCCATTTGTGCTTGCTGTTCTCATGTAAATCCACCAGAGGCTGGCTGACTGACTGATAAGCGATCAATTGACACACCCTCCTCCTTCCCTAAACCCAACCAATAGTGTTTTTAAAAGCACCGATTGACCTGCCCACTCACTTTCCTAAGCCCAATCGACAGTTATAAAAAAAACTATGCAGAAAAAGAAAAGCACTTGCCTGATTTTTACCACGATTTCAGATTTTACCAGATTCTCACCCTGTTATTTACTTGTTTATTAAATTTTTCGGCTTTTTTTTTTGTTTAACCCGTTTTCTGGAATCGTTTGATGGACTCGAATCCCCATCATTGTGGTCAATTCTTCTCTGCGTCTCAAATATGCCGACGTACATGGCGAGCCACTGGACAAACTGGTAACAGTAGCAATATTTCCATCCACCTATTTTTATGAGCATTTTGCATTTGCATATAAAAAAACAGTTGATGGAAACGCATAAATGTTGAAAATGCGCCTTAAAAAACGTATGCGCATAACTGAGTAGGATAAACTTTTTATTTGATAAGAAAAGCTGCGCACCAGCTACGATGGAAACACTTCTACCGCACAAACTCCAGTATGCGCATTAAAAAAGGTCATGTGATTTTGTTATGAGATCATGTGATGATGAAAATGTGTGTGAATAGACAAACCATTATGCTGAGCACACTGTAGGGTATAAACGGGTATAAACAGGCAGTCCAGAATCGTAGTCGTATAAACAGGCAATAAGTCGTAAGGCAGGCGACTAAACAGGATAACAAGGATAAGCAAGGCTAAGATCAAGATACGGGAAGACAAGACTAGGAGAACGCGTTGTAATGTCATCAACAGATTAACAAGACTAACAGATTAACAAGTGGTTTAAGTAGTGAGTGCAATCAGTCTCTGACAAGGGTCAGGTGGTGAGAATGTAATCAGTCTAGATGAGTGAGCATGTGTGAGTGTGATCGGAGAGCATGTATGAATATGTAGTCCAGGAGAAGGCGGAAGTGTAGTCCATGGCTTGTTGTGTGGGAGAACCAGTAATCTATGACGAACGATCGCTAGTTATCGTAACAGTATTAGTGTTTTTATATAATTAATGAACTCCAAAATCAAGAGTGTCTGTGGTTCGCGTCTGACACCTTCAAATGCCACTGTGTGTTCACAACGTGTCAAGTCACTTATTAGATGAAGAAAAGATTGACGCAGCTTGTCCTACTGCAGCAAATTCAGTTTTTACTGTTGATATTTGGCCCCAGTTAATCAGGAAGTGACGATTTTGTTCACTTTGACTCGTTGGATGGAAACGCTGCTTTATTCGCAAATCATTCATTCGATGATCCAGTTTTGCACATAAAGATCATTCACATTTTTGGATGGAAACATAAGAAAGTAGTCCATATGGAGGTAAGCGGTCAGCTGGTAAGCGTGAAAAGCAATGGCGTCATACCGCCCCATATCGATCGTTTTAAAGACAAAATGCAGCCATACTTACTTCTGGCTACATAATTTGTGATCTTCAGAAATGTATACAGGACTACGTTTTCAGAATGAAGCTATGTTGATTATATATTTAATTTTTTCCATCAACAAAAATCTGATGGAAAACTCAGAACACCAAAAGTGCAAAATGAACAAAATAACGAAAACCAAAAATAACTGACAGCCTACACCTCTTCAAAAAAATAAACAATTTAAAAAACGCTGAACTTTATGCTTACATTGCAAATACATGTTTTGATCTTCCCAGATTCAGCAACACAATCTTCACCAACTGTAAAACCACAAAGGACTCAATGCTCCAGGGAGTTCCCACAAACCTGCGCCCATACAGGATTCGCTTATCAAGGACACTTTGTTTCCAGTGACAACAGCCTCTACACATTCACCTCGCTGTGAAGACAGATTGCTGCAGACAGAGCCAAAGAAGCACAGAGCCACCCAATGACAGTCCCCTCTCCTGCCCTGACAACAGCAGAACGCCAGTGACAAACCTGGATGCTTTACATTCACACTTCCCTCCCTCCATCTCAACAGACATAATAACAATACTTGCTTAAACTGAAACTAATGTAAAACTCTGTGATCTCCCATGGCATTGTGTTTCCATCAGAGGATGCAAATCAAAAGAGATTTCAGCACCCTCAAGCCAAGACTGTTCAGTTGTTGATCGTTTTGCTTCAGTGTATCCTCAGGAGCCACTGAAATTCATTTTGTTTTGTCTGTATCTTTATGACTCTCAGAGTGCTATTGACTTGAATTTTATGAATCACAAAGGATCACAGTTTTAGTGTCTTCAACGTTCTACAGAGTGGAAAAGAAAAGATTGACGTTGGGTGGCCTGAGGTTTATTATATTATCCTCAAATTTTACAGGGTCTTTTCTTTTCAAGACTTTTTAAAGACCTTCTCAGAATATTTTAGGACCTCATCGCCACTTCAAGTTCTAATCAGCATCAAACCTGACCTAACTAACAGTTGTTAATAAACAGTCGTTAATAAAGTTGTAGTAAACAAATCAATGGTGCACAAACATGGAACAGAACTCAGATAAGCTCGGAAGAAACAAAGCTTGAAAGAATAAATTATGCGGTTGTTTTATATCGACAGGCTTCAGCTAATTTTTAAACTCGTCTTTCTCTAACAAGGAGTATACGCAAACTTACATTTTTCCATTTTGCTGTCTGTTTTGCTCTTTGGTTTTACTCATAGACTGGAAAAGATATGGATGTAGTATCTGCGACTTACCCATGAATTTCTGAAAAGCACGAAAGAAGCTACAATTGGGCATGGCCAACCTGCGTCATTTTGTTTGCGCGTCATCACTCCAACCGAGGGTAACCAAATAAGGGCAAAGAGCGAAGCGGAGCTATAGGCGCCTGTTAGTATTTTGAAACACTTTAAACTTCACAATCTGTGACTTGTTTGTGTTCTGACTAAATGTGCTTGTTTGAACAATATATCAGTAAAGTGTTTAGTCCTTTAAAAACACTGTTCTAATACTTTGAGCCACTAAACAACATTGTTCTTATGATGCTTTTCCACAGCAGGAAAACGCCAATTATTTTCAAATACTTCAAATATGGTCTGTGTTAGTAAATGCAAGGCTATTGATGAAATCCAGGCATGACATTTATGACATTGTTTCAGATGACTGTTTTAAAGCATACAGCTAATCAATCTGTCAGATTCTGGAGTGCATTACAGGTATAAGGAAAATTATAAATAATAAATTATCTTAAATTAAACAAACACATTTTAGATATGGAAATAGTTCCAAAAAGCAACTGACTGTGTAAAGCCACATAAATCAACACAGAAATACGATGTATATTCCGAAATCAGCAGCAAATCATCTGGAATCAGCTGAGGTGAAGTTACGGCAACCATCGAGACATAGCTGTCACTCAAGTGGCCACGCCTTCCCACGTTTGACACAAATTACATGACAT
Organism: Danio rerio; assembly: GCF_052040795.2. Taxonomy (NCBI): domain Eukaryota; kingdom Metazoa; phylum Chordata; class Actinopteri; order Cypriniformes; family Danionidae; genus Danio; species Danio rerio. The sequence continues at coordinate 28,155,643 of NC_141036.1, read as the reverse complement.
CACCCAGACAGAGGAGCTTGGCCGGATGCGCCCCTGCCCAAACTAATCGCATGGATATAGTACGTCATTGTTAATATTAGGAGGAAAATAAATAAATTTATGCTTTTTTGGAATCAAACACTTTGGACAATGCTTGAATAAAATTTAAGACCTCATTAAAACCCGTTTAAGACTTTTTAATACCTTTTAAGGGCCTAAATTTTCTCATAATTAATTCATAATTGAATCAACTTTTAATACTTTTTAAGACCACGCAGACACCTTGTTTTAATTGTGGCCTGAACTATCCCTTTATCTTACAATATGATACGATGCAATGCAACTTTTTGACAGACTTTGAAATTTAGTATATATTTTTTATATATCCATAAGCGTAAGCCAACAAAACTGGCACAAATTATCAACAATAAAAAAAGTTGCTGCAACCAGGAGAAAACCATAGTGATAAAAAGAGGCTGATTAAAAGGCAATTGTCAGATGTTTGGCAATAAACCTTGTAAGACATAAAGAAAATTAACCAAATCGTTGATGAAAAACTAAAACAGCATTTTGCATGGTGTCCAATGAGAGTAGTGTTCTAGAAAGTCAGTTGTTCAATCAAATGATCTGTTAAGACAAAATCACACAAGTTTTTTTTTGCTGTGCGTCAAAGAATGTATTTGATAGCTCTGACCCTGCACCAGAACCCCTTACAGGAAAGTTTTCTGAAACTGAGATTTTTTTAACTAAAAGCTGAATACACAAGTTTTCCAATACAGACTCTCTCTCGTTACGTACGCCTTTATACATTTTTGGAGAGAGCAAAATACATCCCAGGAGCTATTTTTTTTTGCCGTTTTTGTTTTCGCAAATCCACCAGAGGCTTATTTCTAGAATATATTTTGACTTCTACATCTACTGGGCAAACTGGTAACAGCGGAAAAGCTGTCCATATGGAGGTAATCGGTCATTTTAAAGACGAAATGCAGCCATACGTTTCTCTTGCTTCATAATTCAAGATCTCCAGAAATGTATATAGGGCTATGTTTTCAGAATGAGCCGCTGTTGGAGTTTTCATGCATTGATGTATGAAATAAGACCAAATTTGGTGTCTAAATTAAGTGCCTAGTCATGCACTTTACTAATAGAAAACTATGTATTAAAGCAAAAAACTAAAAAATATCTTCATTTACTTAATATTCTAATGACTTGTAGCAAAAATTAAATATCTATCATCATTTTGTAAATCAAGCAGTGTATAGCCAAAAATAAACCTGTCCAAAAAAGACTGATTTGTGATCACAAATGTGTTTCTAATGTACCTTATTGCATAGCTTCTTATAGCATAAAATCCGTCTTTCTCAGTTGATGTCATGTGTTTTTCTTTGTTATTTTTGCATATTTTGAGATGTTGCACCATAACATTTTTATTTAGCAGATGCTTTTATCCAAAGTGTCTTACAAATGAGGAAGGCAACATTTGATCCTTTGTAAAAAGGCAATGTATAGAGAAAAATACAATTGTTATGAAGTCTGAAAGTTCAAATGACACTGGTGAAGTCAGCTTGCACTAATTTTCATCCATGTTTCATTCAATCTAGGCTATGAAGTGAAGAGTAATGTGCTCACATCCTAAGCTGCTTTGTTAACAGCAGCAAACAAAGAGAGTCCCCTCAGAAAGGCATTGATACTCTAAACTACATACTATCAATCGTTAAAAACAACATTTGCTGGTCAAAGTATTACCGGAGCCTTTAAACATCAAATTGCCATTTATGAAATCTGAGAGTATCATCTCTCAAAAAACAAGTGAAAAATCCATTAAATCAATAAACAAACGCCAGACACGTTTCTTGATTAAATATCGGATTTCAAAAAATGCCACAGCAACAACTGTCCCCAATTCAGCAAGCTAAAACAGTGCATCTCCTTGGGGTTTGGGATGACTGCATCAATTAGTGCACAGCTGGACACGTCTGAGACGGAGGCATGAAGCAGCCATTACAAGCAGCCTGCAGTTTTTACATCATCCTTTGTTTTATTTGAGAGTGATAACACAGCCACAGAATTTCATTACACAGATAAAACGCAACGAGGCTGTATGATTGCAGACAACACATGTGATATTAATCATGTTTGTAGTTTAGCTCATCACTTCGGATTATTAAAATATAGATTAGCAGTGTTGACAATACAAATGCTCATGTGGTGTGTATGTAAATAATAATCAATTAATTTGAGTTATTTAAAAAATGTAAAGAAATAATAATTGTACACCCATAAAAGCATATTAATCACAAGCAAAATCTCTAAAACATAAAAAGACTTCTTAATTTGAGTAAAATCATGTTCCATACTCAACTAGATATATTTATGTTCAAAATAATAAGTTAATTTAATTATTATTTATTCTGAAACAGATACATATCTGATCTACACTCATAAAATATATAGCATTCATTTATTCATTTTCTTTTCGGCTTAGTCCCATTAATAATCTGGGGTCGACACAGCAGAATGAACCACCAACTTTTCCAGCATATGTTTTACGCAGCGGATGCCCTTCCAGCTGCAACCCAGTATTGGTAAACACCCATACACACTTATTCACACACTACAGGCAATTTAGCTTACTCAATTCACCTATACCTACTGTCTTTGGATTGTAGGGGAAACCGGAGCACCCGAAGGAAACCCACGCCAACACAGGGAGAACATACAAACTCCACACAAAAATGCAAATTGGTCCAGCTGAAACTTGAACCAGCAACCTTCTTGCTGTGAGGTGACAGTGGTAACCACTGAGCCACCGTGCCATCAAAAAATATAGCTTAAGTTACCAAATGGTACAAAAAAATAACAAAATGGTCAAATCTATTAGTTATATCTGTGCAACTAACCAAAATTGAATCACAATCGCAATTTAAAACATTGCAATTAGCTAATCGCAAGAGGCTGTGATATGAAATATTTATGTATTATTTCATTTCCCCTGCCCAGAGCAAATGCGTGACTGTCGTCTGTGTAGTCTAACTAGCCAGTTGAGTGAGCACATTTTTGTTCTGCCCAATCAAAATTGCGCAACCAAACTATGTGGAACACCCACATTAAAATAAACAAACAGGAAAGTGTAAGATAATGGCATTTGATGCTTCAGAAGCATTAATAAACAAATTAATATATATTTAAAAAACAGCATTGGTAATATGGGAATATTTTAGTTTCTAAGTCATATTGGTCATTATTAGAAGCTGTTGCAGGATTTTTGCCACGGCTTACAGATATTTAGCTGAAGTTTGACTACAAAATTAAACCACAAATCAAATCGCAATATCTATCAAAAAAAATAAAAATACAATTAGATATTTCCGCCAAATTGCACAGCCCTACTATTGGTTCAACGCTTGAAATGTAAAACATAAATGATCTAAAAATTATGCAAAACATGAAGACGACAATTAAACTGATCATTCATTTTGGGATTTTTATTTAAAAAAAAAACATAAACTTATCCTAATAAGATGCATACAGCTGAGCTTGTACATTTGTTTAACTGTTCTTGAAAAATAATCACAAGTAATTAATGATCAGACAATATTAATAATGTTGACAAAAATAAAATTAGATCAATATAACGAATCAGTGAGTGACATCAGTGGCGATTCAATTCTGTTGTTAGGGTGTTAAATTACAAATCTGACCATATTTAACTCTATTTTACCGTGTCAGCAAGCATCTCATATAACACATTAATATAATTAATATAACAATCCACTTCACAAAATAATTACTCTCTAAATCCATGTAGTCCATTAGTATTATTGTTCATTACTCATGTAAATACACATGCAAAACGAACACTGTTAAGTGTTTCCTCAGGCCCAATATTTCAAACCACATGTAGAAACAATATATCATGAAACCCACAAGTCTGCACCAAGAATTATAAGGCAATCCACTGACTAATGTGAAAAAACATATTAAGATGAAATACATTATGTTTCTGTCATTTACATGTACCAGAAATGTCAAAAAAATATATATACTTATATTATAACAGAAACCGATTTAAATCACACTTAATTACGAAGAAACCTGATCAAATATAAATTACCGTCTGGTTTCTTTCCAGTTAAGCTACCGAACAAAACCTGTTATTCAAGATTTCCAAAAACACTCAATATTTGCGAGATAAAAACCCATTTAAAGCAAACACTTCAAACGAATTAGCCTTCATGGAGTTTGTGAATGTAGCACAAACCTAAAGTGGGTCAGTGTAGCATCGGCTTTACTTCTCTGTTACTGACTGAAGCAAACCAATGCCAAGGATGAGTCCGAAACAGCTAAACAGTATATCAAATATCTCTGACTGCTGAGGCCAAAGAAAAAGTGCGGGACACCAGCGCTTCAGTTTAGATGGCCATCTCTGGCATGTGAGGCAGGTCTGTGCACACTGTAAACACCCAGCGATATATATCTGCCAATTTCTGCTCTGTTGTCACATTAAATAGATTTGTTTTCACATATGGTGCTCGGGAGAAAGCGTGAAAAACGATTTCTTACAGCTTTCCCTGTTTTTACAGCCTGTTCATTTACACTACACTTCGGTAATGATACAATAATCCACAGTAATAATGTGTGCCGTAACCTCACCTAATCCTGAATGACATTATATAATATTCTCAAACCGAAAGAATGAGATCAAATCGCATAATAGGAAGTGTAACAGCCGTTTACTGTGTAAATGCGGGTCGCTTTACAATGAAAAGTGACATATCAACAGTGCTGTTGATTCATGCAGTCATAATCAGAAATCTCTTGATCCCTGTGTTGATTTAGTAACCCTCCATATCCGGTTTGGCAAGAGAGAAAGAAGAATGTAAAACATTCTTAGTCTCAATATGCATAATGGGCTATTTATACTTATAGCCTTGAGTTTTCAAGAACAGTGGAGGTTTATGCTAAGCTTATTCATAAAATGACCTTCATATTGACGACTGATTGATTTTAGCATGAAGCGCTAAATGTGTGTTTGTGCTAGTGCCTCCTCATGTGTAAACATCTAGATGTAGACAGCTGTATTTTATCCAATGAATTGTGGTGAATACTGACTAAAGTCAAAGCACAGAGCATCATACAAAGAAGCTATGGTCTTTAAAGTGATCATTCCCAGCTTCACAAAACCAAACTGAATGTTCAGAGCTTGTACTTCCAGCCATGCGGCCATTAAACATCAAAGAACTGATGTAAACAAAGACTTCAGACAGCAAGCTGAATGAAACAATAACCCTCAAAGAACAACTCGTAAATTTGAAACTTTTCAAAGTTCCATGCAGAAACTTTAACATCCATAGAAACTTTTAATTTCATAAAAAGTTTTCAATAGAGAGTTTATTAGATTTGTTAAAAAGGACAAAATGGACCTTTTAATCTTCCTTGGGTAACCAAAAATGGTTCTTCTAAAGGCTGATTTACACTTTGGAGTTGAGTGATCGCCGTGAACCATAGGGCATGCCTTGCGCGTAGTGGTGCATTTATACTTCTGCATGCTGTTTAAGTTGCTCTGCAATAACACTTTCAAAATGCTATCTGGCAGTGGGACTTTAGATTGCTCTCTGTTGATTTTTTTTCTGAATTCTACCTTAATGTACAAGTATCTCAAACTGGCTTATTCAGAGGCGGGAACCAGTGGACGTGCAACAACTTTAATCAAGACAAAAGCTTCCAATTGGAGCTACTTCATGGAACTCAACACTCACTTGTCAACACTCGTTTCAACAGGCTCGCTCCACTCCCACAGCTCTCAGCCCCACCCACACTCGTCACCGATATCAAGCCGACCAATCACAGAGCTTTGCTAAGTGTTGTCGCAATATGTAGTAACATTTTTTTGAGAGGTACACAACAGTGTCAGAAGGCAAGGGGTATGTGATTAGGGTTGTCATGATACTGGAATTCGATACCAAACGGTACTGAAATTTGGTGCAGTAAACAGCTGTGTTTTCGATAAACGGATGAGCTTTACAGCCAATCATAATCATTTCTGTTGAGCACATGAACACAATGGCAAATCAGTGGTGTTTAAGAACGTGCTCTACAGCGCTCAAATGTTCGCGATACTAATTTGTATGGAATTCCAGTATTGCAACAAAACAGTGACAAAATGAGCATTAAGTAGATATAAACTTTCAAGTTTTTCGTTTTGTCACTTACAGCCAAATGAATCAACGACCGATGTCAACTCTGTTTATCAAATCTTCAGACCAATGATATGCTCTCTAGCATTACCTCCCGCCCCTTCAAGACACTATTGCTGTTGCTAAATATCTCTTATTTATGTACATCGAAAAGCATTCCAACCGAGGGTTCACCAAAACACTTGCAAATCTAAGAAATTATTAAACGCCTGTTTAAGATTCATTGATGAACTATTTACATTTAGTATTAAGATGCATTTTAATTAATCAACGTTAAGAAAAAAAAAAGCCAACTCTTGACCACTTTCAGAGATAGTGGAAAATGCATTTTATCAGATTGCTCAAAACATGCAGTCAAATGGATTTTAACATCCACAAAAGATTACCTGATACCCATTTACTGGCAACTATCATTATGGGAAATGTTGTAAAAAAAGCCATTTATACTTTGCTACATTATACCAGAACGTAAGGATTATGATCAAAAATGTGGTTGTCATCCATATTCTTTTCACTCACCAGCGTTCCTGCTTGATTGTCAATGCCTGTAACACTGGTTTATTCACTTAACAGGATTTGTGTGTTGCACTAAACTCTGAGTTGGATGGTTGACAAATCTGAACAAGCAGGCAGGAAGACACACATTTAATACATTAATACCAGGTAGTTGGGAAGGTTACTATAAAAATGTATTTCACGTCGATGAGTCAGAATTCTGTGCTTTCATAATAAAAAAACAGTATTTTACTACAGATTACAAAATCCACTCTTTAAAGAGTCATTTGTAACATACATTTTCATCAAGGTTAGCAGCTTAATCTAAATACTTTGAAACATTAATAAGGGCCTTTTTCCTACATATTATTTTAAATCAGTTTTCAATTAAATGTCTATAAAATATAAATAGATGATTGGTTTACATTCATTGTACTTATTTTGTCTTCAGGAAACATGGAAGTATTAGCTGCTGAAAGGCAGTAAATAAAATGTAAAATTGAATCAAATTAAAATGTAAAACTGTAGTTAGCATCCTGTTTAAAAGTTTACACCCCTGTTCTCAGTGCATTGTGTTACTTGGTTGAGAATCAGTGAATGTTATTACTTTTAGTTAGGGTTTTATTTGAGACCCTCAGTTGTCCTTGTAAAAAAATAATAAAAGTGAAAACTACACTGTCACTGTTGGAAAGTGCTACAATATACAGAAGATGCTGTAAACTTTCTGAAGGAAAGTATCCAGTTTAACTGATCGGGACAAACAAAGGATTCATTAACAACTATCACAAACATAAAATACTTTAGATCATCCAGGTAACAATAGATAGTATTATTTAAGAGTATGCAAGCTTTTGATTAGGATAATTTCTAGATATTCAATAATCATTTGTGCCTTGGTGAGTATAAACAGCTGTTGTGTGAAATAGTTTATTCAGAGCACTAAACAAAATAAAACAAGCAATTATACGATCCTGCTTATTTTATTGTAATGATTACAGTTTTTTATATTCTGCAGGGGGGGTGTAAGGGGGGGGGGGGGTGTAAACTTACGAGCAGAATTGTACCTCCAGACAAATCAAACAGATTTAGAAATAAAAATTAATAGGCTGCAACCAATAGAAACCTAAAGAAATAAAATGGCATTGCCTTTTATACACAACCGTTAAGAAGGGGCCAGTGGACCTGCTATGATACATACTTATAATACAATTATTACAATTTAATAGCTTTGAATTCTTTTTTTTTTTCTTAAAATTTTAGCAAATTTGTTCTGTTTTTGTCATTTTATCATTTGTTTCATATATCTTTAATTATGAATAATATAATTTACTAATTAAACAAATTATTTTGAATAATTTAATTTATTATTTAATATAGGCTACATTTAGTTACCTCATTACATCACAATAAACTAAATGAAATTAGTGTATCTATATACATTTATTTACAGTAAAAAAACAAACAAACATTTTATTAGATAACATTAGTTCAAGTAGTCAAAATGTTTACTTTTTAGTTAAAGATAACTCTAGCCACTGATCAGGATATCACATATGATGGACAAAATAACTAAAGAAAGAGCTTGGATTAAATCAGACCCGAGTGAAAGCAGAAGGGGTGGAGGACCAGTTTTAGCATATCTTAGCAATAAAGAGGTCAGTCTGCACACAGCACACAAACAGCAGGAGGTCAGAGAGAGGCTGTAAACCACCTCAGCCCTTACCACAACACAAGCATCTGCCCACGATTTGACAAGCTAAGTTCTTGTGACATTGAAAAACCGACCAAGACACACGTACACACACATACAGAATGACGACCGCAAACACACACACGACCACAAACTGACCACGGTAGTGTCGCGAGACGGTCGTCTACATCGACAGGAGCTCCTTTATGACAAACCTGACAGACAGTGGAAACAAACACAGACACCGGAAATGCGAAACGTATCAAGGTACACTTCAAAAGCCCAATGCATTATTTGGGTCAACAGCGAGATACGCATCGGCCAGCCCGTCCTTAACCCTTAATTCACACTGAAGATGGTTCACGGACTGCTCGTTTATAACATCTGACCCAATTCTGTCAGCAAACCTGATGTTACCTTAACAGGGGGGAAACAGCGGTGTGATTACTACAAATTACAAGGCAGATGCCACTAAATTCGATGGTCACGTAAAGGATTAAACGACAAAATTTGCACTTACAAATTTCTTTTGAATGATATTTCTCTTCGGCCTTTCCCTACTCATTTTGCCCTCCAGGTTGAACTCATTAAAGGTCAGACGGCCACATCAATTCTGATTAAGAAGAAAAAAATCTTTCCGTTGTTGTAGCACGTGATTATTTAAATCCCTGGTAGCAAAATGTCGAGGTAGGCAGAGAACGTTGTATCCCGGTCGATCGGCGAAGCCTGTCTTTCTCTTTTTCACAGCCCAAGACACGATAGAGGTAAAAGAATCCAAATCCGAAGATCCATGGCGATTAAAAAGGGTCTGTGTGAAAAAAGCAGCGGCAACATTTCCACCGAAACGAGCTGGAGTAGCCAATCTTCCATTTGAAAGCTGAACGGCGTATTGTCAGGGCTCCCCGCACCACATTCTTGCAGTCAAAATAAAAGCCAGCTTTTGGCTCCCATTCTCGTAGCTCGTAACGTGTCGTTTACTGTTACATTATGCGGGTACAAAACGGCCAAACGCACCGATTTGAAAAATCTGGAGTTGGTTTTTGCCTGCCGCTGTGCTCCCTCATATTGTGTGAACTCAATGGCACCGATGTTAATGCGACCTAGTGGCGTCTTTCATAGGAGGATCCGTCCTATCATTCACCCTCAGCACGTTTAGCGGTACATTTAAAAAGGCTGTCTCGAAACACCTCACTAATCTGGACTTTTAACATGTTTGAATTTCCTTTAGCCCTATGGATTCTGAACTATTATTACTAAACGGTATTTGACTGAGCTGCCAATTGTAATTACTGTATAATAAGTTCATGAAAACAATTATGCATAAAAAAGACTGCATTCTTCCAAATAGGGGGTTTTGCAGAGATGGAATAGACAAAAAATATTTGGTTCCTCAAAAAAAAAAGATTTTCTTTGTGTCAAAAACTTTTAAAATGTGCTTTTTTATTATGAAGAGCTTTTTTATTATTATTTTTATTTTTATTTTTTGCAGGAATGGAACTGACCATAGAATCAGGGGTGGACTTTGCCAATAAGCAAGGTAAGCAGCGGCTTAGGACCCCGGGAAATTAGGGGCCCCAGCCAATGTCAAGAAGCCTATATTAATCATATAGCTATTTTACTAAATTTCTATCATACACTCAAATAATATTTTTTACATGTTTAAACTACTTTATTAAATGAGCTGAAACAACACAATCTTTCAGATTTCATTGGGACAACTTAATTTTTTAATGTTCAATAAACATACATTTTTTGAAAAGTGTTGAAAAGTTAATGGATTTGATTTTTGATTTTTTTGGGGACAACATGAATGAATTGTGTGGAACCCTGCATTTTCGATAGTATATGTTGCAAAATCTGTCTTTAACCAATAAGATTTTAATGTTACTTCTTTTCGAAACTGGGGCCCCCATGAATAGTGGAATGTTTCTTCAATACTACACATGCAAATATTAATATCTAACCACAAATATGGCTATTTAATTGCACATAGTTAGTTAGTTTATTGTTTTTTTGTTGTTGTTGTCAGTTTATTGTTTTTAATTTTACATTAAGAAGATAAAAGTTCATGCGACCCATTGCTTTTTCTCTTGCTGAACGATTCATCACTCTCCTTATCTATCAACCAAAGAAGGACTCAGTTGGAGGTCAGTTGTTCTGACTGCTGCTGCTGCACAAAAAAAAAAAAAAAAATCCTAAAAATATGGCTGGATTCATCTGCTCCAGCTGATCCTGGAGTCTCTATCTACTGGACATTATTAGTTTGGAATACACTACAGCTAAAATAAATGATGCCAGTAAAAAAAAAAAACTGTACAATTTTGGTTAAATGAGAGAGACTGTCTGATGTTTCAATCCTGATTTTGTACCTTTTATTACAGTATTACTGTTTTTATTTTATTTATTTTTTTGTTTTGTGGATCTCAGGCTTTGTTCAAAATCAAAATGTCAAAAAAATGTCAACAATAAAAGAAAATAATCATGAAAGAAGATAAAAGTTTCACTTAAAATATATTTTAGCATGCAGTTTGTTTACAAAGAACAAACAAACAAAAAATAATCTATAGAGAAAAAAATATCCTCAAAGAAAGAGAAAGTTTTGAGTTTCAGTGCTTGGACCCCATAACAGGACTTGCTTACAAATCACATCATCTAATTAAAGTTAGAAACCAAGTATTATAATACTCATTTAAAATAATATATTCTGATTAATTTCGGGTTACTTTTAATTACTTTTGTATAAAATAATTTAATTTGATTGGGATTTATATTGATACTCAAAAAAGTGAAAGAGGGACAAAATCACAAAACAATAGCTCAAATCAAAGACGTGTAAGCTTTTAAATATGTTATTAAATTATTGAAATGTTAACTTCATTTTTTTGATAATTATTTAAGGCCAAAAGAGTTTAACTGATAAGTAAATTGAGGAAATTTCTCCATTACATAAACAAACATAAGCAGCGATTATATATATATAGTAAGTTTTACAATAGCAGTGTTTATTTATTTAACTCATTTTTTTTTTCATTTCATACAATGGATTCTAATTATTTAATCCAGATGCCAATATCAGATTGAAATCAGTAGTGTCAATTTATCATTTATTTCTAATCAGTAGCATATAAAATGAAAATGAACATAAATGCGACACAATTCACATGGAAACCCTTAAATGCTTTAAGGGCACACCCTTGATCCACATCTGCCAGCATATCCCAGAATGCATTGTACTATGCCAATGTTGGTGAAATCAAGGAGTCTTTAAGGATTATAGCAAACCCCTCTCTGTGATAATCCATGGATTATTTCTAAAAATAAACGCACCGATCAGCAATTCCAGTATATGGGGATGAATCTGATGGGGTATTTTCCTCATTACAGTGTGAAGTGTTATGAGTCATTCATTTAAATCATACATGCGTCATATTCTGTTATTTATTTGTACAAGTTTGTTCGATTTGATTTAGTGGACACTATGCAAGCGGACTTACAAATGAGAACAAGCAATTTATCAAGAGCTAACAATGTGTGCATTACCATCGAGTTACAAAAATAACAGAGAAAAGGGACATTTATTATTGTCATTTTGATGTATAATCCCCATAATGCTTAGAAAACAGTACAGGCTGCTTAATTTCCAGCTGTTGTTTCCTTTGCTTTTTTATTAGCTGGAAATGGTGCTGGAATATTCCTGATTGTGCAGCTGTAAGATCTGCTGAAGTCTAGTCTTTGTCTTTCTAGCAGGAAGAACGTTATCATTCAGCCAGAGCCTGAGGGCAGATAGGCCCCTTTAATTGGAACAGCGTTAAAAATAACCTCAAGAGGTATCAGGGGCATATCACAGCACAAGTGCCCATTTCATTACTCTAGAGTTGTAAATGCCAACAGGAAAATCAAACTGCAAGATATCGGTAATGGTTTTTGTCAGATGATTAAACCAGTGTACTACCAAACACTTGAGGAAAATAGTTTTACAATGCAAAATGCCATAGTTACAGTGCTCAGTACAATTAAGTAAACCCCATTTTAAAATTTTATATTTGTATCAATTTTTCAGTAAATATAGGCAATGAATTTTAAACAAAACATATTCATTAAACAGATATATGTATTAAAATTATATTTTAGTCATCAAACATATTAAGAAATTGAAAGTTAATACCATTACATTCAAGCAAAATATTGCAACAAATTACAACTTACATTTTTCAATTTATTTGCTTCTCTTGATTTTTCCTCTTTTTAAAATTTTGTACTTAATATTTTTCTATAACATTTAAATTTGGCTGTTGTGGACCATTCACATACACACACCGGCGACGCAGTGGCGCAGTAGGTAATGCTGTCGCCTCACAGCAAGAAGGTCGCTGGGTTGCTGGTTTGAACCTCGGCTGAGTCAGTTGGCGTTTCTGTGTGGAGTTTGCATGTTCTTCCTGTGTTCGCATGGATTTCCTCTGGATGCTCCGGTTTCCCCCACAGTCCAAAGACATGCAGTACAGGTGAATTGGGAAGGCTAAACTGCCCGTAGTGTATGAGTGTCTGTGTGTGTGTGGATGCTTACCAGAAATGGGTTGCAGTTGGAAAGGGCATCCGCTGTGTAAAAACATGCTGGATAAGTTGGCGGTTCATTCCGCTGTGGCAACCCAGGATTAATAAAGGGACTAAGCTGACAAGAAAATAAATGAATGAACTTTGTGGACCGTTATCATAAGTTATTCTGTTAGATAAGCTCCAGATTTGGTTTCAGTACTGACTATTGTATAGATTCCTATTAAAATATGAATTTAAAAGATAGATTTGTGAGGGGTGTATTTATAAACGCTGAGCATTATAAGTATTATTATGACCAGTCATTGAATCACAAGAATACACTGAAACTTCTGAGTGTTTATGGCTGATATCTACACTTCAACTTTGTCAAATCAATAGTGTAGTTAACTCAAAATTTCCTGAAAGTTAATTCTACTCATTTGAAAAGAGTTTTGAACTCAGTGTTTAAGGTGATGTGTTAATTAAATACCTCATTACTTTAACTTGAATGAAGTTCACAGTACACATCAGGATTAGTTTTTGAACTTAAATGGTTTGTTGTGATTGTTTTTTTCAAATGGTTTGAGTTACCTTAACTTATTGGGTTTTACAGTTTAGGATTTTTCCCGTCAGTTAATTAAGAAAAAAAAATATAATATATATATATATATATATATATATATATATATATATATATATATATATATATATATAAATAATATAGAAGACTATTGTAGCATCGTTAGTTTTGTTAAATCACATAAAATGAGCTTGCTGCAACGTAGGCATGGGCAGATTCTGACAGTATGATAACCTTCGATAAAAACATCACGATTTCACGGTATTGTAATTACTGCTCTAAAATATGTTATTTTTTAATGTCTGGGAAAAAACTAAAAAAAAAATTACACAATATAGTTTAATTTGAAAAACATTTAAATTATTTTGAAACAGTGAACAAGTCTGGCTAAATAATTCAAATAAATTATTGACTTGTTCTGTCTTCGTAAGTTTCAAAAACACAGAGTTCTTTACACTTTGAAACAGTATCTTTGGATATCTTTTCTGCTATAGATCCTGCTGTCCTAAAAACAAAAATAAATATCTAAATAAATATCTAAATAAATAAACAAATAAATAAACTTTTATAAAAAAATCGTTCACATACCATAGAAACGGTATAGCAGAAAACTTTGGCAGTTTTAAAACTTTGACTTTTCCATACCGCGGTATAGCTTGAACGCTAATCGTACCATGCCTAGTGGTACGGTACTGTACACTTTTTTCTTATCAGTTAATTTTGAAAAAGAAAACATTGTATTAATCTTAGTTTTGTTAAATCATATGAGCCTGCTGCAGTTTGCAAATCAAGACCATTTTCTCCCATTTAGATCTAGAAAATAGGGTTTTAAGTAGTGTATTTATATATATGAGTGCTGTAATTCACCACTAATAATGGGCCACCCTGCTGGCAGGGAAATCAATTCATCTCTTTAAAACATGCCTGTCCCTGGGGCAGAGTCAGAGATGTAGGCTAATTGTGAAGCACTACACTTTGAAGAGAAGTGCTCAACAGAACAGAAAAGATTTTTGGTTGATTGCCAAACCAAGCAAACTCTCAAGGAAGTAGTTTTCGTCACAAAGAATGGACACAGTTCAAGTTGGCTGAGATTGATCTGCTGTAAAAGATCGAGAGTGTTTGCATTGTTTGCTTAAAGGGCTGGTTATTTGGATTATTTATCTATCACTCTCATTAAAATATAACCGGCTAAACCTTTGCACACATACTGTATGAGAAGTGAATAATAAATAATTATGGTGGACATACCTTTAACTGTAGAAGATGGACTTGGGGTTTTTAGCACAAATCAATTGGGAATCAGTGTGTTATGGCCAACAATGAAACAGTATGTAAAAGAACAAATATTACACCTTGTTCATTAAGACTGTACTCAGATTTAACACTAAGTTTTTTTAGAGTTCTGTATAGTAGAAATAAAAACATATTTGCTTTACTGGAGCTTCAGTATAGTGAATTATTTTGAAGTTGCTTTCTGATGCAGAATCTCTTCATGTGGATTTTCGAACAGATGGAGGCCACAGGAAAGCTGGAGCTGTGCTACAGCCATTAATAGCCATCTACTAAATGTTCTGCAATAAATGCAGTGTCCCTCAGCACCAACACAACCACCAATATATATTTTATGTCTTTATTTTGTTCAAATCTTTAGCAATTAAGCCTCCACCTGCTTGGCACATCAGTAATATAATTACAACTGTTATAATGCTGCATAGGCGACGCAGTAGGTAGTGTTGTCGCCTCACAGCAAGAAGGGCGCTGGTTCGAGCCTCACCTGAGTCAGTTGGCGTTTCTGTGTGGAGTTTGCATGTTCTCACTGTGTTCGCGTGGGTTTCCTCCGGGTGCTCCGGTTTCCCCCACAGTCCAAAGATATGCGAAACAGAATTGGGTAGGCTAAATTGTCCGTAGTGTATATGTGTGAATGAGTGTGTATGGATGTTTCCCAGAGATGGGTTGCAGCTGGAAGGGCATCCGCTGCTTAAAAACATGTGCTGGATAAGTTGGCGGTTCATTCCGCTGTAGCGACCCCTGATTAATAAAGGGACTAAGCTGACAAAAAAATAAATGAATGAATGTATGAATAATGCTGCATATAGAAATCTTGTCACACTAAGAATTTATGAATGGGATTCATATGAAACATGTAAAAAATCCCTTATGAAGATTAACTGTGGGTTTTATCACAGTTGTAAACATGTTTTTGTCAGATTGATTACCATATTTTACCACAAAGATAATGGTTAAACTATTAGTTAGTGTAGCAAAACCATGGTTAATTGTGATTACTTTTTAACTATAATGTTTTTATTGGTCTGTTCGTTGTAAAATTTTCATAAGAGATGACAAGTATCAATGCCATGGTTAATTTGGGGTGAACATTACTGAACTACAATAACAATTGTTTTGTTTGTGGTTATTTTTATTAAGGAAGGAAATAGTTCAAATAATAAAGCCAAATGTAAAAATAATAATGCTTACAAATGAACACATAATGTCCATCAAACAACTACATAAGCACCTAATCTTTCTTGTGAATGAAATGTGTAACAAGTTACAGTACTTTTTTATGACCATTTTACAAAAGATTCATGGGCTTCTCACTCCCCCTTCTGGTCATCTGAGTGACTAGCAATTTTGTGACGAGATACGAAAACATGAGTTAGAAACAGTTTCAAGTAGCTTGCAGTTTTTGACAGTCGCCTTTTTTGGAGGGGTGGAGGCTTGACTATTACCCACTAATGATTTATAGGAAGTCGTACCTTTGGTCTTAATCGGTGCTTCATTAACCACATCTAGTACCTAATATTTATATGTAGACACATGACAGTCATACGTTTCCAGGGAATACAGAGGCTGCGATCGACTGTCACGCGAGTGGTAAGGCTATATGACTAAAAATATTTCAAATAAGATGTTTACAAACAAATGTGCTAGCGTGCTGTTTTTACAATGGGCTTTAGCTCATGTATGCTAATGGCTAATATTCTCACAGGTTATGGAGAAGCCATGCATATTAACCAAGACACTTGGAGCTCCTGGAAGCATCTATAAGTGTTTTGAACCTTGCATCGACAAACACTTCACTATAATCCCATACGAGAGGTTTGTACAGAGGAAAGAGGACTTCGCTGCCAAAATCCAGGCAGTGTTTTCGTGGGGTCCCAATATTAATGTTGACCGAGACCTGTTACAGTCTTTGCCGAACCTCAAAGCTGTCATTAATGGAGGGGTAGGAGTGGACCACCTTGATATTCCTCTCATCAATAGCTTTGGTGTTAAAGTGTCCAACACTCCTCATGTAGTGGATAATGCTACAGCAGATATTGGCATGAGTCTGATGTTGGCATCTGCCAGGAAGATTATTGAGGGTGAGAATTGAGACCAGTTCTTCAGTTGGTCCTGTTTTCATACTTTTAAGTTCATTGTGATTTTTTTTTTTTTTTGGTTTCTCTTTAGGGCAACATTTTTCCAAATTTCGGGAGTCTGATGATTTTCCAGAGTCCACTATGGGCACTGATGTTAGCGGGGCCACTCTGGGCATCATCGGCATGGGGAGAATTGGGTACAAAATAGCCAAGAGGGCTCAAGGGTTTGACATGAAGATTCTTTATCACAATAGAAATCGAAGGTGAATATTTTGCACTTTTTTATGTCTCATTTTCTGTTCTTTTGGATAAAAATGATTAGTTATTGCTTAACAATTAGACTTTACTATTTGCTTTACTATATGCAATGTCCAGTCTGAATTATAGTTGACCTGGATCTATGGCTGTGCGATTTAGGAAAAATATCTAATTGTGATTATTTAAAAAAAAAATTTGACAGATAATGCAATTTCAATTTGATTTGCAATTTGATTTTGTAGTCAAGTTTCAGCTTAATGATGTGTATCGTAGCTTTTTACTGCTAAAATGCAGAGTGTTAGTTAAAAGAAAGATAGTGTAGCTTATTATACAAATAAAAAATAATTATTAAAATACAGAACACTCAGCAAACATGGCTAAAACAACTCTGAAATTGTACTTTGCTGTTACTAGCTATCAGATTGAGTGTCATGGCAGTACTTCCAATTGACTTTTTAGCTAGACACTACTTATATAGCTGCCTGTGGTATTTTTTAAGGTGCTGTTTTGTAGTATTTCCTTGTGCTGTGGCAACAATTCTTACAAATTAACTGTTTTTGTTCAGTGTCTGTGACTTTCAAACCAAAATGTTCCCATATTCCCACATGCATTTGCTCTCGGCGGGGGAAATTAAATAATACATATATGTTTCATATTGCAGCCTTTTGCGATTAGCCAATCTCAACGTTCCATATCTTGATTGCAATTCGATTTCGATTAATCGCACAGCCCTACCAGGAACTATAAAATTGTATGTAATCACTGTATTTATATGGAATTTATACAATTTATGTAGAATTTAAAAAAAAAAAGTTTTTCTTAATTACACTTTTTAGGCCCTGCATACACCCGGGGCAATGCGGCGCAAGGCATGACACAATTTCTGTTTGTTAGTTTCAGCTTGGCGCACGAGTCATTTTGACATTTTGCGCCACGCTTTTTAAATAGCAAATGCATTTCCGCTTATATGTGTGCCCGTAGGCGTTCAGGTCTAAAAGAGGAGCTGTGTTATGGCGCATTGCTGGCGCGTTGCTATTTTGAGGTGCTATAATAGACTGTTTAATAGCCCAGATCAAAGCTAGTCTAATGTCCAGCGCAGACCGCGTTAGTTGTGCGCCTGGTTTACACATTGCTTAATACAGACAGAATGTACAGCAATATGCAAATATTTTTACAAATGAAAAAGAATTAAAGGATTAAAATATTACAAATATGATTATTTTCTAGACTACATAAATATACAAACCATACTTTCATGCCTTCCTTATCTCGGGGAGCTTTTTCAGTTTATTCATAACAGTTTGCTTTTTTCATTCGTTCATTCTCTTTTTGGCTTAGACCCAATATTAATCCGAGGTCGCCACAGCGGAATGAACCGCTATGTTATCCAGCACGTTTTTACACATCGGAGGCCCTTCCAGCCGCAACCCATCTCTGGGAAATATCCACACACACTCATACACTACAGACAATTTAGCCTACCCAATTAAACCTGTGCCACATGTCTTTGACCATGTGGGGGAAACCTAAGCACCCGGAGGAAACCCATGTGAACACAGGAAGAACATGCAAACTCTACACAGAAATGCCAACTGACCTAGCCGAGACTCGAACCAGCGACCTTCTTGCTAAGGTGACAGCACTACCTTCTGCGCCACTGCGTTGCCCAGTTTGCTTTTGTATAATGTTATTATTAGTAGTAGTATCATTTATTATATGCATATTTATATTTGTTTTGATAAAAACATGTTTAGATTTGTCCACCTGTCAGGTTTTAGACCATATGGGGCACAGCATGTGTGTTTGGATATAACTCAGTTTTTTGATTACACTTTGTTATTATTGTTAATTTTTTTGTTTGCTGGAAATTAGAACTGAATTTAGAAATAGTTTTCAAACAAATCTTTGCGCTTAACAAACACAATTAATATAGTATAGGCTAATGGATGTCTGTGTGTACAACACGTTTCCCTAGCCACGAGAGTAAAAGTGAAAGTAATGAATGAGGAGGCTCATCTCTCATTCTTGTGCTGTAGATGGTCTGTTAAACTGTTTTCTCGCTAGTGCAGCGTTCAGTTTTTTCACTTACAAAGTCCATCATGTAAATAGCAAATGCGCCATGGCGCAACGCAATTGACTCTTAAAGGGAATGGAAGATGAGAATCTGATTGGTTTATTCTCAAAACACACCTATAACTCATTAAGAGAATAACCTCAACCCTGTTAGACCATGCGCCACAGCGCAAAGCTGATTTTTCCGTCCTTAAAATAGCAAAAGTTGATTCTGACATGCCTTTAATGATTTTGCGCCCTGCACTTTGGACTTTGCGCATGGATCGTCAAAATAGAGCGCAATGTCTTTTTGTGTTTCTAGTCCAAATATCTACATTTCAAAGCAAAACCATTTTTTATTTAACCCACTGGCAGATAATTTGACTTGTTTTTGAATTAAAAAACTTTGAAAACAAAATTGAAAAACTATTTGAAAACAAAACAATACTTTTTACTCTATTATAGGGATGGGAAGATTAACCGATATGTATCGATACGCGGTCATGCGCGTGCACGATGCGAGTGCATCGGTTGAGCAGCAGAGGATGAATGAAATTTTGGAAGCAAATCGAGATGCATCGGTTTTTGCGGGATGCATCGATTTTTCCGAGATACAGCTTATATTTTTAATATAGAATGTATTTTTTATTTATTAACAAGTGTTGTCAACCTGTTTTTGGCGCATAATTTAATCGACCTACATAAAGTAAGCCTTAGCAACGGATTTGCGGATGTGCACACACTACAACTCAGTGTATCAGGTGTGCGGATGAAGCTAGTGGAGCGCCCTCAGAAAGCGCAAGAAGCAAAACAAACATTTTATTCCCCACTGAGTTTTAAATCTAAAGTATAGCAAGCAACATTGTGGATTTAAGGATGGACGACATGACAGGACAGATGCAATTTGCAAAATGTGCCGCGCATCTGTAAAATACGCGGGCAGTACGACTAATCTGAAATCTCACTTGAAGCGGCGCCACGGTGTTGTTGTGAAAGCATTTTCCAGTGTTCCTGCTTCCCCGGCTTTCGCACTGCTTCAACCAGCTCCAAAAGTGGGGAGAAAAGCATTGAAAGTTTTTTTTCCATGCTCAACAGTTCTGCTCGCTCTACGCCAATAACGAATGTTATTGCATTGTTCATCTGCAAAGATATTCAGCCTAGTGTCACGGAGAACGAAGGTTTTAAACACCTCCTCCTGTTAATTTTTATTTAATAATAATAATAATAATATTAATAATAATAATGATAAAAATAATTGGGTGTCACGGTGGCACAGTGGGTAGTTTGACCACCTCACAGCAAGAAGATTGCTGGTTTGTTATATTTTTATTAGCCTGTTGTTTACAGTGACAGTGATGTTTCAACGTAGCATAACACTGCTAGTTCACGACCTTAAGTTTTGAATAATCAGTGGCTATATATATCTTTGTAAAACTTGTTTTCATAGTTGAAAAGTTAAATCACAATTCTTGTTGTGCAATGCTAAATTTATTTATGTTGAAAGAGTGCAAATATATATATATTTTTAATATATATTGCACTTATACATTCTGTTTATCTTGAAAATACTTAAATAATATGTGCTATATGTTCTAAAATGGCCCTCTACTGTAAACTGACACTCTGGCTCAGAGAGAAGAGCCAGTTTGTAAAAAAAGTCTTGGTTTTGCTTGGTTAATAAATAATCAAACTCATTCAATGGCACAGCATCCTCTTTCACATCATCTCATAAACTTGAACTAATTAGTTAGTGCTGAAATATCGCATCGTATCGTGATATGGGTGTGAATCGTATCGTGTTGCATCGCAATATGTCACAAATGTATCGCTAATATATCGGATCGTATTCTTTGTATCGAGATGCGTATCGGATCGGCATTATAGCTTAGATGCCCAACCCTACTCTATTAAGAATTTGTAGATATTTGTATAAGAAACGAGACAAAGAAAAGCTTTTTTTTTGTATCGTGTTTATTGAATTTCTGTACCTGAACACTGTTAGACTCCCCAGAAAATCATCAAATAGTGCTATTCAAACTATCTTGGGAAACTATTCATATTGCAGAAAAATAAAATATCACAATATCATTTTTTGCAATATTGTGCAGCTGTAATTTACACACAAAATGACACTCAAGCAGTGCTTCAGAGACGCCTTGCTTATTTTTTAACTCAACTGTGAGAAAGGATACACACAGGATTATGGGATATTTGAAAATTTTACCTTTCTGAGATAAGAAGTGAAGCAGAATTTGGATTCGGCCTCCAAAAACAGCATTTTAAAGCTTTCAGACACAACCCTTAAGAAAAACATATAGGCAAAACAAAATCCGCGTGGCTTCTGATGATACACTGAGCATTTATGATGTGAAACAAATTAAATCAAAGGTAATAATGTTGTAATTAATGTTCAGTTTCTTCCTAAGATTGACCGTTTTGCTTCACAAGGCCACAGTATATTGTCAGGAGCAACTGGTAGTTAATTTAATTTTGTTTTGTCTGTATTTGTTTTTCATTCACAAAAGTGCCTGTAATTATTGACCTGCATTTTATAAAACACCAAAGACAATGGTTTCAGCTACAAATCTTTAAAGTCACCCATATATTTGGCTTGAGGGTGAGTAAATTAACACCAAACTTAACTGGATGAACTGTATTCTTTAATTAAAATGTAAATTCAGTGTTTTCTATGTTCAGGCCTGAGAATGAAGAGAGAGCAGTTGGCGCCACATATTGTGCAAGCATGACTGAGCTACTCCAGAGGTCAGACTTTGTCATGGTGGTGGTCAATCTGTCCCCACAGACGCACAAACTGATCAGTGCCAAAGAGTTTGCCATGATGAGACCCAATAGCACCTTTATCAACATCAGCAGAGGTAATGTAATATTCTGGAACAAAGCAGTCCTATTAAAAGCAACCAGACTCATTTCAGAACTACCTTTCT
This sequence comes from Danio rerio, assembly GCF_052040795.2. Lineage (NCBI taxonomy): Eukaryota > Metazoa > Chordata > Actinopteri > Cypriniformes > Danionidae > Danio > Danio rerio. The sequence continues at coordinate 28,133,549 of NC_141036.1, read as the reverse complement.
TCTCATAGGTCTAGTAGTGGACCAAGATGCTTTAGTGGACGCTCTACAGAAGAAAATGATCCGAGCCGCTGCTTTAGATGTCACTTATCCTGAACCACTGCCCCGGTTTGTTTTTGCTTAGCACACCTTTTCGTTAATTGCATTTGGTTTGGTCAGCAATGTTATTAACAGAGCTGCTTGGAATACACAACTGTTTATATTCCTGCCAAACCGAAAGTCCTTCATTCTAACATTTTGCAAGCTCTATTATTTGTAATACATAATTAATAATATAAGACCTAGATGGTGAATAAATAATCAAATAATTATGGGCTTGTTTATGAAGTTTCTGTTACATATTTGCATTGAGAGCCATACAAAAATCATTCAACTGAATCATTAGTGTGTAAAATGCTGTAATATAAATGACATGTGTTCTGACCTGTTATATTCAGGGATCACCCCCTGCTGTCCTTCCCAAATGTCATCGTCATGCCTCATATAGGAACACACACGTTGGAGACGTCTCAGCTCATGGTGGAGAGGATGGTGACCAATGCTTTGGCCATTCTAAACGAAGGCCAACTTCCTGATGAAGTCAAGGCATAGAGCCAGATCACACAGCCATCTGGCCCTCCTGTTTTAAACCAGCAAAACAACAAAACTACTCCAACAGAAACGGCAGTCATTGCATTTTAAAGACAGATAGTGTAATCAGCAGTAAGCGTGATTATGTTTTGTGATTTTAAGTGTTATATACACAACATTAAAGATTGTGTTTGAATAAAGAGCTTATTAAAAGTTCATGTATTTGTGTCCAAAAAATATCTCCCATAATTGTAATCATAAAAAAATATCAAAACACTCGCTAGGGTTGGTTTTCAATAAATTTTGGTCAATTATGGTCTAATTAACCCAAGGGATGGTTTTGTCAATATTTTACCCACAGAATATATTTTTAGAATTTGTAAGAATTATTCAAAAATAAATTTCACAATACTGAAAAATGTGTCTTTTCATAGTTTTTGTACTGTATAAATGTTTTCATATCAATTATATAATGACTTTTTTTTTGCATCTTTATTATGGGGTTATTACTTATCTGTTACTATATAGTATCACTGACTATATTGCTAGGTAAAACTGTATAATCTGGATTACAAAGTTTACATAGTCAAGTTCCAAAAGTGCAGTGTTTGTAATTAGAAATTACATTTTTAAAATGCTCATAATCAGATTATAAGTACATGTTATGCATGGCATGATCACAGCTGATTCATAAAATAAGTTTGTTATTGTACATTATTGATTGATTCACTCTCTGAAAAAAATATTATTGCTGTGTGTTCAAACTACTTATTTAAAATGTGCTGAGATGTCTTGAGTTTTTTGGTGACATTTGAATTGTTTTATGTTCAATCCACTTAAATGTGTGTTCATTCATTCATATATTTTTAGGCTTAGTCCCTTTATTAATCAGGGGTCTCCACAGCGGAATAAACCACCAACTTATCCAGCATACGTTTTGCAGCGGATGCCCTTACAGCCGCAACCCAGCACTGAGAAACACCCATACACTTAAACGTGGAAAACACTTTAATTAATTTAAGCAATTTATTTTGGGACAACTAGAAGGAATTGTCTGGAGCCCAACAATTTTCCACAGTGCTCTAATCATATTATTCTGGTCAGTGTGGTCTCTAAAACATTGCACTGCATCTTTTTGTTTAGCTTCATTGTTTTAAAAAAATGGCAGTGTTAATAATTGTGATTAGCATTTGCAATCTGTGATTCAGAATTTGAAAACAAATGTAAAAATATAAGCAAGTTGTGTTAAAAGTCACTAGTTGCGTAACCTAAAAAAGAACTCTGTATTATTGTATCATTACAATTTTCATCATATAATTTGTAATCATTAACAGACTGCAATTTATAAATAATCTCAGCTGTCACTAACATCTATAGTATTCATATAAAATTTTCAAAGTGATTTCTATAAATATTTGAGAATGAGGGTAGTTTTATATATTTAATAGTTATGTGTAGCTAATAGATTTTGTGTTGGTACAGCATGAATTGTGTGGAATATTGCATTTTTATAGTGTAACTCATGATAAAAATGTAGGCTATTATGACATTATGACATATTATGTCATTTTTCCTGCTGAGAAATGGGGACAAGTGTCCATGTATTGAGGGGGGGAAATATGATGCTATAAAAAATTTTTTTGTCCTTGACCATTTGTTTAGTCAGCACGTTTCACAAACTCAATGTTGCATGTTTATCCAAAATGAAGAAGCCTATTAGCCGCCTAATGTCAGGAAATTATGTCATTGTTTCCGTGTTGTCCTGTAGTTTACAAGAGCTTCGTCCTGCTTTTCCGCGTTTTGAGGGATGCGAGTCCTGCTGAGCTGCACAAACCCGCGCGGTGTCTGTACAGCGGGACTCAGTCCAGCGCTCGCCGCTCACCAGACAACATGAACCGGCCGATAAGAAAGGCTCATTCGCTGCGCTGCTGCTCGATGCTCGAGGTCAAGAGTAAAGTAAGTTTCTTTATTCTCATTACTGATAGCTGCAGCCTCCGTTTCTGTTAAACTTAGGGTATTTTAGTTTAAATTATAACTCGCTCTTCATCCTTAATTTTCAGATATGTGTATATATTGTCCCAATGCTTATTTGGGTTTCTTCAGCACCCATCAGACTGAAGGGAAATCCCTTTAAAAGACCTAAACAATCAAAAACGCAAACACAATATCCAGAAGCAGCTCACTTCTGAAATATGTCCATTGTTTCAGCTGATTGAAAACTGTCCAGGTCTATTTCTGAAGCTCACAGTAAAAAAACTTTCAGGTCATGAATTTTCATTTTGAAAAAATAAATAAATAAAGAAAATTGCCTTATAAAATATTTAAAAAAAACATTGAAAATGATTATAGTAAACTATAAACCCAAGCAAATAACTAATTGCCGATTTATTACAAAATTACTAATTTCAAAAATCTTAATATAATTTAATTTAACATGCAAATGATTAAATCTAAAATAAATAAAAAATAAAAACTAATTAAAACTATATACACACTGTATTTTTTAAAGAAAAAAGTCGAGAAATACTTTTATACAATTATGTAACGTTGTTGTATATAAATGTGTAATAGAAATTGTATAATATAATATAAATTGTTGTATATAAAGTCAAATTTATTAACCCTCCTGTGAAGTTTGTATTCTTTTTCAAATATTTCCCATGTGATGTTTAACATATATGAACATACCTACAGTATTTTCTATAATATATTTGTTTCTTTTAGAAAAAGTCTTATTTATTTAAACTTGTCTGGAATAAAAGCAGTTTTATATTTATATATTTTATAACCATTTTAAGTTCATTATTATTAGCCCCCTTAAGAAGTATTACTTTGAAGAATGGCAACAAAACACACAACTAATGACAAATAACTTGCATAGTTAACAACAACCTAGTTACGATCTTTAAATTGCACTAGGCTGAATACTAGTTTCTTGAAAAATAACTACTGTAAAATATTGTGAATGGTCATCATGACAAAAACAAACATTAGAAATTAGTCATTAAAACTAATATGCATAAAATGTGTTGAAAAAAGATATTCTCTCCGGGGAAAAAAAGAAAATTTCAAAAGGATGTCTAATAATTTTTACTTCAACTAACTAATTGTTCAATTGTTAAATATTTATTAAAATAAATAACTGCTTTCTTATTGTATGTAGTTTCAAATGAAATTATTACTCCAGTCATTATTGTTTTTATTACAATTACCATTAATATTAATTAATATTACAGTGATTTCTGAAGGATCACGTGACTCTGAAGACTGGACTAATGAAGCTGGAAAATCATCTTTAAAATTACTATAAATGATGAAATTACATTATAAACTACTTTTGAACAGTTTTTTTATTTACTGTATTTTTGATTAAATAAATGCAGCCTTGGTGAGCAGGAGAAGCTTATTTTAAAACATTCCTACTGACCCCAAACTTTTGACTGGAAGTGTATATATTCACACACCATTTTGATTTTCCATTAAATCATAAATGTGATTATGCGTTTATTCTTGCCTGTATTTTTAATGCAATCCACCCGTGTCTTTCGCTGTCTAGTATGGTGCAGAGTTCAGGAGGTTTTCCGTGGATCGCTACGAGCCTGGCAGATATAAAGACTTCTACAGACTCATAGTGCGTTTACATCAGCTATGGCATACGGACGTGTTTATCGGATATGCAGATGTTCACGGAGAGCTGCTGCCTATCAATAATGATGACAACTTCTGCAAAGCTGTGAGCTCCACACAGTCTTTACTGCGCATCTTCATACAGCTGCGAGGTACAAGCTCAAAAATACCTGCAGTTTCCTTTTAAATACTTTATGGTCCTAACATGCACATATACTCTTACCTATTGTAGCAGCAATATCAAAACATAATACAGTATTAAAACTATTGCTGCCTTACATTTTTAAGTTGAATCAAATTAACTTCACAAGTCATTTGAACTTAATTTAAACATTAAATTAAATTTTGTAAAAAATGAAACTTAGATATAATTTGTTTATTTTACTGACTTAGAATTATATAAAACGTTGTAATTTATTGATCATATTAATTTTTTACAGTATGTAGCACACAGTACTCTCACCATATTGTATAAAAATGTAGATAAAATGTATATATTTGAAGTGATGATCTTAAGATGTCATTTTAAGGTCTTTAATCAAGGAAGATTTTATTCAGGTTTTATTTTAGTCTGCTTCAGGAAGAAGGAGGAATAGCAAGAGGAAGAAAAAGAAGGCTTTTATCTAGTTAGGAATCATGTACTCGAGTATAATTGCTTTGTATTCCCCTGTGGTGTGTTTGTTTGTTTGTGTGCCAGACAGATTATCTTGTTGCTTTTCGTCCCCTGCGATCTTTAGCAGATTTTGTTGAGCTTCCTGGGTTATTTGGAAAAATTCTCAAAATAGATATACCATAAGAATAAACAAGCTGAATATTTTTTTATAAAGTGTTACTTGAGTAAAAAAATTTTTTGAAAATGATACATTTGTAACGTTTAAAACTTTAATTAGTGTTTTTAGTGTTTTAATTAAAATATCAGCACAGTAAAATACTTACATCTGAGTTGAATGTCTAATTTATTGAAAATGCAAAGTTTATTTATTCATTTTCTTTTTGGCTTAGTCCCTTTATTAATCTGGGGTCGCCACAGCAGAATGAACCGCCAACTTATCCAGCATATGTTTTACGCAGCGGATGCCCTTCCAGCCGCAACCCATCACTGGAAAACATCCATACATATTCATTACACATTCATTCACACACACACTCATGCACTACGGTCAATTTTTAGCATACCCAATTCACCTGTACCACATGTCTTTGGACTTGTGGGGGAAACCGGAGCACCCAGAGGACACCCACGCGAACACAGGGCGACCTTCTTGCTGTGAGGCGAACGTGCTACCTACTGTGCCACAGCCACAGTCACCAATACAAAGTTTTTATATTGTATTTGTATTACAGATGCGGCCAGACAGAAACATTTTTTGCTATTTCTAAGAACTTGGTAAAAAAATCTGCGGATTTATGCGGAATGATTTTAAAAGTATCATTACTTAAAACTTCATTTATATTTTAAACTTTTATTTAATGTTTCGAGGCAAATCTAATTAGATCCACTTATTTGGTAAACAAAGCAAGTCTCTCATATAATTTATCTACTGAAATATGTAAAATATTACTTTACAAACTGTATTACTTAGTAAATAAATCATATGAACATTTTAATATTACTAATACCACAATAATAGTAGTGAAATTAATTTAAAAACTGAATAAATATAAATTTACACACATTTACACAAGGAAATACACAGACTCAGTGATGAGCTGAATTAATGTGTATGGATGTTTCCCATAGATCGGTTGCGGCTAGAAAGGCATCCACTGCGTAAAACGTCTGCTGGATAAGTTGGCGGTTTATTCCGCTGTGGCGACCCCAGATTAATAAAGGGACTAAGCCGAAAAGAAAATGAATGTATCAATTACAACAAACAATGAATACAAAATGCACATTTCAAAGCACTTTAGGGGAACTTTAAATAAATAAAAACTAAATGTTAAATGTTCTAACTCAAGTTTCTATGGACATCGTCACAGCAAAATGGGATGAGTCTAAAATACAAGTTTAGAATGAATTAATTGATCAATCATAACTGTACAGGTTTGTTATATAATAATCTACAATAATAGCAGAAAACACTTACCTACTCTATTACTTCCCATTTCCCAGAGGAAGCAGAGCAGTGCAGCGCCTGTCCTGATGACATGACCAAACGCAAGAAATCCATAAGCCACAGAAAACCAGCGTTTCAGATCAGCAAACCACACAACTTCCGTCCCGTTTCCTCCATCATTGATGTGGACCTCGTCCCGGAATCCCACAGGAGAGTTCGCTTGTACCGGCAAAACTCAGACCGTCCTCTTGGCTTCTTTATTCGCGATGGCACCACAGTCACCGTCACTCCATACGGCCTGGAGAAGCGCCCAGGGGTCTTCATCTCCCGCATTGTGCCCGGCGGACTGGCAGCCTGCACGGGTTTGCTAGCCCTCAACGACCAGGTCCTGGAGGTGAACGGTATCGAGGTTTCAGGCAAGACTTTGGATCAGGTGACGGATATGATGATCGCCAACAGCCACAATCTCATCATCACAGTCAAACCTGCAAACCAGCACAACAACATCACTCGCAAAAGCTGTGCTTCTTCAACAACGGGACATTATTTCGAGAGCACAGAGTCGGTTTGCTATCCCGGTTTGCCAATGATAATGAAAGCCTATGGTTTTAATGGCTCGGAGAGTGAAGAAGATGTAGATTTGGTCATCGAGAGGCCTGTCAAACATCAATATTCATCTCCACATGTTAGCACTTCATACAGGCCTCAGGTTGCTCCCGGAAGGCCGAATTCACTCCTTTCAGCAGCGTCTTTTCGCTCTCAACCTTGTCTTGCTTGCACTGGACACACCGGGCTAAGGAGTGTGAGCGACAGGCAGGATTATTATGGGTTTAAAGCGGCCATCAGACAGGAAAGCTGCAGCTCTGGTGATGTTCGCAACTCATGGCAGGTCGATCTGAGTTCTCATTTACTCCTGCCTCAGGGGGCGATGGAGGAGGACGGGATTGTTGTCTTTTTGTAGAAGATAAACCTTCTGGAAGGACGACACCAATTAGGGTTGAGAAATGACTCTCAGTATATATAATTGCTGTTGGAAAGGATTGTTGTTTTTTTCTTCAAGGCTTTGCATGTTTAGCTCGCATGTCTGGTTTTTAGTCATACATTTTAAGACTCTTTATATCTTAAAGGAGACCAATTAAAAATCAGGCTATGTAAAAGGCAAAAAAAAAAACTTAAATTTGTATTTCCGGTAAACCTCAGTAGTTTACCGCATGTTATTTTACGCTAAATGTCTGTAATTTAACGGCCGATATTTTACTTTTTTTTTTTTTTTGGCACCCTAGCTACCGGAAAAAAACATAAAATAACAGATTTTTTTTACAGTGTAGTCTTGATAGACTACCTTCTTCTTAGACACTTCTTTTGACTTCACAGAGATTACATGTTGTTTAAAACCTGCTGTTATGCTGATGTGCAGGTGATTGTAGCTCCTCACACTTTTTAAAAGAGGACTGCGAGCTCAATCTCATTTGAATTTAAAGTGACAGACACAAAAACGGCACATTTTGGATCATAGCCTAAAAGGGCCAGTTTCAAAGAATAATAAAAAAAACATCTGAATGATACTTTGAGCTGAAACTTTAAATACACACTCTAGGGTCATCAGAGACTTATTTTACATCTTGTAAAAAGTGGCATAATAGGTCCCCTATAAAGAAGACTTTTTAAGCATTAAAACAAAATAGTTTCAAAAAAACATCTCTTATGCTGATGGAACATTATATCACATATATTTTGATTCTTTTTGCTGTTTGAAATACTAATGTAGACACTTTACATGTATTTGAAATGCTTTCTAATCATGTGTACATTTTATTTGATTTTTGTACATTTCTTTGACCTATACATCACAAACACATGCAAAAAGTCACTTTTAAAACTGTTTTACAGGGATTCTTTCAAAGCAGCGATATAGGATGAAACGGGAAAGTAACTTGAATCAAAAAATCTTAAGATGTGGCAAATCCAAAAATTTCTAATTTAAAAAGTTAAATAATTTTACAATTAACTAATTAATTACCTAATGAAAATTGTGAAGTTTCACCTAAAAATCTAAATCATTTTCTCCCAGACAAAAAAATAATAAATCAGACAAAAAGACAAAAGAATCATCTAAATGTTTGTAGAGAAGAAATAGAAAGATAGAAAGATAGAGGGATAAAAAGAAAATCATAAGTAACAACACGAGCGTGAGAAAACGATGACAGAATTAAAATTTTCTTATATTTGAATAAACCAATTTTGAAAAAGTTTTACATTTAATTAAACTAAATGTTTTAGCTATTTTCCATTAGCATGCACACATTACATTATAATGTCCATTATTTTTTTTATTATCTAATTTTTTTAAAGTATCCACACAATCAGATTTATATATTTTTTCATATAGTCCACAACAATATATATCTATTTTACAAAATAAAATAGACTGCACACAGGAATTAAGTTTAATCAAGAACTGTGTTGTAATAACGGGAACTGAAATGTGACAAAAATGATTTTGTCAGCAGATGTCTGAATGCATTTGAACAGCTCTTTATAACATGATTAAATCACTTTTTAGTGTAAATTGTACTTGCATAAACAGATTCTCATGTACATCTGTCATGGCACACATTTATTTTTCAATTTTGTATCAGACCAAGCAATTCAATGCATAATTCAATTATACATCTCTACAAAATCATATTAAATGCCTTCTTGTTGTAGTTTTATGACTTATTCTTGCTTTTTGTATTTGCTTGTTTTAGATTTGTTTCTTGTTTTTCTGTTCTTGATTTTGCTGCACAAAATAAACCTACTACTGTCATCATTCATTCATCACTAAAATAGAACTGACCTGTACTGTAGAGTATGAACAAAAAACAGAGTCTCAAATTAACTGTGTCTCACAACAGTTCTAAAAGTTTGGAATAACAACAAAACAATAAAGAAAATAAATAAATCTGCCATGAACATTGTGGTGTCTGGATGACTTAATGACATGAAATGTAAAGGATACAAAACTTTTCTTACATATTCAGATATTTCTATGCTTGCAAAAACAGCTGTTAGTGATGAGTAGAAACATAAGAGATGAAAGAGACGCTTTGATAGAGAGTTTGAAGAGGTCTAGGATGACATACTGAAGTGGGTCATTTCTCTGCTGACAATAAAGGATGGTCCAGATGACACTTCTTACCAACTATTATAACCGAAAGCTGGAAGAAGCCAGGGAACGTAATATTCAAAGTAAGATATTCTTCGCCAGCAAAAAAATATGGCTTTGGAGAACAACCCTGACGGACTGCCCAAATGTTGATTAAGATTTTCAGAGACATACTGTTCTACAGACTATCATTTCAAAGATATACTCAAGTACAGTGCTCAGCATAATTGAGCACACCCCATTTTCATTCATTCATTCATTTTCTTTTCGGCTTAGTCCCTTTATTAATCTGGGGTCACCACAGCGGAATGAACCGCCAACTTATCCAGCACGTTTTTACACAGCAGAGCCCCTTTCAGCCACAACCCAGCACTGAGAAACATCCATACACGCTCATTCACACACATACACTACGGACAATTTAGCCTACCCAATTCACCTGTACCACGTCTTTGGACTTGTGGGGGAAACTCCGGAGCACCCAGAGCGAACACTGGGTGAACACTGTCACCCCACACCCCATTTTGAAAATGAATATTTTTATCCATTTCTCAGCAAATATAGGCAATGTATTTTGGTGCATTAAAACAAAACAGATTTATTAAATAGATATATTTATTTTAGTAGGTAAAACTACTTCTATTATAAAGCCACGGTCACACTCCACTTTTCGCTCCATAGACTTCCATTCATAGGGATGCGAATCCGGCAGACCGGAAACACAAGCACGTGCGACAAGTTTCGCATTTCGCTGCATTCAAAAGTTTAAACTTGATGAATTCTTACCTACGTAATCACATCAGGTGATTGCATGAGACCATTACTTTAAATTAGAAGCAATCGCTCACTTTTATTAATAGCTAATCATATTGTTTAACCCCACCCCTTTTCGCAGCGCTATAAGGCAAAATTTTGCAAGCACACGCTCTAGCGTGACCGCAGCGTAAGTCGCTTTGGACAAAAATTACTGCTAAATGACTAAATGTAAATGTAATTTCCATGACTTTTCCTTGTGGGTTTTTCTATTTTTCTGTTTTTCCAAAACTTTTCCCGGCCTTGAAAATGCCATGTCAAAATTTATGATGCAAGCTGAGATTACATCACTTAGAAGGGTGGGGTTAGGTGACCCCATTAAAAAGCATTGGATGCAGCCCAGATTGCACTGCACCATGTCTGCATCCAGACCTCTCTCATTTTTCCATGACCATATAAACCTTGTACAAATGATTTTTCAATGTTGTGAACTCAGCATCTTAACAATGTTCTTTATCAATGTGTTTCTATACTGTATAGTATAGTATAGTATAGTATAGTATAGTATAGTATAGTATAGTATAGTATAGTATAGTATAGTATAGTATAGTATAGTATAGTATTGTGAGTAGTGTACTGGGACACTGTAGATGATCTCCCTCTGCTGGCGACTTTTACAAAAACAGGGTTTGTGCATGTTTTATGAAGGTGAATAAGACTTTTTGAGAGGTTTTTTAAAAAGCATGTAAAGGAAATGTAATTAATCATTTGAAAGAGACAATACGTTCTCTATATGTACATTTATACGGTAGAATATAGAAATAATGTTTACTGAACCACCTGATCATTCATTCATTTATTCATTTTCTTTTTGGTTTAATCCCTCTATTAATCTGGGGTTGCCACAGCGGAATGAACCGCCAACTTATCCAGCATATTATATATAACTTATCCAGTTATGCAGCACATGCCCTTCCAGCTACAACCCATCACTGGGAAACACCCATACACACTCAATTACACACATACACAACGGCCAATTTAGCTTACCCAATTCACCTATAGTGCATTTCTTTAGACTTGTGGGGGAAACCGGAGCACCCAGAGGAAACCCACACAAACACGGGGAGAACATGCAGACTCCACACAGAAATGTCAACTGACCCAGCCGAGGCTTGAACCAGTGATCTCCTTGCAGTGAGGCGATCGTGCTTCACCTGATCATACTGCACAAATTTGTTTTTCAATCTATTTTTTTTGTCACAAACATCTAAACAATCGTAAACATCTTTCATGTTGATTATGAAGCTTTTTATGAATAAACAATTCAAGAGTTCACACTTAGCTGATGATTGATAGTAAAGCTAGTTTGGCGTGCTGTCCCGGGAAAGAGCCCTGAGCTTATAAGATCCTCGAGCCCTGGGCTCCCTCCCGTTGCAAGGCGAGAGGGGAGTTTGAGCTCAGGTAGATCTCGATGACTCCCCTTCTTGCTTGTTGTAGCTAAGTGTCAGATATGTATACTGGAAGGTGTACTCAGAGGTTAGCTAATGTATTTTGATTAATTGTTTAGAGTGCTTGTTTTTGAACTGTGGGAGGAAACCGGAGGACCCGGGGAAAACCCACATGACCACGGGGAGAACGAGCAAACTCCGCACAGAAATGCTGTCTGGTTTGGAAAGGAATTAAACCATTCCATTCTTGGGGCATTCTTGCTGTGAGGCAACAGCGCTAATCGCTGGCCACCGTGACGCCCGTTTGAAAGGAGGGAAAGTAGGGTTAGGTGGGGAGGGGTTTCTTCGAGACGAAGATATTGAGATGAGAAAAGTCTGGTTATTTATAGTGAGTTAAGGATCGTCTGATAGGATAATCAGTCATTAGCTAAAGTTGGAACAGCTGCGAACAATCATAAGCACGTGATCCTCTCGAAATTTGTTTATGAATAAACTTCACGAACAAAAATGTACTAATGGGCTCAGAAAAAGCAACATATTTCAAAGGTAATTTTCCGATCCTATTGACAGACCTTTTAAGCACAAGCTCACTAAATGTAGTTCAGTTGTTGTTCATTTATATGTAAACTTTTACATTTTTTACCTGAAGTAATTGTAGCTTGATGTTTGGATATTTGCATAAGGAAATACAGCGAAAGCACTTTGACCATACTTTACATTAAAGGGATATTCAGTCATTCATTTTCCTTTCGGCTTAGTCTCTTTATCAATCAGGGGTCGCCACAGTGGAATGAACCACTAACTTATCTAGCATATACGTTTTACGCAGAGGATGCCCTTCTAGCCGCAACCCAACACTGGGAAACACCCATACAGTCATACATGCATACACTACAAACAATTTAGTTTATTCATTTCACCTATAGCGCATGTCTTTGGACTTGTGGGAAACGGAGCACTCAGAAGAAACTCACGCGAAAGTGGTGAACATAAAAACTCCACTCATAAATGCCAACTGATCAAGCCGTGACTCAAACCAGCAACCTTCTTGCTATGAGGTGTTCGTGCTACCCACTGTGCCACTGTGACAACCATTAAAGAGATAGTTCACCCAAATATGTCAATTCTGTCATAATTTACTCACCCTCAAATGGTCTCAAACCTGTTTCTTCTTTCTTTCTTTGAGTCTCCACAGTATTTGCATTTCCTACTATGGGTGTCAGTGGTCACAGGCTTCTAACATTCTTCAAAATATATTCTTTAGTGTTCGACAGAAAAAAACAAACTCATAAATGTTTGTACCCACTTGAGGGTGAATAAATGTTCCATTTTTGGGTAAACTATCCCTTTAAACACTTCCGAGCCAGTGATAAAAACAAAACCCCCTTCCTTCACATCACAGAAAATGTTCATGACATCATTAATCAGCTAATACAATCAAAGACAATTCTAAACTTGAGCTTTAAACCAGACGTGCCCAATCTAGGGCTCGTGGGCCAAAGTTGGCCCATGGAAACCTTTGATTTGGACCGCCATCCCATCTGAGAAGAGAGGGAGAATGATGGGAATGGTTTTGAGATTGTCAATTCAAATTTAATAAAGCCCTTTGTTTGTTTGTTTTATTGTTAAAAGCTAACTGAAGTTAAATGTTTACATTAAATGATTGTAAAACATGTCAATTAAATCAAATTTGTTTAAATGTACACATTGTCACCTGGCAATGCAGAGACTTTGGTGAGCAAATCAAGTCAAAGGCAGATTCTGCTTGACTAGTGTATTCAGCATTGAACTCCACTGTGTTATAAATGGGATTGTTTATTTATTTTAAAGTGCATTAGTTCATACGGTTTCAAGTAATGTTTTCTATTTTTATAATATTATGAAATAAATAGGGAAATTACCCATGGCAACTTTAATGTAGGCCGTCACGGTGGCGCAGTGGGGTAGCACGATTGCCTCACATTAAGAAGGTCGCTGGTTCGAGCCTCGGCTGGGTCAGTTGGCATTTCTGTGTGGAGTTTGCAAGTTCTCCCCATGTTTGCATGAGTTTCCGGTCTCCTATACCACAAAGTCATGTGGTATAGGTGAATTGGGTTAGCTAAATTGTCCATAGTGTGTTTGAATGAGAGTGTATGGATGTTTCCCAGTAATGGGTTGCAGATGGAAGAGCATCCGCTGCATAAAACATATGCTGGATAAGTTAGTGGTTCATTCCGCTGTGGCTGCCCCAGATTAATAAATGGACAAAGCTAAATAGAAAATGAATAAATGAATGAATGAATGCATGAATGAATGACCTTTAATGTAATACAGTTTACTATATTTATCTTGAGCCCACGGCTATCAGTGATATTCGGTTTTTGGCCCTTCATACAAAAAAATGTAGACACCCCAGCTTTAAACAAACACATAACTTTCTGATCAGGTCAATTGTCCTTTTTATTCTTCCCGCTCATATATATAGTTAACTTGACCACTCAAAAAGTTAAACAGCAGTTGACCCTTTGCTTTTGACTGTACCTTACTCCAAAAAGAAAAGCATCTTCAGTAAACTTTCATCAAACTTTCAAAACAGTTGAGAGAATGAGAAAACCCCTTTACACTAAAAGACTTTAATTAACGTTAAGACCTCAGAGAGCAAAATGCAACCATTACAAAATATCTATGCGATCACCAAACATAACCAATTTAACAATACCATCTCCACTTCACATGGCATACATAAAGCTTCATTCTTGCACCATTTAAATGAAAATTTAAGGCAACAAAAATGTCCCAATCTTTCTCTATATATCCATTCTATAAGTTTTCCTAACTGACAGTTTAGCTTGACCAACTCTGTTCTTTGGAATATTTACCTGGGTCTCTGCAGCATCCATTCAGTGGGCCTCTTGAGCCGTGAGCAACCATCCAAACTTTTCCTCAGAGCAAATTTAACCAACATGCTGTGCTGATGTAAAAGAGCTCCTAAAGTCCATCAGATAATACACTACTCATAATAACAGTCCCTTCACATACTATCAAACCTCCACCCATCAATCAATCCACCTTCCCATACCAGCAGCATCCCCAAAGGTGAAGATCCACAGGTGTGTCACCACCATCATCCCCAGGGGAAAACCACAGCCCTGCTTTATGACTTATTCCAAAAAACCAATGACCATCACATTGATCAACTTCACAAGACCAGCCCACTTCTCTCCCATTGGTGGAAGTGCACTGTGCAGTATGTAAATCAGAAAACGTCACTTCCCGTCTTCCTGTACGCCATGTTTTTTCAGCAGGAGTGGGCTGATGTTTCAGTGAGATTTCATCAAAAGTGGGCAATCCTGCGCTCGGTTCGTATTTCAGCAGACCATCGTCAGTCCATCGGGAAAGGCGGGTCGAGCGCTACCTGGACGCTCCGGACGATGAAGTAGACGCTTCAGGAGCGCGCGCCTTACTAGTGACGCCGGAAGAAAACGGACGCGCGCAGACATTTATCCACTCATCTGTGCCAGAACACTGAAGGTAGACACTGATTCAGGATACGCCTCATAATCATTCACACCCTTCAGTTTATCAATGACATGTCCTGGCGTCTCTTTAAGTTACAAACAACTTTAAAGACACGAGTTGTTTTAATAACAGTAGTGGTTTCTGATCTGAAATTTGGCTTGCTAGGTACATAGTTACAACTAGCTGTGTTTATTATAACTATGTTATAGCTAGGCCTCAGTTTATTTCAGAAGTCGCTTTAATCTGTTCACTCGCATTTGAGGCTGAATTTGTGGTTTTGTGTTTATTCATATGACGGAAACAAACACTTCGTTTTATATTTAATTTTGATTACAGGTTGAGCAAAATGTATCAGATTCCAGTGAAGAACCTTACAAAACTCAGACGACCGAGGAAACGGGTCAAAAGTATTTTGTGTGACATCGGGATGCAGCAGTGCCAGGATATGCTGGAGGTAGAGTACTGTAGATCTGATCTTCTGATTGGCTGGCAGATTTTCCTGATGACGTTTTACTGTCTTCTTGTTTTGGTTCTTTACTGTCTTTGTGCTTTCACCAAATAATTTTAGTTGTTATCAAAGAATACTTGAAAATATTGTTATTAAATACTGAAAATTTAATTACAAATCAGCCCCTCCAGCGTTTAGTAAGGACTTAATTTTAATATAGATTTGCTGCCTAAAATTTCTTATTATGTGATTGTCTCTTCTTATAACTAGGGCCAGACAGAATCTGCGGACATTTTTTTGCTATTTCTGCTTAGTCTGCGGATTTATGCGAAATGATTTTGGGAATATCATAACAAATAACTTAATTTATTAAATAAAAAATAATACGTTTTGTAACTTTTAATTAATGTTTACAATGCAAATCCAATTAGATCCACTCATTTGGTAAACAAACCAAGTCTCATATCTACTAAAAGAGAGAAAATATTACTTTTCAAACTGATTGTAAATAAATCACATGGACATTTTAATATTACTATTATTAAATCACAATAAAATTAGTGAAATTAATTTAAAAACTGAATAAATATAAATTTATAATTTATAAATTTAAAAACACAAGAAAAATACATAGACTCAATCATGGGCTAAAAAAAATCGCACAGAATCCGTGTGGGCCTGCTTATAACTTGCGGCATTAATTCAATTCTTGTGTTTTGAAACTACATAGTCTTGTAAAAAGTAATTTTTTTATGCAAGAACTATTGAACTAGGAAAATACTAGAGGATCTGATAAACAATCAACTTTTTTTTTACCTAAAAGTGTTTTTATTGAACATTTTAGATATGAAACATGCAGTTCAAATATCTTTTTCCTTTTTTGTCTTCTTTTTTTTTTGCACAACAAACAAAACTTATTGCACACATATACACTGAGAATCTGTTAAAAATATATGAATAATATTAAAATAAAATACAAAAAAATAATAACATGAAGTAACATATTTCACTCTTATATGTAATAGGGAAAATAAATAAATAAAATAATAAAAAAAATTAAAGGGGAAGGTTCTACTCTTCTAAGATAATTGAAGAGTCCACCTTTATGTGAACTACAGTGCATCCGGAAAGTATTCATAACGCTTCACTTTATCCACATTTTTTTATATTACAGCCTTTTTCAAAATGAATTTATTTCCATTATTTCCTCAAAATCTACACACAATACCCCATAATAACAATGTGAAAAAGATTTTTGAAATTGTTGCGAATTTATTACAAATAAAAAACCTGAAAAATCACATGTACGTAGGTATACACAGCCTTTCTTGTGAAGCTCTAAATTGAGCTCAGCTGCATTCTGTTTCCACTGATCAATCTTGAGATGTTTCAGCAGCCTAATTGAAGTGTGCATGTGGTAAATTCAGTTGATTGGACATAGTTTTGAAAAGGCATACACCTGTCTATATAAGGTCTCAGGGTTGACAGTGCATGTCAAAGCGCAAACCAAGCATGAAAAGAAAGGAATTGTCTGTAGACCTCTGAGAAAGGATTGTCTTGAGGCACACGGCTGGGGAAGGTTAAAGAAAATTTTCTGCTGCTCTGAAAGTTCCAGTGAGCACAGTGGCCTCCATCATCCGTAAGTGGAAAATGTTTGGAACTACCAGGACTCTTACTAGAGCTGGCCGGCTAATAACATCCCTACAGTGATCCCTCTTGACCTCAGACTGGGGTGACGGTTCATCTTCCAGCAAGACAACACCCCAAAGCACACCGCCAAAATATCAATGGAGTGGTTTCACAACAACTCAGTGAATGTCCTTGAGTGGCCCAGCCAGAGCCCAGACCTAAATCATATTAAACATCTCTGGAGAGATCTGAAAATCTGCTGTACACTGTTGCTTCCCATCCAACCTGATAGAGCTTAGGAGGTACTGCAAAGAGGAATGGGCAAAAATTCCCAAAGACAGGTGTGCCAAGCTTGTGGCATCATATTCAAAAAGACTTAAGGCTGTGATTGCTGCCAACGGTGCATCAACAGAGTATTGAGCAAAGGCTTTGAATACTTATGCACATGTGATTTTTCAGGTTTTTTATTTTCAGTCAGAAAATCTTTTTTTTCTTCACTTTGTCATTATCGGGTGTTGCGTGTAGAATTTTAAAGAAATAAATTAATTTAATCCATTTTGGATTAAGGCTGTAACAAAAAAATGTGGTAAAGGTGAAGCACTATGAATACTTTCTGGATGCACTATAAAATAGGTTGCCAAGTGAGAAAAACTTATCAGTACAATCTCTTACAGTATATTGTATATTTTCTAAGGTCTGGTATATTTTAAAACCTACATTGTCCAACACTGCCTTGACCTCTAATTTTTTTTATGAATTGTTAAATATTTTGCATCCAATTAATGTTTATAATGATGTGTAAAGTCTTAACTCACTTTTTCGGGTTTTGTTTTGATTTATGGATTAAAATGTTTTAACGAAAACTTCTTAAAGTCCTCGTGATTAAAAACATGTCCGGAACAGTCACTGTTAATAAGGCTGTTTATATTATTTTTATAAGTTTAAGCAAAATATTATATTTTATTGATAATCCACAAAGATTTAAAATTTTAATGAGAACTTAAAATCCCTATGGGAAATCCCTATGTTGGAGTTTAAGCAGAATGTTATATTTTAATGATATTAAACGCAGCATATAATCATGAGGACACACCCACTATATTACCTATCCTGATATTTAAGTAACTATTTTTTTTAACATTTATCAATATCAATCAATATTGAATATTCAATTATACATTTTCATTTCCAACTTTTTTTGTAGATGATGGCAAAAATGTTTATTCAATCTATGGATGTCTTTTATTTATAATGTTGTGGTGTAAAGCATTAAACGTGATTTTGTTGTGTTGTCTTTTTACACATAATTATTATTTTTTATTTTTACTCTGATATTATTATTTCTGCTGATGATTTTTCCTTTATATCCCTCAGACATATAAATGTTTTGATGCTGGGGATGCAAGCTTTGACAACACAGAATGGGATGATTTCACTGACGGTCATGTTGGCAAAAAGAAAAAAAAGGTGATTATGTACATATTGTAAATTTGTGTCTGTTTTTAAATGCATTTGGCACCTCTTTATGCTTTACAGTTTTCCACTGTACGCATTATTAATAAACGTAATTCAAGCCCATATTAATTATGATGTTGCCTTCCTTTCTCAGTATCCATACCGAAGCCAAAGTCTGTGCTGCAGTCTGTGTTGGTACTCCAGCCGGTCGGTGCCCACATTCAGAAGCCACATCCATCGCTGTCACTGGAAAAATCTGGATGGGGCCTGTTTGTTAATGTGCCCCTACTGCCCATTTGTCAGCTCTCCAAAAGTCACAGAACAACACATTCAGTTTTTCCACATGCTGCCATCAAGAGCCCATCAGAGCCACCCTAGCCACACTTTGGCCCACACACCGAAAACCATATCAGTTACAGTTTCTGCTGATGCCGCTGACGACAGATACACTTGCGCGACCTGTGGTTATCATGACTCTTTATTGTATGTGATGAAGAAGCACGTCCTGGTAAACCACTTTGCTACGTTGCTGGATCGCTACTTTGGCCTTGGGTCGGAAAGTGCACCAATGGCTGGTCCGCAGATACGTGATGGCACACCTGTCAAATATCACTGCAAACTGTGCAAACTTCCAGCAGAGACCATTGAACATTTACTGTACCATATCTTGAGTTCAGAGAAGCACAAGGAACTACACTGGCAGATAATGCCTTGTATAATTGAAAAAGAATGCATGAACCAAATGGTTGGGCTACAGAATCTGCTGAACCTTGCACCTAAATCGATGCAGCCGGTCACGCTGTTTGCAAGACCGAACTATATTCCACAACAGACTCAACAAACTAATGGAAATGGCACAGTTCTTCTGGCCGGCCCAAGCAACGCGGCTGCTCTGTTTTGCTCTCCTGGTGCAGGCCAGATGTTTCTGTCTCCACAAACTCAAGCTCTGCTTTCAGGCACGACTGTGGCTGCGCTTCAGAATGCTCCGCATCCACAGTCCCCTGGCGGGATGTCCCAAGTTCTGCCTACCTCTCCAGTAGTCAAACCCCTCAATATGGTAATGCCAAACATGCCGCAGAACACACCCAAGACGTTACCCCTCACTATGACTGTGCCCAGGCTACCACCGCCCCAGCAAGGACCGCAGGTTCTTCTTCCTCCTGGCGTCCAGGTCAACCTCCCTGGCGAAATGGGTGTACGTTCACCATTTCTTGTTACTCAAGGTCTTCAGCTGAACCAGTCGGTTCCAAGAGCTCCCCTCATCACCTCGCAGTCTGTGCGTCTCATTCCCACAGGCAACAAAGTCAACGGTGTCCCGACCTACACTCTAGCACCCGTTCAAGTGACTGTTCCCGTCCATGGCGGACCCCCTCAAATGGTATTAGCGCAAAACCAGATTAGCCAGCCTCCAAATTCAGCAGTGGTAACCCCAGGGCTTATGCCTCCAGTTCAGAGGGCGATGAATAAAAATTCCAGACCAAATGAACTTGCTGTGCAGGCGCCGTTTTTGAAAAAACATGATAATCAAACTGTCAAGTGCCTGAGGTGCAAGATTTTACTGACAGAGCAGGGTATTTTCCAGCATTTGTTGCACGGCTTGAAGTGTCTGTTCTGCCCTCAGATGTTCTACTCCTTCAAGCAGATAATGGAGCACAGCAAGAAAGAGCACAGTCTGAAAGTCAAAGACAACCGACTTTACATAAAGGAACAGTTTAGTCTTGACTGTGATGATGAGGGCAACCTCATATTCAGCACTTTTAATCTGAACACGGATGTGCCTAAAGATCTGCTTGACAACCGAGAGCTTAACCTTGCACTGGTCACCAGCACTAAAGACAAGATTTACATAAAAATGTATCCAGATAAGGCAGAATACACAACTATGTTGAAGTCGGCACCAAACGCCTGTCCGTTTTGTCAAGTAAAGCTCCAGAACCCTGAAGACTACGAGCTGCATCTTCAAACGAAACACCATATCGTTCCCACCATCCATGCAATACTAAAAACACCTGCATACAAATGTATATATTGTTTTGGGGTGTATACTGAAAAATCAACACCTAAAACCATCTCCATTCACGTGCAACGGTGTCGTTGTGCTCCTAAAGCCATCAAGGAAGCAGAGAGGAAACTGAATCCTGATACATCTGAATCTCACGACGGTGATGTATGCAGCTCTGTTCAGATGCCTGCTTCAGAAGTGACCTTCCAGGGGGCACCTGAATTTCCCAAGCCAAAGAAAGAAGCTGTCACGCCGAGGAACAGAAGAAGGAACACAAAGGCTTCCAAGACAGGAACTCCAGTCCCCGAAACCCCAGTTACACTGGTCTTGGAACCAATGGGAATGGAGAGGACGTCGTTTGAGGACAGAAAAGACTTCCTTTCACAGTACTTCCACAGAAAGCCATACGTGACAAAGACAGAAATCGAACTGCTCGCTTCCCGTTTGTGGATAAACAAGGCGGACGTGAAGGCGCACTTCAACAGCAAGCTCACTAAGTGCTTGAAAGCGATTCAGAAAAAGAGGGTTTGCGTACGTCTCGGGTTCAAAATGATTGAAGTGAACAAACTCAAGCACAATCTCTTCATTCCTGAGGTAAAGCCTGTTAAAAGAAAAGACCCAAACGAGGTAAACCTCAGCAGCCTTGTTCCAGGGGTGACTGTTAAAACAGAACAAGTGGATGCAACAACACAACATCCCCTCTTCATCCCGGAGGTACCAGTAACTATTAAAAAAGAGGAGGAAGTGTGTGAAATTGATCATGGCTTCATCATCCAAGAGGTGACTGTTAAACAAGAAGAAGTGGATGAAATGGAAGATGCGCTCTGTACAAATGGCTAATGGTGTTTTTAGATTAATTATGTTTGTATGCAGCATGTTGAGAAATGTTTATTTAAAAATACTTGATTCACACTTATAAGGTGGTTTGCCTCTGGGCATTGGAGTATGTAAAAAGAGGAACCTACAGCAAAGACTTTACAGTTTTGTAATTTCGTTGTATATAGTTCATATGATGATGACATTAAAAGTTTTTTATTATATATCTCTATTGCAAGGAAAAAAACAACACTCGGGTTTCCTATCTTTTATAGTCATCCTTGTTTAAAACACCTGTAATTTAAATTTGAGGACATCAGTAGTGATAAAGTTCTGCATTTAACATTTTATGAGTACTGTACAGAGAATGAAGACTTGGTTAACTAATTATTATTACTAACTTGCGGATTAGGCAGCATTTCATAGCTGTATCACTGTGTCCCTGTAAAAGGGACACTTTGTTGTTTTCATGTTAATTTTCCCCCTATGTAATATACACTGTATTAATTTCAGACATGTGGAAAAAAAACAAGTGCCTCCGTCTTATTTAAAGTTTGCAGTTGTATTTGGCTGTTGGAATAAACGTGACTAAATATTACAGATGTGTGGTTTACTAGAGATAAAACTGGTTGTGTTTTGATATGCCTGCGGTAGGTATATAACGATGTTGAACAGGAAGATATTTTGATGGGCACTTCAGAATACAGTGAATGTTATTTCAACCTTTAAGCATATTCAGACGATTCATCACAGCACCAAAAAAAAGATTTAAAGGTTGAATTTTTTATCTAATTTTCTATTTCTGTTTTATAGCAGAAAAATGATATACAGTTGAAGTCAGAATTATTAGCACCCCTTGAATTTATTTATTTTTTATTTCCCAAATGATGTTTAACAGAGCGAGGACATTTTCACAGTATGTCTGATAATATATTTTTTTTATTTCAGCTAGAATAAAAGCATTTTTTAAAACCATTTTAGGGTCAAAATTGTTAGACCTTTTAAGCTATATATTTTGTCGATAGTCTACAGAAAAAAAAAACATGGTTGTACAATAACTTGATTAATTACCCTACTCCGCCTAATTAAATTAATGAACCTAGTTAAGCCTATGTCACTTTAAGCTGTATAGACGTGTCTTGAAAAATATCTAGTCCAATATTATTTACTGTCATCATAGCAAAGAGAAAAGAAATCAGTTATTAGCAATGAGTTATTAAAGCTATTATGTTTAGAAATGTGTTAGGAAAAATATTTTTCTCCGTCAAACATAAATTGAGGAAAAAATAAAGAGGGGGAAAATAATTCTGACTTAAACTGTATATATTGAAGTCAAAGGCTACCAGATTACGACATCCTTTAAAATGTACTCTTGAATTTAACACTCAAACAGGTTTAAAACAAGTGGAATGGAATTCGGACGGGGCAAAGCAGTGGCGCAGTAGATAGTGCTGTCGCCTCACAGCAAGAGGGTTGCTGGGTCGGTGGTTTGAGCCTCGGCTCAGTTGGTGTTTCTGTGTGGAGTTTGCATGTTCTCCCTGCGTTCGCGTGGGTTTCCTCCGGGTGCTCCGGTTTCCCCCACAGTCCAAAGACATGCGGTACAGGTGAATTGGGTAGGCTAAATTGTCCGTAGTGTATGAGTGTGTGTGTGTGTGGATGTTTCCCAGAGAAGGGCATCCGCTTCGTAAACTTGCTGGATAAGTTGGCGGTTCATTCCGCTGTGGTGACCCCGGATTAATAAAGGGACTAAGCCGACAAGAAAATGAATTGAATGAATAGAATTCGGACGTACTACATCCAACATTTTGTCATGGTCACTTAACCCACCTGCGTCAGTTGCGTCGCTTCACTCCCATTCATGAATTTGCTCGCAGGGCATCATGGGATAGCGCAGCGTGCATGGGATGCGCACTTTAGAATCTCGCCAGAAGTAGTAAGTCATCCGGGTACTTCTCAAATACTGATTTCCGAATTCTATGAATTCGGACATACTACTTGGCTTACATACTGATTTTAATGTAGTGTATAGTATGGAAGTATAAGGTTTCGGACGCAGCCTTAAATTTTTTATCGGAAATAGCAAACCATCCAGGAACCTCTGGCATACTCTTTTCAACATACTATGGTTTGGGACATACTAATTCTATTTTCAAACACTATTTAGGATGGATAGTATGCAGATTGGGACGCAGCAAGAGTGATAAAGCCAGATATGAAATAGGGATGGTTAGGAGGCCATGATGGACAGAGTCAAGTGGTTAAATTTTGTTCAGGATGCCAGGGTTAAACCCCTACTCTTTTTCAAAGGACATCCTTGGGTTTTTTTTTTAATGACCACAGAGAGTCAGGACATTGGTTTAACGCCTCATATAATGCCTGTTTAGACGGCGCTCACTGAGCAGTATAGAGTTCCCATCAATAAACTGGGGCATTAGGACCCACACAGACCGCAGGTTGAGCAACCCCTGCTGGTCTCACTAACACCACTTCCAGCAGCAACCTAGCCTTCACATGTGGTCTCCCA
This sequence comes from Danio rerio, assembly GCF_052040795.2. Classification (NCBI taxonomy): domain Eukaryota; kingdom Metazoa; phylum Chordata; class Actinopteri; order Cypriniformes; family Danionidae; genus Danio; species Danio rerio. Next base: position 28,109,574 of record NC_141036.1, on the reverse strand, counting down.
TCCAGGTACTGACCAGGCACAGCCCTGCATAGCTTTAGTGGACGACCATGTGAGAGTTGCGAAGAGGTAGCTGCCAGCATAGAAATAGAAAATGTACTGTTTTTACAAGGACGTAAATGCTAAATCAAACAACCACTGCAGCATGTTTGACAATATACTTCATAAAAATTTTATTACATTTTTTTTATAGATGTGACGAATATAATTAATGTTTAAAAGCAATTAGAACATACTATGAAAATAGTGAGGAGTTCAACAAGTGTATTCTAAAGGTAAAAAAAAGATTCTGTAAACCTGTAAATATTTAGTAAGAGTAAGGTGCCATTCCTTGTATAAAAAATATGATTATGACTTTTTCAGAGAAATACACCAACTCAGTCCTATCTTTTTGTCAGTATAGTATATGCCTCAGTTTCTATTTAACTATGAGATTTAAATAATGCATTTTATAATGCATTTGCTGGATTAGCTAGTCAGATGTCATTATAACCACACTTTTTGATGTAATAAAATATTTCCTAATAATAAATTGCAATAAAAAAATTAAAACAAGAATATTTTTTAAAATACAAATTTGTTAGATAATATATCATTAGGAATAATGGCAGTCTGTTAAAGTTTTAAAAAAAAACTGTAAGCCACTATCATTTTTTAGACAAAAAACAAACTGGCAAGCACATTGTACTATCCTTAGTCACAAAAAAAACTAAAACAATAATAATAATAATAAAATGATAATAATGATTTCCTTAGAATTTTTCTAGCCTCTTTGGTAAAAAAAAAGTATACAAATTCCTGGATATCAACAATAGCCACAATATATTCAAATTAATGTAACATGGTCTGCTTCCGGTGCTTCACACCTTTTTATTGCTCATTTTTTTTTTCAGAAATAAGGTCCAAGATTTAGAATAAAAGTTCCCTGTAAAATGTTTTCTCTGTATAAAAACAATACAGTAGTGACAGAAGACTTCAGTCCCACCGAAGCAACAGCCGACAGTGGATTCCGTTTGGTCTTAAAGCCTTTTTGATGGATTATTTTCATTATTTATGATGACATAGCAGTCAAAATAGGACAAATGAGCAAATGTATGGGACAAATTCTGGTCCTTTGTCAATGAGGGTGGGTCTTCTGAACCCCCCTGGCTACAGGCCTGAAAGGTTAGAGCACATGTTTAATGCTTATAGTAAACATGTTTTTAATTGAATTTTGGCTGTAAAAGCGCACCTACAGGTGTTTTAGGCGCAGGTCAGATTTTTTCCAGGTCATAATTTATTTTGTTTATATTAATTATGTCTAAAAAAATATTAGACCTTTCATCTGGAATCCAGACCACCTTCTGAAGTGGTTTGAGCGATCGGATATCTGATCAGAATAAAACGAATGAAGTGAGCAAACAGCCTCAAAAACACAGACGTGACAGGAATATATATTGAATATAAATGTATTAAATTAAAAATATAATAAATATAGTATATAATATTAAATTACTTAAAATAATTAAAAGGACAAATTCTGGACCCTTTGGCCGTGGGGGCTGGTTAGTTCGGACCCCCCCCCCCCCCCTCCACCTCTTTGCGGTTTGCGTACATAAACGCAATATTGCGAAAAATATTACGTGTTTGTTACTCGAAATGTGCCGCCGAGCAACATTCCAGTGAACACTGGCACGGACTGGCGCCCGGTTAGCTCGTGCACTCCCTGGAGCGAGGCAGTTTGTATAGGCAGGGAACAATACAAGCCCTGAAGACCCTCAGGGAAACACGGGAGGCCGGTAGAGGGACCCCGCTCCAAGGGTCATGGTGGGTGGGAGCAGCGGGGCCCACTCATCGTCTATTTTAAACTATAGTGTCAAACTTTAGTTTACTATAGATTAAAATGGAAACCATGGTAACTGTAATGTTTTACCTATGTGTCTGACTGTTGTAATGTTTTGCTTTGTTTTTCAGCAAAGTTGTTGAGCAAAGAAGGACTATTGAAGACAACCGCAGGCTATATTTATGAGCGTGCACATTATAATGTTTCCGTGCTGTTTTCTGAAAGTTTATCTTGTTTAGATGAGTTTGCAGGTCAAACAAAATAAACTATACTCTATCTGAACACCTGTCTCGAGTTTTATGTGTCCTCTACAGCAATACACTGTCATATAAGTCTGTTGAATGCATTTGTATGCAACATGGTTTGACAATAAAGTGGTCTAACAAATTAATAGTTGTTATAATTGTACCTTCATTAGTCAACATGTGGTGTAGGTAATGAAAAGTTAATCAAAGAGGTCCTAAGACATAATGGTAATGTTATGGTTGTTACATAACTGTATTATTATTCTGTATGTTTAAAACCAGCAGAATATACTATATATTTTACATGTCATGAACTTACTGTTATTTAAAAATCTGCTTAATAAAAATGTCCTAAGACAAGAATGAGCATTGTTTTGGTTTTATGTCAAACAACTGTAGTTTTTAGGTTGAATATAGCAGGTATGGGCTACCTATATTGGTAGTCAGTTATTTTAATGACCCAAGTCAAGTAAAATGTCTCCTACTCAAGTACTTTTAGCATGCAAAAGTCAAATTTAAGTATATAAAATACAGTTTCCAACAACAAAACTTTGTCTTGTAAAAATGACCATTGAGTGGGGAGAAAAAAATAGTTAATGTCAAGTTAAATATATATAAAAGAATAACAAGTTGTCATAATATTTAATCATATTGCATTTTTCTATACATTTCAATTAGACTTTTTTTTTCTAAATCTAACATTGGTAAATTGGTCCCAGGTCAATCTTGACTTTGTCTAATAAAGATGAGGTGTATCTGAAAGGAGATTGTCCTATGTTCACATTTTTACTTTTGTTTTGGTTTTCTGTTTGAATCTGTGCGCGCAGAATTCCGCAGATTTTTAGCCCATCATTGATTCTGTTCATTTATATGTGTAAATGTGTCTACATTGATTTTTATTCAGTTTTTATTTTTTTTACAGTAATATTATTTACTAATTATGAATTATTTACAATACAGTTTGTAAAGTTAGATTTTCTGTCTTTTAGTAGATATATTATACGAAAGACTTGCTTTGTTTACCAGATTAATAGGATCTAATTGGATTTGCATTGTAAACATTGAATAAAAGTTAAAAAGGTATTACTTTTTATTTTATATATTAAGGTTTTAGTTGTGATACTCCTAAATAATTCTGCACAAATCTGCAGATTTTTTACACAATTCTGTGCAGAAATGTTAAAAATTGTCCACAGATTCTGCCTGGCCCAACACAGAATAAACCATCATTAGACAATGACTGGTTTAATTAACCTGACTTGCCTAATAAACTTAGTTAAGCCTTTAATTAAGACTTTTATTTCACTAATTTCATTAGTTTTAAAACGGATATTATCTTAATTATTAAAACAGCATATCAATTATGCAAATGTATTTAGGCCTTACAAATACTGTACCAGTGAAAGAAAGCAGTTTGAGTTTGACTGATAGGCTTCTTGAACAAAAGTCTCCCATGTTAACCATGTTTTATTACCTAAAGGTGTAGTAAGTTTACACCACATTTAACCACGTTGCAAAACCTAATAATTGTGATTTGACTACAATAATCATGTTGTTTTGGTTTTGTTTGTTGTACAACCATGATTACATTTTGAAGAGTTTTGAGACATGACTAATATTATGAAAATGTTTCTAAAAGCGCCGGCGATCGACTTTATCTGAAATCAACTTTTACAGCCTTGCTTTCAGGCAAGTTTAGTCGATTCCGAGTGTCTATATCGTGAGTAGGAGGTGATCATGTTGGCTGTCAGGAGAGTTTTTTGCGTTAAAGAAAAGACATTTATTCGACATGCCACTGCAACAACAAGCGTTTTGTGTACAGTGACAGCGCGACCCGACAGACTAGCTAACCAGCGCGTGTCCTGGTCTGTTATACATAAAGAAAGAAGCCTTCACACCTCAGCCTGTCTTTCTGGAGCTAATAAACTGATGAAGATGCTGGCTAAAAAGAAGTAAGTCTGTTAATAAATGTTAATATAGGTGCGGTAGTTTTGATTAGGAAGACTAACGTTAATGAGCTTTATTCTCGTTCTTTATAGGAAGAAACATTGGTACGATACTCCTCTACGTGTAAGCGTTTGTTTCAACATTTACTAATACTGTCTACTTCAGTATATTTTCTTATGAAATATTGTAATGGCTTGTTAACAATAATGCTGTAATTACTCTGATGAACATCTGTTTTTATGCACTTTACACATCCAGACCACAGATATCAGTCAGTATGGCTTTCTGAAGCCCCCAAAACGAAATGTGGAGGACAGTGTTCGTGTGAGGACTCTAAACATCATCATCTACAAGACAGTGACAGACCTGCTGAGCTCCTATGAGCTCAACTCCGAGATCAGTGCCTACAATGTGGAAATTTCCAAAGTAGGAACACAACCTTCTTCTTTCCTAGCATTCAGTAAGAGGGGATAGTTCACTAAAATCCTGTTTTAAGGCCTATTATTTAAAAAGGGGTATCAGGAAATGTCTGCATTCAGATTTATTTACTGTGTTACAGAGTTAAACTAGTTTATTAAAGTTCGTCGAGACAAACTTTGAGCCTGGCTTGAGAAAGCCTGTTGGTAATAGTTTAACTAGTTTAAAACAGTTTAAAAAAAGGATAGATAGATAGATAGATAGATAGATAGATAGATAGATAGATAGATAGATAGATAGATAGATAGATAGATTAAAAGTAGATAATTAAAATAGTTTGAAAAATACAGATAGATAGATTCAATGTTAAGTCAATGACAGTCACTTGCAAAGGAAGTCTATGGGACAGTTGCTAGGGTACAGTATCTGGTTGTTAGGGTGTGGCTAGAACATTAAAAGGCCATCAGTGATTGGCTGCTTACTAGACTAAGTTAATTGAGCTCAGCCATTAGTCTGTAGGACCGTCCGATGCTGAGTTAAGAGCTCACAAAGTTTGATCCAATGTTAAGTCAATGACAGTCTTTTGAATGGAAGTCTATGGGACAGTTTTTAGGGTCCCAAAAGTAGTTGCTAGGGCATGGCCAGAAAGTTAAAAGTTCATCAGTTATTAGCAGTTAGGTAGTTTGAGTTAAATGAGCCCAGCTAGAAGTTTGTGACAGTCTGACGCAGAGTTATGAGGTCAAAAAGTTTGGTCCAATGCTAAGTCCATGGTTTTTTTTTTGACAGTCCTGGGATGTTTTTCGGAAAACCGAAAGTTGGATCAATCGTAAAAGATAGAGCACACAGAGTCAGACCAGTTTGGAGGTCTGGTGTGAGTTTGGTGGTCATAGCTCGAAAGATCTAGGAGGAGATAGAGTTTGATTTTTAGCCCCAGAAGAAAAATAGGATTTTAGTAGTCTGTCTTGCTTTCACAAGCCAGCCTAATTATCATGCAAATCATAGATTAATACACGTAATAAACGTCTACTATGAGAAGTGGCCTCATATAGCCATTTTTCATAGTACAATGTGCAAGCACCCATCAACAAGCTTAATTCAGGATAAGGAAGTCACTGCAGGACTACACAGGGATGGCAGGAGAATGGTTGCAAAGAGTGTGTTTGGGTTGTTAAGGAAAGTTTATCTTGTTTAGCCATAGTTAATTGAAAAAGTTTTTAATTCTTTAGCTGACCCCCTGATTTAGACCGCATAACATTTGTATTTTTCCTGGGCGACATGTCTGGTTTATTACGTGACACTGCATAGACCCATGCACTGCAGTGGTGACTTTAGATATCTGTTGTGAATAATACACATTGTCAGATTACATATCATTGCCATCTTCCATAAACATCAGCTTGTATTTAACGAAGCACAAATGTTTTGTTTTGCTAATAAACAGATGTCAGCAACACAAATCAGGTTTAAATTTAGAAGCTGATCCGGAACAAACTGAACATTCGGATTGTTCGCTTTATGAACCAGCCTAGACTGATTACACCAGTAGATTTTCTTTGTCAAAGCGTTAAGAGTTCATAGTTTTTTTGTAATGTCGCATTTAAGGCACTTCCAGAGTGAATTGGAAAGCTGTATTTTATAAGTATTAAAAAAAACAAAAAACTTTTTTTTAGAGAAAAGATGGATGCAGTGTTACTCTATAGGTGCTCAAGATACGAGATCACACAAAATGAGTACGATACCCCCCCTTTAATTTTCTTCTTGAAACAAACAAAAATATTTTGAATAATGGAAACCTGTTTGGTTACCAGTGACTTTCATTTTATATAGTATAACAAAACAGACATTTCTCAGATTTTTTAAAATAATAAGACATTTCACAGAAGGTAAAAGTCAACTTGGGGTGTGTGAATAAGAACAGATTTTTTATTTTTTGGGGGTGAACTGTCTCCTTAATTTCCTCATTATTTTTTATTTTTGTATTTCCTTTAACTATTTTTCTTATTTTAAGGTTTCACTAACAAAAGATTTCTCTGCTTGTCGAATATACTGGAAGACAAGTTTATCAGCTGAGCAAGACCGTCAGACTCAGCAGGCCTTAGACAAATGTGCTCCTCGCATACGGTATGAATTTTTTCGTAGTCTGTTTTACTTTTAATATATTGTAGCATATACATAACTTGGCTTCTTATTTATGCAGGCATCTTCTTGTCTCTCACCAACTCATTGGCAACGTTCCTCCTGTGGTGTTTGTCAGAGATAAACAATATGCTGTTGTGACTGAGGTAACCAAATCACAAATTGTTGATACCTCTACAGGAAATTATGCATCTTTTCTGCTAACCAACGATTAATTTATTTGATCCAACTCATCAGTTTTTATATATTATTTCTTTTTAGATTTTTTTTCTGCTTATTATTATTATTATTTATTATTTTATTACTTCTTTACTCTGGTTTATATTATTTTTATATCTATTTATATCAGATTGAAAACCTCCTCAAGCAAGCAGATTTTGGTCCAACTGAAGACAACATAAATCATTCAGCCATCAGTGATAAACAGTAAGAACTAAAACTAAAACTACCTACACTTTATATTATAAATGTCTAATTTGTGTGCTCTTCAAAAGGGCCAAATTGCAGCCTCTGGATTCCAGTGATAAGAAACGACCCGTTTTGTTCGGTGTTGATCACGACGCTCTGCACAAACAGATTGAAGCCTATAAACGAGAGAAAGGAGCGAGAGACTCGATCATAGAAAATCCTGCTGCAGGAAGACTAACACAAGAGCAGCTGGACACACTAGCGAACATTAGAAAGCAGAAACTCATAGAGAAAAAGAAACAGAAGTCCAAGCGCATGAAGGATGATGATATCAGCCCTAAAGATTTCCTGTTGTCCAGAAGCCTTGAGAAAGAAGAGCTAGACAATGACGAGGACAGACTGGAGGAAAGCCAAATCGCAGAGCTATTGGAGGAGGATGACCGGAGACGGTGAAATTAGTGAGGAAAAAAATCATTGGAACTAATAATTTAAAGTGTGATCTGTATAATAAAGTTTGAACGCATATATGTGCATATGGTGACCAGGTGTGTGTAAGTGATGATTTCTGTGTAATTTGCATAAAGAGAAAGATTATCTATAATGATCAGAACACTTGAAATTAAATTACATCAAAATAGTTTAAAACACGAACAAACGAAAATTCCCTCATCATTTGAAAATTGTAGAACATAAAATGAGGACATTTTTAATAAAAAGTCACCAAGTTGATATACACTTCGTGTTCTGCAGGAGAAAGGATGTTTTAAACCCTGGCTAAAAGGGATCCAAGATTACCGTGTTTGCTTTCCATGCTCTTTGGAAATAACAGTGGTGAAAAGAGTACTAAAAAAAACATACTCGAGTAAAAGTACCATTACTTGCCCAAAAATGTAGAGCGAGTAAAAGTATCTGTTGTAAATATTACTCAAAGTATGAGTAAAAAGTAGACCTTTCAAAAGTACTCAAGAGTAGTGAGTATTACACAGTATTACAAGCTGATGCATTTACATGTAATTTGTGGATGTGTGTAAACGTAACGTACTGTAGTGCATTTAGTTATTGGCCAGCAGGCACACAACATCATAAAATGTTAATTATGGATTAGATTAGCGTCAGCTGACCAAAATTCAACGTCTAGCCAGCGTCTAAGGACAACGTTTTTTTGTTTGATGTCCAATAACGGCACCACATGATGTTGATATTTGGTTGATTTTAGGTTGTGTCTGATTGACGTCATAGTGGTAACCAACACAACGTCAAGCTGTAACATCATTAGACATTAATATTTGGTTGATTTTAGGTTGGACATTGCCGCCAGCCTGACGTTGGGTTCTGATGTCAACCTGATTTTCATTTCCAAACAAAATGCAATGTCCCTACAACGTTGGGGTACAACATCAATCAGAAGTCATGTTGACGTCTTGTGCCTGCTGGGTGTTTAAGGTCATTTCGATCAGCATACAGTAAACAAATAGATTTGGGACATTTTTTTGGACACGTTCAATACTTCGAAACAGTTTGCTGCAATTATAAATTGCCACGATTTGAGGTAGTTTATTATGATGCAACTTACCTTCTTTGATTGGACAGGAATCACAGGACTGATTTTTCTAATCCCCATAGACAGAAAAATATTAAGTAGTGGAGTAAAAGTACCAATACAGCACTAAAAATGTACTCAGTGGAAAGTAAAAGTCCACGTTTCTAAAACTACTTAGTAAATTACTATTCCTGAGAAAAAACTAATCAACTTCAGTGATTTGAGTATTTGTAATTTGTTACTTTACACTACAGTTAATTAATCACTAAAACAAAATTCGCCGTGATTATATATGACCAAAACAGCTCCTTTATCCTTGTCGTAAACCATGAATAAAATCTGCAGCAAATAATAATAATAAATTCCCAAATTAACAACGCTGATCCTTGATGCTTTCAAATTACACACTTCCCTATTATGAAAGTGAGCCGAATGCCGAGTGACTCCCAAATGTATTCATTCATTCAGTTTCAAAAATTAATTTAAGATATTTAAAGATGTAATCTGAGAGCAACAGTCCTGAGGCAAAGTTCAGAAAAGTTGTCAATATGGTACATGCTCTGCTGTAGTCATACCAAGTTCTAAACCACTTTTGAGCAAAAAGTAAAACGACTTTGCTTGTGTCTTCTGTATTAGTTCAGGGTACATGTTAATTAAGGGTGACATGCCAGTTTTGTGTTGCACTGCAAACTCTAACAATAATATGTCATACTGCTTGTAGGAAATGTGCATCATGAGCAGTGTCCTGACATTTTATTCTACCCATCAGATTATGCTACCTTCACTGTATTTAAATTGTTTTGAGGTTGTGGTTAGGGCAATATTACAGCTCCATATCACACTACTCCACATTAAAATTTACACTGGTAGCAAAATGTGATAAGTAGCATAGTGTGTCATCAAAATGTGCTAGCTAATTTTTGAATGGAAGGTAGGACAACTTGACAAGGTTGGACAAATTGACAGAACACTTGACACGGAAAACAAGGCAAAAGCGAAAAAAAAAGTGTTTTTACAGCTTTTATGTCGCACAGAAGTGTTCATGGAGCTTCCTATGGTTACAGTTAAACCACTGTTTTGACAATTTTTCTGGTTTCTTTTCTTAACTTTCAACATCTCAGTTCTGTTGCTGTCTATAGAGCACAGGTGTCAAACTCAATTCCAAAAGGGCCGCAGCTCTGCAGTTTAGTTCCAACCCTAATTAAACACACCTGATCAAACTAATTGAGTCCTTCAGGCTTGTTTGAAACCTACAGGTAAGTGTGTTGAAGCAGGGTTGGAACTAAACTGTGCAGAGCTTCGGCCCTCCAGGAATTGAGTTTGACATCCCTGCTATAGAGAATGAGAGAGCTCTAGGATTTCATATAAAACGGGTCAGCAACCCTTTGTATGGGTTTTATATGAGAGACACATTTGGCGGTCAGTTGCTAAGCATCTAGCATTAGCATATCAATGATTCATTATGATGGTTAACTGTAAAGAAAAATTTTAGGGTAGAGGTGAACTGGAAGTTCTTACCTCATTTAGCTCAGAATTGTAACAATTTCCAGCTAGTATTGAACATTGAACAGAAGGTAATGTTTTAATTCATCTCACCATCTCTCCTTGCAGAAAACTAAATGTTGGAGAGAAGGGGTTAAGGATATTCTGCTCAAACCATTAAAAGTACATCAAAGAAGAAAGTTCATTCCAGAGCAGAAGAAAATCTTCTAATTGTGTTCTGATCTTCTAATCTTCTAACTTGTTTTCTGGTGAATAGACCATTTTGAGGAATGTGAATAAAAACAATGGTTCAAACACATTTCCTGTTTGACATTTTTAATTTCTATAGCCTCCGAGAATCCAAAAAGAGCCACATATTGATAAATAATGTTATAATAGCTGTTTTAATATGAAGTTATGATTGAATTGCTTCTTGTTACAGTTATGAATAGTTTGATAACAAGCAGGAAATGTTCATGGGCCAATGACATGATCTCTTTTAAATGGTCTATAACCAGAATGAATGAATTGTTCACCTTGATGATGAGCACAAGCTAACAAATTCAATTGTCAACTTAGATTTCTTGAGGTTTTAAAGTCAGTATTTTTTCCTTTCAATATCAGTTATGAGTTGGTGCAGTGTTTCAATAACACAATCAACACAGCAAGCATTAAATGAATCCATTTACTATTATAATAGCCATACACTGTATGGGGCTCTTATATAAAAAGCGTGAAGAAGGTCAGAGTCACACAGTAACTGTCAGATACATACTTACGCTTACAGGCAATGATAGTGCAAGAGAAATATTCTGATACCTAAAGTAGCTTCTACTTCATGAGACTTTGTCTACTGTGAATGTGTCATGATTTTTGCAAAGGTAATAAAAAAATTATTGCTCTAAGTACAAGGCACAGCACGCTACTCATTCTTTCAGATTATTTACAACTGTGCAATATACTTTCCTATAGTCTGTACTACAGTCATGGCAGCAATATTTTGCTCAAAAATGAAAAAACAATTTACTAGCAAGCTAGCTCCTATGCATGGCTTTAATAATGTTTATACCGTGGTCTCCTCAGTCTGCACAGCCTCCTGAACTGCTTCCTGAACGTAGACTATGAACTGGGAAGCGTCTTCTCCCTGCGTGTAAACTGTGACTGTTTTGATCCCTTCCATGTCATCTGATGACACCACTAGATGGTGCTCTTCTCCCAGACCCACTGTAGCCTGCTGCAGTGCATCCTGTATCATCATGGCATGATTGCTCTGTGGCTCCTCTTCCTCCACCTAGAAGGAAAAGACAAAAAAAGGTTATTAAAAAGGAGTTGTGTATATATAATCTCAGATGTAGAAGACTGAGAAAAGCCTGACGTATTACAGTTTGAAAACATGCTGTAACTTCCAAATTTACTGAAAAAAAAAGATTTAAATAAAACACAAATTTGCTGATTTCAGATAAATATGTGAACACATGACTGAAACTGCACATGTATTTTATAGAGGGTGATTAACTAAACTAAACATTTAATATGGTGAGCGTATGATTTTTTAAGAAAGCTCGATGAGCAGTTTTCCTCTGGGTGCTCCGGTTTCCCCCCACAGTCCAAAGACATGCGCTAAAGGTGAATTGGGTAGGCTAAATTGTCTGTAGTGTATGTGTGTGAATGAGAGTGTGTATGGGTGTTTCGCAAAGATGGAATGCAACTGGTAGGGCATACAATGCTTAAAACATATGCTGGATAAGTTGGTGGTTCATTCCGCTGTGGCAACCCCTGATCATTAATGGTACTAAGCTAATAAGAAAATGAATGAATAAATCCATAAAAAAATGGAGTGATGAAGGGGCGTTCACTTTAGTTAGTGTGAAATATTTGTTATGCTTAACATCTGCAAAGTTACAACACTTAAAGTTTAATGCAAAGAAGGGCTTTTTTTCTTTTAAAGAATTCACTTTTAAAGGTCAACAACAAACGACTGACAGGAGCTACAAGAGCTGTGTCTCATTTCAGAGGCTGCATCCTCCGAAGGCGAGTCCTTCGAAATCCACACAAGCCAAATCAAGCAATTTGAAATGAGATGATCTTGCCTACAGAGGATGGATCTTGTCACCTAGAAACAGTAACAGCTGCCTGAATAAGCGGTAATAAAGTGGTTTTAAAACTTATTTTAAGTAATCTGAGGGTAAAGCAAGGTTTACAGAAGCGTGAAATACATTTCCTTTGATCTATACATGTACACATAAAAAAGCAAACTGTCTATAAAATCACTTTTTTTGTAAGACATGTCATACTCTTTGTTTTACTGGGAAACGAAGGAAGCATTTTGTGGCAGCAATTGAAAAGGCCTTCAAATTTTATGAAATGAGACAGCCTTCGTTGGGTCGCGATGAAGACGCAGCACCTTTTGAATGCATCCTCCCTCTGAAATGCGACACAGCTAATGAGCCTCTTCTTAGGTTTGTGACATCATGAACCCTAAAATTGACATGAACCCAATTTCTTGGTCTGACGATTATAGACAACTTGCACTCAGTGAGAAAGATTGTATAAAGATTGTGGGGGATGGTTGAGAAGCACTGCTGTGGTATGCTGGTTTTAATACCAGCTGTGTGCATGTTATCTTATGTTATATATATATCTTTGACAAACTGCTAGTTCTTGTTCAGGATAAATTAAATTCAATGAAAACAATATTGTTTTTTTTTTTTTAAATAAATAGTTAAGGGGATTTAACCTTTATTTTTGTTATGGGAGAATGGAAAGATGGAACAGGAATGCATGGAGAGCAGATAGAGTGAGGAAGATCAGCAAAGACCTCGAGCCGGGAATCAAACTTGGGTCACCGTTAGCACCTGTGCTATGTGTTTTTTTTACAATGGATTCAGTATTTGATGTATTGGTGCCAGGTTTCTGTGCAAACCGTTAGAAAAATAATTAGGATAAAGAACATGCAAAAACTAAGCCAAACTAATTTTAAGCAATGGGAAGAGTGAACATGGCATACTGTGATATCAATAAACGATATTAAATACATTGCTGAAACTCTTGCATTACTAAACAACAGCAGATCTCCAAAAGTTCCTTCACACATAAATGCTGGTGAGAAACGCACCTGCTCTACAACAGTGACTGTGCCAGGAGCCATTGCCACCACAGAGGCCACAGTGGCATCATGATTCTCTGAGCCCAGCTCGATGATCTGCTGGAGAATGTTGACTGATGCTGGATCTAGCCTGTCTCCTGCTGCTGCAGACACAACACCTGAACGCACAGTATCACTTCAGAAAACATCTTGACAGAAATTACACAACTGTTCAAGGAAATACAGTGGAGGAAATAAGTATTCAACACGTCACCATTTTTCTCAAGGTGCTTTTGACTTGAAATTTTTACCAGATTTTTATAACCAATAAATGAATGGAATTTGTTTAAAAATTAACCTAAGTGTAATTAAATGATATGACACAGGAAAAAAGTATTGAACAAATAAAAAAGGGTGATGATGTAAAAAAGGCAGTGAAAGCCCAGACAGCAGCTGAAATTACTCAGAAGTTATTCAGCAACCCTCTGCCCTTCCACAGTGTAAATTAATATTGGCTGCTTTAGTCCAACATCTACATTATCAGGATGATGAAGATGAATCCAGAGTGGATATTACAGCAAGAAAATGATCCAAAACACAGCCAAGGAAACTGTCAAATGCTTTCAGAGAAAGATAATAAAGCTGTAGAATGGCCCAGCCAATCACCTGATTTGAACCCAATAGAGAATACAAAATAAAGATCAGTCTGCATAGACAAAACCCACAGACCCATCATAATATTTACACTCTGTTGAAGTCTGTAAAACAAATCGTCACCTTGGAATTATAAGGTTCTATCTGCGTGACTTTGAGATATGGAGCTTTAAAGTTTTTGCATTCCATAGAAGACAATATGTGTGTAACATTTGTTTTTTAAATAAAAAGTCTTAAAATGTAAAAAACTTTTAAAAAACATCCCACATTGTAAATAATTTGTCCTTTAATAAGAATTTGTCAATAACTCAATTTTGACAAAAATGTCAGATGGAACCTTATAATTCTAAGGTGACGAAATCACACCTTAGCAATGCATGTGACTTCATTCTCCATATGAGAGGTGTCTTTAAGCTGCCATCATCAAAAAAGCCTTTTATATGTAGCATTAAATACGTTTTAGTAGTTCAGAACTTTCTTCTTGTGTCATTTCATTGCTATTAAACACGACAATTTTTTCCTATTTTTTTAGTTTTGTTATATTTTTATGTTTGTATTGTTTAGGTTTTTAACAAAATCTGGTTCAATTCCATGTCAACAGATGTTTTTGGAATTATTATTCCCAGGAAAAAACATGACATGTTGAATACTTTTTCCTCCACTGTAAGTAAACATTTTGTACCATTTTGTGTATTGAAGCGCAGGTCCTGCAGAGCTGATACAGCCGTCTCAGTTCCTTGTGGATCTTCAGTCTCAGCTATATGCAGGTACTGCATAGTCGGCTCCTCCACTGACTCCACTACCTGGGGGGACAAACAATTATATATATATTCATTCATTCATTTTCTTTTCGGCTTAGTCCCTTTATTATTCTGGGGTTGCCACAGCGGAATGCACTGCCAACTTATCCAGCATATGTTTTACGCAGCGGATGCCCTTCCAGCTGCAACCCATCCTTGGGAAATATCCATACACACTCATTCACACACATACACTATGGACAATTTAGCTTACCCAATTCCCCTATAGCGCAAGTTTTTGGACATGTAGGGGAAACCGGAGCACCCGAAGGAAACCCATGCCAACACAGGGAAAACATGCAAACTCCACACAGAAACGCCAACTGACCCAGCCGAGGCTCGAACCAGCGACCTCCTTGCTGTGAGGCAAATGTGCTACCCACTGCACCACTGTGTGGCCCAAAATTATAGTATATAAAGCAAGTCTATTAGTTTTCAATTCTAATATAAAGAATATGTCATGATTTAGGGCAGGGATGTCAAATTCAATTCCTGGAGGGCCGCAGTCCTGCACAGTTTAGTTCCAACCCTGCTCCAACACACTTACCTGTAGGTTTCAAACAAGCCTGAAGGACTCAATTAGTTGGATCAGGTGTGTTTAATTAGGGTTGGAACTAAACTGTGCAGGGCTGCGGCCCTCCAGGAATTGAGTTTGACATCCCTGACTTAGGGTAATATAGAGTCATTCACTGGTTCATCAGTTAGAACATAATATGAATATTTTAGTTAAAGACATTGAGCATTTTTGCTAAACCTTTTTATTAGAAATTTTATAATCAAATCTTTAAAAATCTAAAAACAGATTTAAATTTAAATCATGAAACTACATTTTAACATTCTGCAAACATATTTAGTGGTAAAACATTTACATTTTTAGGAACAGCTTTTTTATATCCCTGTTCAAATTTTACCATGGAAAAAACGTACATAAATTTCCTTCCTTTATACTACTATACTTTAATGACTTTCTACTGTATAATGGTGCTTTATTTCTGCCAACTAACATGTAATCCATACAAATACTTAAAAAAAAAAGCAGAAAATGAAAAATAAATTAGGCTTTTATCACATGTAAACACACATATATGGAGTGTATCATTTCAAGGTAAACAGCTTTTGTGTCAATTATTATTTAAATAGAAATTAAAGCCTAAATTTAACCAGAATACTTGGCTTTTAATTCAGAATACTTGGCTTTAAATCGTCTTATTCATATGAAACAAATATAAGAAACCTTAATAACATTTTTGGATCTTAAACGTTTTGGTTCAGAATTTAACATGCACTTATAATGTAGACTCGCCTCCCACTGATTGAGACCCAGACTGTCAGTCTCCACCACCTTCAGTCCATGTTTGCTCTTCAGGTGTCGATTCATTTCCCATTTAGTGCCATAAACATAATTGCATACAGGACATTTCACTCCACCTGATAACACAAGCACACAAACTTTTTAATTACTGAAGCAGTTTGAGACAACATTGCATATCTTATTGCAAAACAATAAACAATAATGTATATGGACGTTAAAGGGATATTAAAAATAGAAATTCTGTCATTACTTGCTCATCCTGAAGTGGCTTCAAACCTTTATTCACTGAACAAAAAGAAAAGATATTTTGAAGAATGCTTGAAACCTGTAACCATTGACTTCCATACTTTTTGGTTTACTTACTACGCATGACAATGGTTACAGGTTTTCAGCTTTCTTTAAAATATCTTCCCAAACATTTTTTTGCCATATTTATTTTTTTAATTTAAAATGAAAGCTGCCAGTTGCCATCACTCCCAAATTACAAAATCATCACTACAAAAATATCTTCTTTTTTTGTTTTGTATAATCGGAAAATTCCATAGTATAAAAACTAAATTCTTCAAAATATTTTCTTTTCTGTTTTAAATATTTTTTGGAAGCTTCTAGTGTAAAAAAATAAATATGGCTTAAAAATATGTTTACAGCATTCTTCAAATATCTTCTTTTGTGTTCAAGAGAAGAAAGAGCCTCAATCAGGTTTAGAAGAAGAACTGGAGGGTGAGTAAATGATGAGAGAATGTTAACTTCTGCATGAATTATCCCTCTAGGTCTGGTTTAATGCTGAAGAGGAAGCTCTTGCCTTGCTCTGTCACAGATTCAGAAGCAGACGCCCCTGTTCCAGCATTGATGTACTGCATGTTGGGATGTTTCTTGTTATAGTGTCTTTTCAGCGAGCCAGAAATGTTGCATGAGTAGTGGCAGTGTGCACACCGGAAAGGCTGTGAAAAGAAAACACACTGTGCTTGTAGGACAAACGACAACATTATACAGAAAGAAAGAAGTCTTTTGAGGCATTACTTTAAAAGAGGCATGTTGCTCCATGTGACGAAGGAGATGCGGCTTTAGAGCAGCAGTGAAGTCACACTCAGTGCATCTGAACTGTTTTCCTACAACATAGAAGAACATTATTTATACATGTAACAATAAATACATTTTATATTGGATGAGTGCAAAGATCGATCATTGTTTTAAGCATTAGTTATTTGTTCTATTTTACATTATAGTTTGTTTAATGAAAATCAGAGTGTAATAAAATTATTTTCAATTAAATGTATAATGTATTGTTGAAGTCAAAATGATTTGCTATCCTGCAATTTTTTTTCTTTTTTAAATATTTTTCAAATGATGTTTAATAGAGTAATGATTTTTTCACAGTATTTGCGATAATATATTTTCTTCTGGAGAAAGTCTTTTTTGTTTTATTTCGGCTAGAAAAAAAAAACATTTTTACATTATTTAAAAACCATTTTATGGTCAAAATTATTAGCCCCTTTAATCAATATTTTGATTATAGTAAATAAAGTATAATGCTACCTTTTATTTTTAAATGTTTTATAATTCAAATACAATATTTTGTATAATTTAGTATAAAAACATACGAAGCATTTAGATGCAAAATCTCTAAAAGCCACTTGATATTTTCTTTTAAAATGAGCATTTTTTACTCTTGTGTATTGGCTAAGTAATTATTTATTTATAGTGATGGATAAGTTCTTTTCATTGCTTTTCAAGTGAAGTAACTGAACATAAACAGAGGAGGTTGAAATAAATTCTCTTTTTAGAAGAGTTATTCTCATTTTTCAGACAGCATTTAGAGGTTTTTGCATCTGAACTTTTCAAGTTTTATAATTATATTTGCAAGTTATATAATTTTTTTTTGTGAGTGCATAATCAACTGTTTAGCATGCTTTCAGAAACATTATGCCACACAGAATCAGCTTTGACATGAAATAATACAAATCTAAAATAAAGTATATTAAAATAGAACACGAACACTATACAACATCCCTCTTTTTATTACATGTTCAGTCCAGGATTTTGCAAGGCCTAATATGAAGTTTTCCCCCAAAACTTATGGCATTATTTGCTTCACAAAAATATTCAAATTACTTTGCTGCAAAAATATTTTAAAAAAATCTTCCTTTTTTAAATCTCTAGAACCAATTTTGATTAAATACACAGCACTTTAGGGAACATAAGAGACTTCTTTAAAAATAATGATAATACTAAAGTTCACAAAGTCAAAAAGAATTATGAAAGTATGCAAAATAAGGGAAGTTTATGTAGCATGCTGTCTAAAACATGAAGTTCAATACTCACCGTCTGCTGTGTGCATAAGCTTATGGCTTTTCAGAGTGCATTTGGACTTGAACTTTTTCCCACAGAGATCACAAAGATGTGTTTTCTCAGTGTTGTGTCTGTTCATGTGAGCTTTGAGGTTGCTCTTGCTTCTTGAGGCATAATCACATTGTGAGCATTTAAACGGCTTAAGTCCTGGAGACAAAAAAACAGAACATAATCAATCAATAGACCAAAGCAGTCTATTTAAAGAGATAGTTCACCCAGTATAAACATTTACTTTATGAGTTTTCTTTTTCTGTTGAACCCAAAAGAAGATATTTTGAAGAAAGCTGAAAACCTGTAACTATTGACTTCTATAGTTGGAAAACAAATACTATAAACAAAGTCAATGTAATGTAATGTGCATTCATATAGCGTATTCATTGTGTATGGGCATACAACCAAAGCACTTCACAATCAAGTAGCATCCACTTAGATGATGTGATGGCAGCCACAGGACAATGGCCCCAGTGCGCTTACTAGGGCTGTGCAATTTCTGCTTGTAACGATTATAAAAAAACCATTAATCGAGATAAGCGATTATTCCATCACGTACCGCCCCCTTTCCAGTTGTACACGTGTGAAAACTCTTTGCCTCTGCAAAGCTCAGTTCCACGTGAAAATGACTAAAAGCATGTGCTGTAATGTAACTTTTGCAGCACGGGATGCACATCATTCATAATTTTAAAAGCCCAAAAGAGCACGTGCTGTTGTGTGTGTGCGCGCCGTGTCTGGCCTCGGACAGGTAGCGTGTGTGTGTGTTTGCGCGCGCACTGCGCTTAGCCTCGGACAGCAGAGCACACACACATCTAACGCGATCTTAATGTGAGCGCTTTAATGGTCAAATGCATGCACATTAGTGTCAGAGTGCGGTGTTTATTGATTATTCATATTAACCCCCATTTGTGTAATAAACTAACAAGTTGAGAATCAAAAGACACGTGAAAGAGAAACTATATCAGAGCCGCACTATTCTTAAAAAGACAGCGTGCGGTATTCCTGCTTCTGCCGATTGTTTTTATTATTAATCAATAATAAAATCCAAAATACAGTGAAGATGCTTAAAGCACAGTTTAAACAACAGATTTAATAACTCATTTATAAAAACTGATTACTTTATCTTTGCTATGATGACAGCGCATTATATTTTACACATTATATTTATAGATATTCTTCAAGATACTAGTATTTATTCAGTGACATTCATCAATGAAAATAATGAAATGACAATTCAATAATTTGGGAAAATATATAAGTCATTGTATAACAGTAGTTTCTTCTGCACACAATCAAACATATATATTGCTTAAAGGGGCTAATAATATCGAGCTATTATAGGTTTCAAATTATTCAAACCTGCTTTTATTCTATCTGAAATAAAACAAATATGCCTTTCTCCAGAAGAAGAAAAATGTATAGGAAATACTGTAAAAAACCCTCTGTTAAACATCATTTGGGAAATATTTATATATAAAAATAAATTCACAGGAGGATGAATAATTTTGACTTCAACTGATAATCGTTTTGAATAATCGTGATTACAATTATGACCAAAATAATCGTGATTATGATTTTTCCCATAATTGAGCAGCCCTAGTGCTTACCACACACCAGCTATATGTGGAGTCAATTTGGTGGATGGGCATGATTGGAAGGTCAATATGGGTAAGGGGCCGATTGAGGGAATTTGGCCAGGAAAATGGGGTTACAGCCCTACCCTTTACCAGTACGCCATGGGATTTTTAATGACCACAGAGAGTCAGGACCTTGTTTTAACATCTCATCCAAAAGACAGCAAGAGAACGATGACATGATTTTCAGTTTTGCGTGAACTCAGAGTCAAATGTCATAACCCCACCTTCATGAGCCCATATGTGCTGCTGAAGGTCAGCGCCATTCCTGGTGAAGAAATAGTCACAATATGGGCATTTGGATGCTCGTTTCCCGATCACTCCTTTCACATGTACGCGTATCCCCAATGCCTCCGAGATGACGTTCAATGGCACATCTACAGTGGAAATCAAAATTATAAATGCTTGATTTATTCAGAAATAATAAAATATGCATTGGTTAAACATTTTAGGGAATATACTTGTGGTTATACCATGCTAGCAGAACACACAAAAAACCTCCACTTAAACACATTTTGTGGAAAACAGTGGTTAAAGATTCCAAATAAACTTTCTAAAGGTAAGAGCAGTTTAAAAAATTGTAGGCCACTCTTCTGATAAACATATCCATCTGTCTATTTTAATGCACAAAGTCTAAAGTGCATGGCACAAAAGTATTATGGGCATGTCTGAATCCACTTTTGCTATTTTAAAGATAGAAAAATACACTCTGCGCCACGGCACATGGTCTAACAGGTTTGTGCTTATTCTATTAATGAGCTATAGGTGTGTTTTAAGCAGAACTTGCATTAAACCAATCAGAGTCTCATCTCCCATTCCCTTTAAGAGTCAGTTGCGTCACGCCATGGTGCATTTGCTATTTACATGGCGGATTTTGTAAGTGGAAAAACAGTTAAACAGGCCACCTGCAGCTCGAGGATAAAAAACATGCCTCCTCCATTTGGTGTCTTTACGTTTACTCTACTCCTTTACTTTCGCGGATAAGGAAACAGTGTTGTACGCACTCCACTGAAGACATCCATCAGCCTACATATACAATTTTGTTTGTTGAGAGCAAAGATAATAATGAATAAATGAACAATAATAACAAAGTGCTTTCAAAAATATCCAAACACACGTCCTATTATACGTCTCCAAAACCCAACAGGTGGACAAATCTAAACTTGTTTTTATCAAAACAAATATAAATATGCATATAATAAACAGCACTTCTAATAATAATAACATTATACAAATTGTCATGAATAAACTGAAAAAGCTGCACCAGATGAGGCATGGAGGCAGTGGTTTTCATGTTTATATGGAAAGATATCTGTGTATTGCTGCATATGCTGTGTGTATTAAAGAGCACATATTATACATGAAATAGGGTCATATCTTGGTTGTAAGGGTCTCCAACAACAGTCTAATATGCATGCAAGGTCAAAAAACACTTTCATGGTCTTATATTCTGCATTTATTTTTACCTAATTATCCCAGCGACTCCTGTATGAATCGTCCAGTGATTCATTTGTTCCCAAACCCCTCCTTAGTGCGAAGCTAATCTGCGCTGATTGGACCGATGACAGTCTGTCGCGATTGGTTGACTGCCTTCAGTCAGAGAGTAAAACGCCCAATAGCTAATCAGCAATATAAAAGTAATCACAGTTCATACACGCTCGATAGTGTAGGCGTGGATTTTAGCTGCCACACACACACACACCTCCGGACGACAACGCTCCCGCTTATATTTAGAATTTCTTGTCCCGCTGGCCGACCCGCCCCGTTTTCTGCCCGCCGCGCCCAATCCCGCTAAAGAGCGGGGGAGAACAAAACCAAAAATCACCCAGCTATTGACCTTATTCTAAAATGCGTAAGTGCGCCTGTTTTCGCGATTGTCTTAGAACTTTCGTTTCAGTCGCCTATGGGAGAAATGACAAGGAATAATAAACGGCAAAAAACGGTCAAACTACTTGCTCTACAAACAAATATTTGCATGACTATACAGAACAAGTAGAATAATTTAACAAGGGGATATCAGTTTGCAACATCAAACAGCGAAACAAGCAGTTTTTAATGTCTAAAAATGAATGAAAGTGAATAAGACCGGAAGTCTCGTGCCAAAAAGATTCAAATGGCAGCGCCCGCTCGTCTGCGGAGAATAAGGTCAATACAGTCCAGACAGCCAGACAAAGCTCTCTCTCATACGCGCGCGTGCGCACTAACACATACACACAAGCACCAAGCAGACACACAGGCAAAGCTCTCTCTCTTTCTCTCATTCGCATAGCAATATCCGCGATATTGCTAGACAGCCCGCTCCCGTCCCAAATGAAACCCGTTACCGACCGCTCCCGCAATTTATTCAGAAATTTATTCCCGCGCTGCAGAAATCAGGCGCCGGGACAGCTGCGGGAATGCAGACCTCTACCACGGAGCTCCGTAAACAAAGCAGCACGCGTCGCGTTTTTAACGTGACTTTGCATGCGATAAGAGAATATAGCCAGTTAACCTGATACAGTACACTCGGTTACAAGTAACAAATCACAACTAAATACATTTGCAGGCTAGAGTCAACGAGGCAACTTTAATCACACGTACTTACACTTGAGAAATGGAGGAAGAAACCCATCCTGACGTCCATCAGTAAGTTAACTTACTCTTTACTGATCCTTCCTTTAACAAACGCAGATGAAGTATTCTTTGTAGCATGTAGTTTCAAGAAGTTTCCAACTGCTTGGTTATAATGCTGAGGTTTCATCTCTGGGTAGAGAATCGATAATATCCATCTGCAGTGTGACTTCAATCGACCGGCATGTTTGTGTGCGTGTGTTTGTGGGTGTGTGTGTGTGTGTGTGTGTGTCTGGGTTTCTGCGTTAGAGGGCGGGGCCTCAGGTTTGAAATCTCCCGGGTTAGCGCGTTCACGTGAATAACTTGGTTTCGTTCGTACATCATGGCGAAACACCTAATGACTCGTATCAAGGCGACTCGTTTGAAGCACTATGAGTCGACTCTTTTATAGATGAATCAACCGTTTTAAACACTGTACACTAACAGATTTAAGCCTTAGCTGGATACTTCACTTCACTTAGAGCTTTGTTACACACTACATGGAGGGGAATTTTCAAAAACCCATAATATGGGCTCTTTAAGCAATGTGTAAGCATTTGAACCCACATAGGTGCATAACTAACATGCTCTGTGCTGGACTTTAGACCTGCTTTTAGATGGTCAATGGCACAGTCTATTTCGGTTTCTAAAAAAGCAACGTGCCTACAATGCGCGTTAAAACAACTCTATTTTAGACCAGCACGCCCAGGAATCCCCAAAGTGGTGCAAATGTGTTTGCTATTTAAGCAATGTGGTGCAAAACATGAAAATTAGGGTCAAGCTGGCCTGAAAATAGCAGCAAATTGCGCCAAACACATCTTGCACGTGGTGTATGACAGGGCCCCTACTGTCTGAGGGTTTCAGTCACTTTAGGACAGGTTACCAACTTGCAAAGTGAAGTCTGCAATGTTAGGCTGCCAGTTAGCTAGAATTTGTCAGATATTTATAGAATTTGCCACCAGATGACAAATTAACATTAAAAGTGGTAAGAAATATGAAAGTGAAGTTTTCAAATAGCCTTTTCAAGCGAAATATATTGTGATTTGCTCAATTATTCTATTGTAGTTGTTTTTAATTTGGATCTTCACTGTATATAATAACAAAACATCTATTAGTTTCATTCATGGCTATTTTGGTTGCAAGTGTTTAATTTATTCTTACCTGGATGATTGATCTTGGTATGAGCTCTAACTTTATCCTCAGGAACCGATTCTTGACACACTGGGCACGTAAAACTCTTTTTGACCTGAAGATGAAAAATACGACTTTTGCTAATAAAGACATTTTGCCAATATTTCCAGAATAAATATAGTTTTCAAAACTCACTATGTCCGAGTGGGTTTTGAGATGAGCCTGAAGCTTGTATTTATCAGGTGTGCAGTATTGGCATCCTTCAGAGGGACACTTCAGCAGGATGTCTGAATGCCTCTGAATGACGTGCCGCTTCAGGCAGTTTTTCGTGATGGAGGAATAACTGCACTGAGAACAGTAATGGAGGTGCTCTCTCGTGTGTGTTCGCACGTGTGTATTGTAGTGCACTTGGTACCAGAAAAGCTTACCTGTTGAGGGAACATGATAGAGAATTAAAGAGTTAGTTGGTGATTTAATATAACGCCAGCATCTTTGGCTATTGAATCAGTTTTCAACATTTCGGAAACATCTTATTTTGAGGTTAATGAAAGAAAGAATCTCATACTGGTTTGGAGTAAACAATGACACAAATGTCTTTTTGAAAGATGCTGAAATTATCTCAGTGGATCTTCATTACTACATTATGGATAGTGTCTTACATAGAGACTATGATACTGTTATTATATATAAATATTTTATGTAATGTATAAGATATCCATACCACAGTATTCACATTCAAGATCTCCGTACACTTTCCGAATCCGTTCAAACACTTCCATGTTAAGCTGTCGTTTCTGCATCTGTTCTAGAATCTGTTTGAAAGCAGATATTTCCTCTTGCTCTGAAATGTGTAGTTCTGCATTAGCTTGTGTAATTAGCTCATTTTGATGCTCCTCTGGGAGCTGCTCTGGGTCTGTTTGTGCATTTTCAGCAACAGTTTCCTGAACAGGAGTCTGTTCTTCTTTTGTCACGCTGCTCTGCACTTCGAGTGGTTCATCTTGAGTTATTTGCGTATTTATGGCATCTTCACAGGCCATCTCTTGCGTTTGCGCAACTGCACATGTATCCATCACTTGCGAGTTCATTGCGAGAAGGTCCGACTCCACCACTAAACTCTCCGAGCACTGAGACTGAAGGTCTTCTTGAGCCATACAGCTCATTTCAGTGGTCAACAGCTCCTGGGCATTGAGCTGCGACAGCTCCTCTGTGATTTTAAGCTCATCCTGACTCAACATGTCCTTTTGAATGTCATCACCTGGCTTGAGCAAGCAAAAGCTGGATTTGATGGAGTCTGCAAACGCTGAAAGCTCATCCAACTCCTGATGGAGCTCTCGGAGATGCAACCTCAGCCGAACAGAGCTGACAAACTTTTCCTGGCAAATGGCGCACACATAGATGAAGGGATGCTTTCGGATGTGGGCTTGCAAGGCTTGGTATTTTGTGGAGCCGTGATCGCATAACTCGCAGCCGAAGGGTCTCTTGCTGCCGTGGACCATCATGTGACGGTCACGCTCCAGCTCGTTCTTAAACTTCCGATCACATATTTCACAGTTGTACAGAAGCTGCCTCTTGCCTTCCCTGGTCTGAAGGCTGTATTCTTCGTAGGATTCCTGCACTTTCTTGTCGCTCATGTCGTGAGACTCGCGGATGTGTTTCAGAAGGTTTTTGACGTCTGAGTATTTCTTCTTGCAGAAGCGGCAGTGCTGCTTAATCTTCTTGTGCACTCGCTCTACGTGCACTTTGAGGTGTCCTCTACTGAGGCAATTAAACGAGCAGAGGTCGCAGCTGAACTTCTCTCCGGTGTGTTTGCGCATGTGAACACTAAGATTAGCCTTTATGGCGCTGGCGTAGTCACACTGCATGCACTTAAAGGGTTTCTCGTTGGTGTGGATTCTTAAGTGAGCCTGTAGTGAATGTTTGAACTTGAAGACTTTATTGCAGTATTCACAAGTGAAGATTTTAAGCTGTGTCTGTCCTAACCTGTGTCGAAAGATAGAGTTTGTTAATATCAATTTGATCAATTATAGACCAATACAAAAAAAAAACAATAATTACTTTTTTGACCAAATAAATTTCCACAATGTTTCCAATGTCTTAAATAAAAAATACAAATACAAGTTAAAAAGAACCTATTCAGTCCTTTTATAATTATTGATTAGGGACGTTAATAAAGTTAGAGGTAGATTAAATAAATGACTGAGCATGTATGCAAGCACAAAAAATTAATAGTACAAAAAACAAAAACACAAAATTAAAAAAAAATCTACATTTACCACTAGAATTTTCATGATTTAAAAAATAAATAAATAAATAAATAAATCAGTAGTCATTTCAAGCAAATAACATGACTAGAAATATATATGTATTTTGTGTGCATACTATTTATATACAGCTATGCAAACAATTAAAAAATTCCTTGAAAATTGAGCAACTAATTTCTTTGTGCTTCATTCAGATGAGTGGGCTTGACAAACCACCTGTAGAAACACTCTTTTCTCTAATGCACCTGACACTTTATCTAAACTCCATCTAACAAGAACTCAATAATGAAAACGATGTTTACTATAAATGTACCACAATCATGTTGCACTTCTTGCTTCAACCTTAAATAACTATTCCGCACAATATTAAATATGAAATTATTTTTAAAAAATGAAATTATTAGTAGCACCTTTGTCCAGCGAGACACATTTCGTTCCTCTGTATGTCCACACATGTAGGGGGATGACAATAAAGCTCGACTTGACTTAATTAATTGAATATATTAAGCATGGGTTTGAGTATAATGTTAATATTTGTTTTATTCTATTGTCTTATAAAATGCCTTTAAATTTCAAAGAAAAAAAATGTTTTTTTTTTACATATTTATTTAGATTTACTATATTTTGCCCCAGAAAATAACAAATGGCCAGAACAACAAATATTTTCAAATATTGTGTTTAAAAATCAGAATTATTCAACCAAAAATTTTTTTCTTAACAGTCCTAAAGTTAAAAGAACACATTAAATTATAAAACAAATGAAATATGTGTAAAAATATCACATATCAATATTTAGTTAAGTTTAATTTTATTCAACAAAAAAGCTTAGAGAGAATCTTATCAGTAATTTATATTATAATAATTTAAAAGAAATGTTTTACTCTCATAACAACATGCCTATACAGTATATCAAAAATCCAGGGACACTATTTTTATTCATTCATTCATTCATTCATTCATTTTCTTGTTGGCTTAGTCCCTTCATTAATCCGGGGTCGCCACAGCGGAATGAACCGCCAACTTATCCAGCAAGTTTTTACGCAGCGCATGCCCTTCCAGCCGCAACCCATCTCTGGGAAACATCCACACACACACACTCATACACTACGGACAATTTAGCTTACCCAATTCACCTGTACCGCATGTCTTTGGACTGTGGGGGAAACCAGAGCACCCGGAGGAAACCCACGCGAAGGCAGGGAGAACATGCAAACTCCACACAGAAACACCAACTGAGCCGAGGTTCGAACCAGCGACCTTCTTGCTGTGAGGCAACAGCACTACCTACTGCGCCACTGCCTCGCCCCACACTATTTTTAATGGTTTTCTAAAATACTGCAACTACATTTAGTATTTTACAATTCTCTTGTCTAGTGCTTCAAAACCTGCACTATATTAGTAAATCTAAAAACATGAACCTGTTTGATTTGAGAGGCTCTCCATAAGCAGCCTGCTGAATGGCATATTCCTGATATCCTCTTTTAATCGCTGCCTCCTGAGAAGCTGCAGTGGCGTCAGTCTGAGTAGACGGTGGTTCAGCTGGAGTTGCTTCAATGGGAACAATCTTCGAGGCACCTGCGACAAAACACAGAAACTTACAGTCAGTGTCAGTGTTTCATTCAGTGCTCAGAGCACCTGACAGACAGAGCATGTGTATCTCACCAGGCATGGCCTCGTGACTGGTAAGGACTACACTAATAATAGGATTTTTGTTGCCGCTTGTTGATTCTGCGTCCTTTGCACTGGACACCTTATCTGTCCGCATCGCTCGAGCTTTCTTTGGCGTCCGCTCTCTGTCTTCCTCTCCATCACTGATTCTTCCTGCATCCACATTATGACCTACAGACAAAAAATTAATAAATATATTTACACATGTGAATGATTTCTTTTTTAAATGCATAAATAGTTCCAAGCAATTACTAGAAAAATCTACACTCCGGCCACATTATTAGGTACACCTGTCCTATTGTTCGTTAACACAGATTTCTAATCAGCCAATCACATCACTCATTTAAACCGAGCATCAGAATGGGAAAGAAAGGTGATTCAAGTGACTTTAAATGTGGCATGGTTGTTGCTGCCAGACGGGCTGGTCTGAGTATTTCAGAAACTGCTGATCTACTGGGATTTTCAGCCACAACCATCTCTAGGGTTTACAGATAATGGTCTGAAAAAGAGAAAATATCCAGTGAGAGGCAGTTCTGTGGAGGCAAATGCCTTGTTGATGTCAGAGGTCAGAGGAGAATGACCAGACTGGTTCGAGCTGATAGAAAGACAACAGTAACTCAAATAACCACTTGTTACAACTGAGGTATGCAGAAGAGTATCTCTGAATGCACAACACATCCAACCTTGAAACGGATGGGCTACAGCAGCAGAAGACCACATCGGGTGTTGCTCCTGTCAGCTAAGAACAGGAAACTGAAGCTACAATTTGCACAGGCTCACCAATATTAGACAAAAGACGATTAGATGACCCCCTTTATGACCACAGTGTACCCATTTTCTGATGTCTACTCCCAGCAGGATATTGTCACTATGTTATAAAGCAGGAATCATCTCAGACTGGCTTCTTGAACTTGACAATGAGTTTACTATACTCATTTGATTCACCAGATCTCAATCCAATAGAGCACCTTTGGGATGTGGTGAAACGGGAGATTCGCATCATAAATGTGCAGCCAACTTACTACTAGTGGTACTAGTAAGGTGTCCCTAATAAAGTGGCCAGTGAGTGTATATACTATATAATAGTTATGTAATATTATAGTCAGCTAAAATACTACAAAAAAAAGAAAATATTTACTTGAAAAAATAACATGATTTTTAACAATTTTATAAATAATTAATTCCATTAAATATTAAATTTAAATTCATCATATTAAATTTACTAATTAACTAACTGCCATTAACAAATATGTAAACAACCATTTCAAGTCAATTAATAGTATAGATATTAAATGGACATTTCTATAGACATTCCCATTATTATGTCTGCTCTTTGTCTTCCATCGCAGATTTTATTTCATCAGAGCAGGTCAATAAAGTTAGCAGATGACATTTTTGAGATTTCAAACAGAAGAATGAGATCACACATAAATAAATGGAAATGTCTATGGAACCAACATAACAAAAATTTGTACCATTAAACTCTTCTTCATCAGCAGCGTCTTTCAGTCCTACAAAACAAATGTGTTTGGAGATCTGCCGCCGGTTGCTGAACATGCGATTGCACTTCTTGCACTCCAGATCATTGGCATCCTCTGTCTGCTCTTTAGCTGCTGTCGCCTGCTGGCTTTGACTGGACTCTTCTTCCTGCAGACCGCACGTGTTTTTCTGGACCTTTTCTAGTTGGGCTTTCTTAGTGGAGCCTTTGGGTCTTCCACGCTTTCTTTTCACAACGACTTCTAAAAGATGTACAAAATGACAATTTTGTCCTTCAATGTTTTTTTTTTTTAAACATAAGCCTCAAACTTAATTCCTGGAAGGCCGCAGCTCTGCACAGTTTTGCTGCAACCCTATCAAACACAGCCGATCCAAATAACCAAGGTGTTCAAAAGAGTCAGGAACACCTTAATTAGCTGGATCAGGTATGTTTGATAGGGTTGGAGCAAAACAGTGCAAAGCTGTGGCCCTCCAGGAATTGAGAGTGAAACCTGTTTTAAAATAATACCGTCTGGATCATATTATGAAACAAACTTTAAATTGCAATAAAAAACTCTGGACTGACATTCATTTCATTGTTTAGATATCAGTAATGCATAATGCAGGTGCTCGTGTGCTCTCTTTATAGCGGTTTACCTGAATTCTGGGTCTCCTGAGTTGTTAATGGTTTAAGTGCTATAATGAAGGTCTCAGGATCTCCTCCTTCACTGGAGTGAGCCTCAACAACATGAGAAAGCAGCAGTGTTTTTTTGGGAGAGAACAAGTTGCAGCCTTTGCACATGAAGACTGACGAACCATCTGTCAATGTAAAAATAATTATTATATTTATCAAATGATCCTGTAACGTTATAACTATGAAACGAGTTCAAACAAAAATAAACATTATGTCCTCATTTACACACCCTTTAATTGTTTCAAACATTCATGAGTTTCTTTCTTATGTTGAACACAAAAGAAGATCTTTTGAGGAATGCTGGAAACCTGTAACCATCGACTTCCATAGTGTTTATTTTTCCTTCTGTGGAAGTCAAAGGTTACAGGTTTCCAGCTTTCTTCAAAATAGATTATTTTTTGTTTAACATAAGAAAATCATGAATGTTTGGAACCACTTGAGGCATGGTAAAAAGTCCATTTTAATTTTTTTGTTCTGTAATCTCTTTAAGCAGGTTGTAAATATTACAGCAGGCTCTAATAAAATGTAATGTGAATTAATATTTTTATGTGTTTTGTTGTGTATTTACCATAAACCACACATTTTTATTATTTTTTTGATAGTTTTCTTTATGATCTTAAACAACTGTTTCTTAAAGACCTGAAGGAGTTCGGAAGAGTTTAGATTTTAAACCATTTCAAATTGATATTAATAATCAAATATTATGGTCATTACAATGTTATTTAATCATAAGCACAACACATTTTATTTATTTCACAAGAAGTAATCAATCAATACGTTTGAAATGTGTAACTGTCACATCAAAGAATACTTTATCCAGAGCAAATACATGTTGCATAGTGTTTATTGATATTTTAATGCTCCCATTCTTTTTCCTAAAAGAGAAACAAATCTCTGCCCTTCGATTTTTCTAAACACAAGACCAGTTTCGTGTTTTTCTCTGACACTTTGAACTAGTTTCTAATAAACAACGTGAGGTTTAGTTTAGAAATGCTGTTATTTCAACTACCAACTACAACTATACAGCTTAAATTTTAAAGTCAATATAATGCATCGTCTAGCAAAAGTTACTTTTGCAAGTGCAAGTCGCTAGTTTTACCTAGTTTGTCTCCTATGGAATCATCAGAACTAACGTTAGCCGTTTCCTCAGAGCGCAGTTAGCCTAAAAAAACGTCTTTCTGCTTACCTGCTTGCGCTGGATCCATTCTTTTTAAATCAGTAATGCATAAAAACACCTCGGAAATATTTCTGACCTTTGTTCTTATAACTATTGAGCCATTTTAAAGCATTCATTGTGCTTAAATTACTTCTTGCAGGGGTTTCTGTCGAATCTGCGACAACAAATATGGCGGATGGATCTTCGTCTTCACGCAGAAAAGCGTCTGTGAAAAAGAGCGCGCCACCTGCTGTCCGGAGTTTATTTGAGCTTAGAGGTTAAAGTCGCTATGCTCTTGAAATCAAGACATTTCCAGTCAACGACGATTATAAGGTAACATTTAAAGGCTATTGTGTTTGTAAATAAATACAGCGACTAGGCACCTCAACACGAGCATCAAACTAATAATAATAACAACAAACTGCACTCAAATTACAGCTTAGATGTGTTTATTTGGATAAAAAGGTGTTCATTGTGGAGTAAAACATTTAACAAAACAAATACATGTATATAATCTTTATTTTTCCTCAGTGAGGAGCTCCAGACAGTCACAGCAAACACCCTCCGCCCAGCCTCGTCTGCAGCTCACAGCTGAGTGTAGGATGTTTACAACGACTACACTGGAAGATGAAAGTTTACCACACAACACTCAGACAGCTCAGCAGATCCAGATGCCACACCTGTCAACTCTTTAACACAAACAAACAAACAAACAAAACATGTACACTGTTCTTTCTTAATAATGTGTAATTGGGTTATGTAACATTTAAGACGCAATACTGTTTAATCACACACACACACACACACACACACACAAACACACGTGATAAAGTAATACAAGGCGACAGAACTGGACGATGACAGCAAACATCCAACTGAAAGCTCGTTTTCCGCGTAGCACAGCTTCCAGTCGGGGATGTTTACAGGCATGAACAACCAGTTATACCCATATACAGCACACACAACACAGATAATGCCATACAAACAAACATGTGTGATGATAAACTGACTGCAAATCAAATAAATCACCGAATAAATATATATGTGGTGGGTTTGCTGCCCCCTAGAGGTCAAATGAGAATTAAAAATACAGCAAAAGCCGAGTTGAAAGTTAAAGGTCCTCTCTCCTTCACGTCAATGACAAAGAGACCGCGATGAGGATGAAGACCTTGTAAATCTGCAGTGTCTATTCACACATTTTAATAACAACGACAACGTAAAATGTGCGAGTCTACCCAAAAAATATCTTAATATTTAAGTTATTAAAAAACATCAACAACAGCTGGATAAAGTGCAATCTCTGCACAGGAGCATCTCCATAAATAACAGCCATATGCAGCCCGAGTTGAAATGTAAAAACACTCGTATTTGCACACTGACATTGGTTCAACCTTGTTTCTCTGCTTGGGAAAAAGAATTGCGGGACGGTCTCGGCTACTAAATACCGCACCGGAGGAGTTGTAATAATAAGAAGAACTTGTACTAAGTAAGCCTGTGTGTTGCTACCAGCTACCAAGTTGAGTGAAGAGGAAGCAAGCAGTCAAGCCGTAGCAGCTCTGCATTTTTCCCGCACAAGAAGCGATTTGAACGCGAGCAGGCGTCTAACACAACACCGATAGTTAGCAAAAGTCATTCTGCTTTTACTCGGAACAACACGGCACGGCTAACTAACGGTAGCTTTGCTCTACAGCTCTGCTCCAATTTGCAGACAAAACTAGCATGGACTGTCCTTCCCGCCGCACCAGTACCTCGTCACATATGGGTATCCTGTTCGAATTAAACAAAGCGCCGCCGTTCAAGAGATAACGCGATTAAACCACAATTATTACTGTGATTTCCTCCGGCTTTTGCAGCAGAAAAAAACCCTTTAGTCTCCGCCATTCCGAGCCTGTTTCCTTCCGTCTCTGGCTTGTCTTTAGTTTGACCTTTAGTTACCCGACACTAATATTGACGTAATTGTCATGGTAACAGGATCCCGCCTTCTACGTGCGGCCGTGTGCGTCCATGAAAGTTGCTGATGATGGAGGAAAAAAGCCTGGATAACAAGAAATCTCTTGTCATTGTGATTAAAGATAACAGCTTTAATATTATCGAAACGATGCGTCATTGATATTCAAACTTTTTATCATCCCACTAATACTTGTTTAAATCATTAAAACTATGGAAAGCCATTTTAACGTTTGTTTTTAATTCTCTAATTTCATGCTACTGGTATTCTTTACAGATACAGTTTCTTTTAAATGCTTATTTTGTTTCTAGTAGCCTACCTTTTACGTGATATTGGCACTTTTAATTAGATATTAGGTGTCATTGTTTTACTAAAAGACAAGTTATCCATTAGGTATTATATTATGCACTATTAATCATTAATTTACTACTTGTTATTGTACTTCTTGTTTTAAGGCACTCGTGGTTATTCAACAGTAGCTCTTATTTATTAGATACTCATTTATTAGGTATTAATAAATATTACATATTTTTAACTGAAAGCTTTACAATAATATATTTGTGCATATACATTAGATTAGTCAGTACTGAAGCCAAATCTGGAACAAAAAACTTGCGAAAACGTTCCAAAAACATAATTCACTAATTTTCTTTTCGGCTTAGTCCTTTTATTAATAAGGGGTCACCACAGTGGAATGAACCGCCAAATTGTCCAGCAAATGTTTTACGCAGCGGATGCCCATCCAGCCTCAAGCCATCACTGGGAAACACCCATACACACTCATTCACAACGGACAATTTAGCTTATTCAATTCACCTATAGAGCATGTCTTTGGACTTGTGGAGAAAAATGGAGAACCCAGAGGAAACCCACGCAAACATGGGGAGAACATGCAAACTCCACACAGAAATGGTCCAAAAACTTGTAGACCCAAATTTATGTTAAAGAAAAATATTAAATACAAATTTAAAAAGAGGAAAAATCAAAAGAAGCAAAAAAAAAAAAAAAGAGGAAAAATTTAGTAGACATTTTGTATGTAGTTATTTCTTTTAGCAATATTTTGGGTTGAATTTTATTGTATTATCTTTCAATTTCTAAATATCTTTGGTGACTAAAATGTTATTTTAATAAATATATCTGTTTAATAAATCAGTTTTGTTTTAAATGCGACTAAATACATTGCCTATATTTACTAAGAAATGGAGAAAAATATTCATGTTCAAAATGGGGTGTACTCAATTTTGCTGAGCACTGAATATCGCAATGTATATTGCAAAAAAACTAAATATCACATTTTGTCAGATTTTCCAGTATCTTGCAGCCCTAGTGACTAATAAATAGCGGAATTTTCAGATTATTAGTGACTGAACTATTATTGTTACTGGATCTGTCATTGAAATATCGACTGTTATGTATTTTAATGCAATTTTTTGTTGTGGATATTATAAGATTAATTACTCAGTATTAGGCCCACACGGAATCTGTGCAGGCAGAATTCCGCATAATTTTAGCCCATCATTGATTCTTTTTATGTACTTGTGTAAATGTGTGCAATATCTATATTTATTCAGTTTTTAAATTAATTACAATAATATTATTGACTAATATGAAAACATTTATATGATTTATTTACAATACAGATTATGAAGTAATATTATCTGTCTTTTAGTAGATCTATTATATAAGAGACTTGCTTTGTTTACCAAATAAAGAGGATCTAATTGGATTTGCATTGTAAACATTAAATAAAAGTTAAAAAGGTATTACTTTTTATTTAATATATTAAGGTTTTAGTTATGATTCTGCTAAAATAATTCAGCCTAAATTCGCAGATTTTTAACAAAATTCTGCGCAGAAATAGCAAAAAATGTTCGCAGGTTCTGTCTCTACTCATTATTCCAGTAGTGAGCATTCATTATTTACTAGTATTTATTTGTTAGATACTAGTGCTTATTTATTAGCATCTAGTACCTAGTTTTTACTAGTAGCTATTCAAAATACTAACTCATTTATTGGACACTCCTTTTGTAATTATGACCTTACTAAGTATCAGTGTCTTATGAATAACTACTCATATCTAGGCATGGGACAATAACTATTTATGTATACCACAGTTTGAAAAAGTCAAATGTTTTGTTATACTGTTCCTAATGTATGTGTAGGATTTTCTTTAATGCTTTTTTGTTTGTTTGTTTTTTAGGACAACAGTATCTCCAGCAGAAAAGATATGCAAAGATGCCGTTGTAAATTGTAAAGAAATCTGTGTTTTTGAAACTCATGAAGACAGCAGAAGTCAATGATTCATTTGAATTATTCAGCCTGACATGTTTACTGCTACAAAATACTTTAAATGTTTCTCAAAATAAAATATATTATGTTCAAAGGGGATTTATTTTTACCCAAACATTTAAAAAGAATATATTTTAGAGCAGTAATCACAATACCAAGATGTTTTTATCCAAAGGTTATCATACTGTCAGAATTTTATACCGGCCCATGCCTACTCATATCTGATAAATAAATACCAATATCTAACAAATACATGTAGTATTGTTTAAAACAGCACTAGTAACTAAAACGTACTAGCACTGCTTGTCATATCAAAAGGCAAAACGTGAAACACAATGACCTTTATTGTAAGTTCACACTTGTTAGTTGGTGTTAAATTATACACACACACAATGTAAAAGGTCAAAGCGAAAACAGTCACATTCTTAAGATTTGCTGTAATTTAACATCATAGCCAATACATTCACCATATGGCCTTGTATATTGACGTATGTACAATAAGCTGACGTTAATAATTCCAGCTCAGCAGTTTTGACACAGTACAGGCTCACTCATATATATAGTCACTGCAAGCCCTAAATATACATTAGTCCAGGCTCATTCATTTCATCTTTACCTGTGTATGTTTGTTCTGGAATCACCTATTAGCACTGGAAGAGCAGTTATTGTATTAACACCCATGCTATAAATAGACTTTTGTAGGCAAAAGGAAAAAACCTGTGATCACAGCAGGGTTGATGTGTGATTCACTCAATTCAAGCATCTGCTTGTGGGTATCTTTTAACTGAACGTGGAGGTGTGTGTGCGCGTGTCTCAGGCTGGCAGCTCCAGAGCTCCTTCTTCCTCTCCATCCCCTCGATTTGCTTGAATTTCCATGAGCGTCCGGCCGAATTTACTCCAGTCGTCTGTATGTGGCACTGCCAGCTGCTAAAATAGGAACACAAACAACTTCTGCTTAATGCTAGAACAGAATGAGTGACTGGTGAAGCTTAACCTGATCTGTCTGTGTTTTCGACAATGAGTGACAACCTGAGCAGCATCATTCTGTATAAGCTGAGAATCATTTATTTGGGTTAAACTAGAAGATAATTGAGCAAAATAAAAGGTCACTTACAAAAGTGTCAATTTTTGCTATTTAAAATTTTAAATTAATTTAAATGATTTAAAAAAAATATTTGGTTTAAATGAATGAGTCAATATTTACTGGATGAATCAGTATTTTAGTCATCCCCTACTGCTGAAACAATGTTCTTGATATCATTTTTTTACCAAGTAGCTTTCAAAAGTGTTTTATTTTTTCAATAGAAGCTTTTTTCCATCACAGAAAATAAAATATAGTTAAAAATTATCTAACTCTTTTTTTTTTTACATATATATATATATTTTTTAATTCTCTTGAAGATTTTGCAGTGACGTTTTATATACAGTTGACGTAAGAATTATTAGCCTTCCTGAATTATTAGCCCCTTATTAGTTAATTTTTTCCCCCAATTTCTGTTTAACGGAGAGCAGATATTTTTCAACACTTTTTTAAACATAATAGTTTTAATAACTCATCTCTAATAACTGATTTATTCTATCTTTGTCATGATGACAGTAAATAATATTTTACTAGATCTTTTCAAGACACTTACAGCTTAAAGTGACATTTAAAGGCTTAACTAGGTTAATTAGGTTAACTAGGCAGGTTTGAGTAATTAGGCAAGTAAGTTATTGTACAGCGATGGTTTGTTCTGTAGACTATCAAAAGAAAATATAGCAGCTTAAAGGGGCAAATAATTTTGACCTTAAATAATTTTTTTTTTTAAATAAAAAACTGCTTTTATTCTAGCCAAAATATAACAAATAAGCCTTTCTCCGGAAGAAAAAATAATATCAGACATACTGTAAAAATTTCCTTGCTTTGTTAAACATAATTTGGGAAAAATTTGAAAAAAAAAATTCAAAGGGGGCCAATAATTCTGACTTCAACTGTATATATTTTTGTGACAGCATTTATCAAAATTTATGGCATAACTTGCTTAATTCTTGTGTTTTGGATTGAAAGACTAAGATTTCTGAGGACTCATTCTTCTGACATAAACCATACCAGCCACTCAACCTCTGGATTTTTCATTTTTCAGACTTAATTTATTTACTTATTTTACCTATTTAATTATTTATTTTTATTTCTTTATTCTATTTTTTTTGTCACCAGCTAAATTATGTTGTAATTGTTATTTTGTTCATTGACTCATTGTATGGGATTTATCCGAGTGTTGTGTGTGTGTGTGTGTGTATGTGTGTGTATGTGCGCATGTATGTGTCTCTTTGTGGTTGTTCTTAAAAAATCCAATAAACTTTAAGTATAAAAAACAAATTCTCCCAAGGTTGTTAGTCAGTCAAAAAATAATAATAATAATAATCATAAATCTTGTGTTTTGTTGTGAAAATACACTAAAATCTTGTCAAAATGTCCTTGTTTTGAACTCAAGAACCTTTGGAATTGGGCGAAGCAGTGGCGCAGTAGGTAGTGCTGTTGCCCCACAGCAAGAAGGTTGCTGGGTCGCTGGTTCGAGCCTTGGTGTTTCTGTTTGGAGTTTGCATGTTCTCCTGTGGTTTTCCTCCAGGTGGTCCGGTTTCCCCCACAGTCTAAAGACATGTGGTACAGGTGAATTAGTTAAGTTAAATTGGCCGTACTGTATGTGTGTAAGAGCGTGTATGGGTGTTTCCCAGTACTGGGTTGCAGCATGGAAGGGCATCCGCTATGTAAAACATATGCTGAATAAGTTGGCGGTCCATTCAGGTGTGACGACCCTAGGTTATTAAAGGGACTAAGTCAAAGGAAAATGAATAAATGATAAGTTTATATTATTCATTCATTCATTTTCTTGTCGGCTTAGTCCCTTTATTAATCTGGGGTCGCCACAGAGGAATGAACCGCCAACTTATCCAGCAAGTTTTTACGCAGCGGATGCCCTTCCAGCAGCAACCCATCTCTGGGAAACATTCACACACACTCATACACTACGGACAATTTAGCCTACCCAATTCACCTGTACCGTATGTCTTTGGACTGTGGGGGAAACGGGAGCACCCGGAGGAAACCCACGTGAAGGAGATTATGCAAACTCCACACAGAATCGCCAACTGAGCCAAGGTTCGAACCAGCGACCTTCTTGCTGTGAGGCGTCAGCACTACCTATTGCGCCACTGCCTCGCCAAGTTTAAATTATGCAATTTATAAAATAAAATAAACATCTGTTTCCTAGAATTCCAACTTGATATGGCAATTCCAATCTATAGTCTTTCTTCCAGTATTTATTAATTTTTTTATTTATTCCCTTTGCTATTTTTAATCTTTCAATTCAGATAATATAAGTCTACATTTTGTTAGTTTCTACAGTCATTGGTTTCTACTTTCAATCCAGTTTTTGCTAGTATAGACATGTTTGTTTCCAAACTACTGTATAATATGTTTATCTCAGTACTTCTGTGATAATCTGACATTTTGTAATGCAGAATCAACATTTTGGTTGAAAAAACAGATGATGGGTCACAGCTACTCAAGACATCTGCTTTCTCTGGCTCAAACACAGATCTGAATGTCAGCTGTGATTGTACTTTTTTAAGAGTTAAGAAGCTGAATCATTCTTTAGGCTACACCGGCATTAGAATCAAGATCCCAAACAATTAATCATACAGCTGCAGCATAATGTTCACAATGTACAGCAGGTATTATTACCTCTCCCACGTCATAGATCCAAACACGACCCTCTGAATCCCCCACCGCCACCTCTCTGCCACCTGATGCCCATCTGACCCGGTTCAGGGCACATCCTCCCTCCACGCTCACACTGGCTGAAGGCACCTGGTGGACACATGAATTAATTCAGATCGAGCACACATTTATTATCAAGTAAGGGCAATTTGGAAACATGTTAAGATAAGAGGCCTTCTTTCACATCTTTTATTTTTTCTAGACAATAGGTGTTACTTATTTTAGCACATTTATTGAATGGTGATGTTATTACTGTATTGCTATTAATTCTGACTTTTCATGTGAATATTTTCTATCTACATCTAATGGTATATCTAATATATTTTCATTAAGTTGTTATTATTAACTGATTCCATAAACTAGATGTACAATTCAAGCATATTCAAGAGTTTTTTCATGTACCGAATCAGCATATTAGAAGAATGATCTCCTTAAAAGGATCATCGTGGATCATGGAAATTCATCTTTAAGAAATAATCACATTTTAAAATAGACCAAAACAGAAAACATATTAAAAATAGTAACACTGTTTCACAATATTAGTCTTTACTGTATTTCTGATTAAATAAATGCAGCCTTAACAAGAATAAGAGTCTCCCTACAAAAACATTAAACATCTTATTAACCTCAACATGTTGAATATATGCACACAACATGAAACATTCAAAGTATTGTTTAGTGTACAACATTACTGACAAATTCAGGTAAAATATTGTGCAAAAATTACATGACAAATTACATCTGGCAAAAGTTAACCTGAGTATTTTCCTGCCCCAGGTAGGAGATCCTCTTAACCGAACATTAATTAGTATACAAAATAAAAGTTCCTCTTTTTTTCTTAGTATGCCGGTTAAACCACATTTCCAAATTTCCTTTGACAATATTATCCAGTCATATTGGTTTGTTTTGGGTCAATTTAAAATTTCCACAACTAGCACTAACTCTTGGGGATCGATAGTATCTCCCCCAGACCCATAAATGTTCCTCTTGTATAATATAGAAGAGTTTGTAGTGAGCTGCGGTGCCCCTAACCTCTGTGTAATTGTTAAGGTTCCAGAGGTCAAGACGACCATTTCCATCAACTGTAGCGAAGAGTGCTGGATGAACTGGAGACCACATGACATCATATACGTAGTCTGCATTGTCTTCAAAGGAATACAGGGGCTTGTTATGCTGTCAGAGAGATGGAACAGTCATATTCAGGATGCAAAGTCAGTGCCAAATGATCAAAATACCCTTCAAGCAATAGACAGGCTAAAACAACCCTTACTTTAGTTGACCACAGTTTGACTGTCCAGTCAAATGAGGAAGTGGTAAAGAGATGGGAGAAGTCAACCGGACCCACAGCATTATGGCAGCTGATTCCAGTCACTGGCCCCTGATGCCCATCAAATATTTCACCAATACCAGCCTTACTGTATGGAAAATATGGTTACATGACAACATCAATATGGTTGATTCTTTGAAGATTCTCTACTATGTTTCTTTGGATAGTACATTTATACTTAAGATAGCCTACTACTTCTGAAAACACATTTCTAATCCAATCCCCTCCTACAATGTTCCAGCTATAACTGCTAAACTCATGTTAGCCATTTAGACTGATCTGAAGTTTGTAACTGATCCACCTTATGGTCTTAGCTAGCCAAAGTAACTGTGAAAACTATGGAACTTTTGAACAAAATACTTACCATTCTCAAAGAGTTTAATCTACTTCTATCCAGTTCACAACCTTTAGATCTGCATCATTTAATCAAACATGCTAATTCATTCTAGCAACATGATAAACATCCTAAAAGCATTATTGAAGCATGAAACAAATTCAGGTTAGCAATATGTTAACCATATGCTAGTAATGTGTTAAGTAATAATACAACAAAC
The DNA here is from genome assembly GCF_052040795.2 of Danio rerio. NCBI lineage: Eukaryota > Metazoa > Chordata > Actinopteri > Cypriniformes > Danionidae > Danio > Danio rerio. Next base: position 28,068,902 of record NC_141036.1, on the reverse strand, counting down.
ATGTTAATTTATGTTAAAACATCCTAGCAACATGCCAATTATCATTACATATGACAATTAGTGTTCAATAGCCTATGTTATCCCATGCTTTAAACAAGCTAGCAACTACACTAATTCATGCTAGTAATGTTAATTCTTGCTAGCAACATGTAACTGTATGCTACAAATGTTACCAGCATGAAAATTCATGCTATAAATATGCTAACTGATGCTAGTAACATGCTACTTCATGGTAACAATTAGCAACTTAATCCATGCTAGAAACTTGGTCATTCATATTAAAAAAAGCTAACAGCAACTTTATAATGGAAACATGCTAGCAATGTGGTAGAACATGCTAGCCATTTGATGCTAAAATCATGACAATTCAAGCTAAGAAACTGGTAAACATACAAGAAACATGTTAGCAGAGATGCAGAGTCATGCTAGCTACATACTAATTCATTCTGCTTATTAAGACAACATCAAATATTGCATCAAGTGTGTTTATAAGGGTTGAGAAAGCTCAAATTAGGATTTAAGGATCAGATTGAACTGGGATGTACAATGACAGAAAACAGCTAATGCTGCAAGATATTCTGAGAAAATTAAAGCATTTTTGGAACTTGAAGGTAAATATTGTAGGAGAACCCCTAAAACAACTTCAGAACCTTTAAAATAGCATAATAATAGGGGCAGTAACGGCAGTTATAAAAAAACATTGCTGCATAAGCTCTAAGTCTGTTATTAAATCAGAAGGTAAGGTATAACAACAGGTTTATTAGGTTTGTCCAATTATATTAAGAGCTTTCAATCATACTAAGTGTGTAGGTGTATAATATGTTGAATTGCAGGAACCACTGACCTCCCATGACGGGATGCTGTGTAAACGGTTCCCTCCTCGCTTCCTACCACATAGTTATTGACGTCGCTCGCAGGGAAGGCCATACAAGTGACTGCCACAGGCTTTGACTTGTTGTAGATCAGCTCCATACTCTCCTGTGAGCAACAAAGGACGCTTCGTGTTTTATTTTCAGCCGAATCTCAAATGGCAATAATTCAATTGCTCTAAGTGTGTTATCTGGACACCTGAGGCTGTGAGAGCATGTCCAGACTCCAGGAGCACATCTTGCCATCTGTAGATACTGTAATCAGATTGTTGGCATTTTGTGTTCCCACCACATTCACACAGTATACAGGATGCTGCAATAAATGGGTCAGATTACACACTGAATGAGTAATGAAACCTAGAATATATGTGACAGTTTTGAAGTCTTTATTATATTATGTTATATAAGGGAGATCATGAGAAGGATTCTTTAAAGGATGGTTAGACTTTGCGAAGTGCATGTAAAATCCTTTAACGCATGGCAAGAAATTGATTATCTCAAATTCCATGGTAATTTGCCAAGTAATAGACAGGATATATACCCTATAATTATAATTCTATACACTGTAATATGTTATTGAAATGTTTTTATTTAAAAATATTAATAACTTGTCAATAAATAAACTGTGTCTTGGGAAATATGGAATGGATTTTTAACATCTTTCTCCTTTCCAGCCTTTTCCATAATAAGATATATTCCCTAAGCAAAGTTTTGAAAATCACACCATGCTTTATTATACATTTAAATCTACACTCACTGGCCACTTTATTAGGTACACCTTACTAGTACCAGGTTAGACCCACTTTTGCCTTCAGAACTGCCTTAATTCTTCGTGGCATAGATTCAACAAGGTACTGGAAATATTAGATTAAATAAAAGGTTTTGGTCCATATTGACATAATAGCATCACACAGTTGCTGCAGATTTGTCGGCTGCACATCCATCATGTGAATCTCCGGTTCCACCACATCCTAAAGGTGCTCTATTGAATTGAGATCTGGTGATTGAGGAGGCCATTTGAGTACAGTGAACTCATTGTCATGTTTAAGAAACGAGCCTGAGATGATTTGCTTTATGCTTTATGACTGGAACTAGCCATCAGAAGATGGGTATACTGTGGTCATAAAGGAATGGACATGGTCAGCAACAATACTCAGGTAGACTGTGGCATTGACACTATGGTCAATTGGTACCAATGGGCCCAAAGTGTGCCAAGCAAATATCCCCCACACCATTACACCACAACCAGCAGCCTGAACCGTTGATACAAGGCAGGATGGATCCATGCTTTCATGTTGCTGATTCTGAGTTAGAATTTGGCATCAATCAGAAATCGAGACTCATTAGACCAGGCAACATTTTTCCAAACTTCCATGCCACAACCATGCCACGCTCAAAGTCACATAAATCACCTTTCTTCCCCATTCTGATGCTCAGTTTGAGCTGCGGCAGATCGTCTTGACCATGTCTACATGCCTAAATGCATTGAGCTGCTCCCATGTCATTGGCTGATTAGAAATGTCCGTTAAAAAGCAGTTGGACAGGTGTACCTAATAAAGTGGCCAAAAGTGTATGTTTAATTAGTATGTATTGTTGTATATCCTCACATGACTTGACTTGAATTGGTGCTCTTACAGTGTGTGCAGTTGCAGATAGAGGTGTCCTCTGCACCGGGGTCCTTCTGTGACTTCGATTGTCCCACATTGCAATCTGTCCTGAATAAGTGCCTCCAATCACCAGATTGGGATGAAACTGAGCAAAGCCGACTGACATCACTGAGGACTACAGGAGAAAAACAACATCATGGGTTGAAGGTACCAGCAACTACTAAAAGTGGCTACTTTAGACAGTTAACGTTCTGGTACAGATGACGTCAGCTTGCCCTTTATCAAGGTCGATTTGCACAAAGGGAGCATGCAGAACAATAACATGAACAATAAGAGTTCATTTATCAGTGACATCAGCGCAAACAAAGAATGACGTGCATTAGTGATGCAGACAACATTCGAAAGTTGAGCTCCATTGTTTGTGCACTTTAATAAAAGAAATTCAATTTAGATTCTGGCTTTTTCATTAAAAGTTGATTACTCGCACTCATGCTCAACATATAATGAAAAATGTGATTAAAATATATTGAAACGCAGCCGAAAGGAACAATATTGCGGGTGTTGGAGTTATTTAATTGGAAGCAATGGGAATTCAAACCTGACAGTGGAAAATGTACTCAGGGGTCGCCTTCTTAAACTTCATATTCCAGACAAGAACAACTCCATCTGGCTCATGAGGCGCATCCTCATTAGTGTTGTACGAGGCCACGAGCAATTCAGGATACTGCAGGAATGACATAAGAGAGAATAAAGTGTGCCATATATCAATATAATTATGCGTATCACACAAGAACTGTAGATGCACTAAATTTAGTCTGTTTCTGGGGAGGTTATATCTGCATCACACTCACACATGCTAATTTAAGGTAAGATACTGCAGTTTTTTTGGCTTTTTTTTTAATCTAATACAAAGAAAATATTCGAAATACAGTTTTAAGTGTTTCTTTTATCACACTTTACAAATGTGTGTCTCATCTTAATATGTAATACTTTAATTATTTTTAAAGGTTGTTTTTTTCTGTATTGCAATTAGTCTTCACTTCAGCACACTTACATACATCAAACCAAACGTTTTTATTTATATCTATATTCTGAAGGTTTTTACAGAGAGATATATATTCATACATGATATATTATTTCGATAATATACAACATTTTCTTCTACACTAAAATGATTCAATGCTGTTTTTTTCTGGCTGTTTGCAGCATTTTTATCTGAAAAAACCCTTGAATTAAATATGTAGAGGGGGGTCAGACTTTTAATATATTTCTTTTACAGTTCAGCATCAAAACGTCTTCTTGGAGCTTCATATGATTAGTTACACTGAAGTCACATGGAATGTTAGACAATTTTTTTTTTTTTTTTGGACATAGGTCTGAGGAACGCTCTTGGGGCCACAGCCATATCACCCTGCAGCAAGGACTGGTTACTCACTGAAGTTAAGCAGGGCTGAGCCTGGTCAGTACCTGGAAGGGAGACCACATGGAAAAAACTAGATTGATGTTGGAAGTGGCTTTAGTGAGGCCAGCAGGGAGCATTTAATCTCTGGTCTGTGTGAGTCCTAATGCCCAAGTATAGTGAAGGAGACACTATACTGTAAGTGAGCACCGTCTTTCATATGAGACGTTAAACCAAGGTCCTGATTCTCTGTCGTCATTAAAAATCCCATGGGACTACTCGTAAAGAGTAGGGATGTAACTCCAGTGTCCTTACCATATTTTCCATTCATCGGCCCATACCGATCATGGCATCCCAAATCATACCCATCCACTGAATTGGCTCTATCATCCCCATCCACTGAATTGGCTCTATCACTGTGTTTCCACTCCACTGATAGCTGTTGTGTGGTGAGTGCACTGGCCTCATTGTCCTATGGCTGCCATCGCATCATTCAAGTGAATGCTGCACACTGGTGGTTGTGTGGAGAGACCCCCCTCTTTGTGATTGTGAAGCACTTTGTGTGTATGACCATACAGGATAAATCCGCTAACTAAATACACATTACACTGCTGTCTATGGAGGGTCAGAGAGCTCTTGGATTACATCTAAAATAACTTAATTTGTGCTCTGAAAATGAACGCAGGTCCCGGAGGATAGGAAGTTATCATTTTTGGGTGAACTAATCTTTTAAACTCTGCCTCATTTGCATGTGTAATAACTTGTAACACAAAATGTTTACATGGGGATGTATGGGGATAACTACTAGATTGTTTCTACCCCATTTACCTGCAGTATCTTGCCTTAATTTTAATGTTTTATAAATAAAATACCTGTGGTGACCAATCCAGGGAAGTGACGACTCGATGTTTGGACCAATGCTCATCATAGAAATGTCGATTAAAAGACAAGTTTGATCCGGCTTGCAAGTCCCTGATAACAAAACAAACCATTGCATTCTTGTTCAATCATCCAAAGCAATTTACAGTAGGTTTCCCAGGAGTCACTTAAGCTTGAGTGCAACTCTTGAGTTTCTGGGTCACCTTATTAAACCTGATTTCAAACCACCATCGTCTAATGTGAGGTTAAACAAACCTTTCGAGTACCGTCTAATGAATAACTGTAATCATGTGTATGTTTGGCTGTTACGTAAGCTTGCGTTCTGACCCTTCTTTGTCCTCCATATCTCGCCCGCTGTAGTCAAAGAAAATGTCCTTGTCCTCGGCCAGCACTCGCTCCACCACACGGATGCTCCGGTCGAAGAAAAACAGGAAATCCTCCGAATGAACAATCTGCTCTTTCTCCTCATTGGTCAGTTCTCTGGGATGAACTACAGCACACATTTAAATATGCAGTAATGTTAAGCGCCTTTAATTGTAATATTAATTTAGGTTATAAACTGCGATTCTACTTGCCTTCTTCTACTTCCTGAGTTTTCTCCTCTTCCAGCTGTTGTGACGCCGGCTCAGATTTGTGCACTGACAGCTCCTCATCGTCTTCTTCTGTAGAAAAAACGTTTATATTTGAATACACTGTTAGTGGCGGAGCTTTGAGGCTTTTTGATGTGCAAAGTCATATTTAATGTTATTTACAAGTGAAGACTAAATGTTTCATTCATTCATTTTCCTTCGGCTTAGTCTCTATTTCAGGGGACGCCTCTCTAGATTCACACACACTACGGCCAATTTAGTTCATCCATTTCACCTATAGCGCATGTCCCTGGACTTGTGGGGGAAACCAGATCACCCGAAGGAAACCCACACCAACATGGGAAGAACATGCAAACTCCACACAGAAATGCCAACTGGCCCAGCTGGCACTTGAACCAGCGAAGTTCTTGCTGTGAGCTATCCACTGAGCTAGCGTGCCACCTTTAAACATAATATTTTGATTAACTAATTTCTCATGTCTTGTTTATTTTATCTTTACCATGATGATATGAAGTTTCGCTTAAAGCACAATTTATCTAGGTTAATTAGGTTAACTAGGCAAGTTCAGTTAATAAGGCAAGTCATTGGACTACAGTGGTTTGTTCTGTAGGCAATCAAGGGAAAAACAATTACTTAAGGGGGCTAGTAATATTGACCTATTAGCTTTTAATTAGAGTTTGTTTTTCATTGCAGCCAAACTAAAAGAAATTTCTACAGAACTTTCTACAGAAGAAAAATATTATAGGAAATACGGTAAAAAAATGTCTTTGCTTTGGTAAACATCACTAGAAAAATCTTTCATAAAGAATTTCAATTTCACTTTCCTATAATATTTTTAACGGGGCTAATAATTTTGTCAGGTAAAGCTTTAGTTGAAAGGGCTCTGATTGGCCGAGATATGATATAAACAAGATCCTACTGGTTGTTGCAAAAAAAAAGGAGGGGCTACTTATGTTTAAGTAGAAATTATGTTATGTATCATACAAATTGTTTAAATTCGGGATATTATGTACCATTATTGCCAGCAGAAAAATTAATTTGATGGAATTCAAAAACAACTTAATGCTAATTTAGAAATTAACTCATCAAGTGCTTTGTAGCTTTGCAAAAATTTTAAGCTCAAACCATAACTTATCAGAGGTTGAAGGCTCTATTTTGACGATGAATGCGCAAAGCCCAAGTGCAGGGCGCAAAAGCATTAAGGCTAGGCAGAATCCACTTTTGCTAATATAAGGATGAAAAACTACGCTTTGCACCGCGGCGCATGGTCTAACAGAGTTGAGCTTATTCTCTTAATGAGTTATAGGTGTGTTTTGAAAATAAGCCAATCAGAGTCTCATCTTCCATTCCCTTTAAGAGTCAGTTGAGTTGCGCCATGGCGCATTTGCTATTTACATGATGGACTTTGTAAGTGGAAAAACTGAATGCTTCACTAGTGAGAAAACAGTTAAACAGAGCATCTACAGGCGAGAATGAGAGATGAGCCTCCTCATTCTTTACTTTCACTTTTACTCTCGTGGATATGGAAATGTGTTGTACACACAGACATACATTAGCCTACATAATTAATTTTGTTTTATTAAGCGCAAAGATTTGCTTCAAAACTATTTCTAAATTCAGTTCTAATTTCCAGCAAACGAAAAAATGAACAATAATAACGAAGTGTAATCAAAAAACTGAGTTATATCCAAACACACATGCTGCGCCCCATATGGTCCTAAATCTGACAAGTGGAAAAATCTAAGCTTGTTTCTAATAAAACAAATATAAATATGCATGTAATAAATAATACTACTACTAATAATAACATTATACAAAAGCAAATTGTGTGAATAATTAAATGAATAAACTGAAAATACCCCCCACCCCCCAAAAAGACGGAGGCATGGAGAAAAATACATTTTAAAAAAATATTTTAATGCTTTCATTCTTTTTCATATATAAAGATATTTGTGTATTGCTGTACATCCTGTGTGTATTAAGCAATGTGTAAGCGAGGCGTACAACTAAGGTGCTCTGTGATGGTCTATAGACCTGTTTCCTCAAAAAAGCAACGCGCCAGCAAAACGTCAAATCTTGCGCCAATCTGAAACTAGCAAACAACAATTGCATTGCGCCTTGCTCCGTATTGCACCGGGTGTATGATAGGGCCCTGAAAGTGTGAAATGTGTAAGATAACCTCTTTACCTTCAGGCTGATTTGATGCGACAGGGGTCTGTGTCTCTTTAGAGTATGTCACCAGCTCTTTTGGCATGAAATCAATCTGAACAATTTTTGATGCTCCAAGCCTCTGCATCCTGCACCTAAGAGAGTAAGCCAAAATGAGATTGTTAAGGCATTTATAATATCGCCCTATACTGCTTAGAAGCTTCTATTGCTTAAAGTGTTAGTTCATCCAAATTCAAATAAGAATTCTGTCATTAACTCCTAACCTTCATGTCATTTAAGACCCCAGAGATACTTATTCATCATTGGAAGCAAATTAAGATATTTTAGAAGAAATCTGAGAGCTATCTCATTCTCCATAGACAGCAACTGTCCGAGTCTAGAAAAGGAACCAAAAACATTGGTCAAAACGTTTCACATGACTACAGTGGTTCAACTGTAATTACAAAAAGCTCCAAAAACACGTTTGTTAGCAAAATATTTGCTATATTTATGAAAAATATATTTATGAAAAATAGGAAATATTTTCCTTTTCTGAGCTATGAACATCTCAGGTTCAATGTTGTCTGTGGAGGATGGGAGAGCTCTCAGATTTCATCTAAAATAACTTAACTTGTTTTTAGAAGATGAATGAAGGTCTTGGAGTATTTGAGTGACAACAGGGTGAGAAATTAATTTGAGAATTTTTATTTTTGGGTGCACTAATCTTAGTTTAACTAATTTTACGACACTCAATGTGTAGTCACATTTTACATGCATAAAACATCCAATGTAAATAGTTTTCAACTTTTCTTTGGTCAGCATGTAAAATATGCAATACTGAATGTGAACACGAATTAAAACTTCACACTTGGGAGGAGTGACTGCAACATTTCACAGAGAAACAGTAAATGTATGCACACCTTTAGGTTTTTATTTTACATTTCTTTATTGAGACTGTTCACTATATCATCTTTAATAATTGGAGGTGGAGGTCTCACCCATGAACAGAATCTGCAAGAAGCTGAAGAGCTGAGGGGTCAGTGTCCCACTGCAACGTCCTGAAGAGGTCAGTAAAATAAAGAGTCATGAAGGATAAGACTACGAACATGCATGATTAGGTCTTGCAGCTTTACCAGCAGCACATATCCCTTTTTCATGCATAATTACAGGAGATAACACGCTGTCTCTTAGATGAAATCACATATAGGCTGTGGCGCCACACTCTCGAACATCTACGACAGAAGCACATCCACTGATGATGGGTGACCCTTTAACCAATGCCTCAATCTAACAACAGTAACAACAACCTTACCGATATCTGATGTCCCCATCAAAAGATGTTGGGAAAAGAAAAAACAAACAACAAACATCAGATTTGGGATTAAAATTTAATATTAATAATAATAATAATATATGTTTCTTTATTTAACAAGTTAAAACCCCATTGAGATCAAGATCTCATTTACAAGAGTTACCAGGCCAAGAGGTCCGCAACACACGACTTATGAAGAAAAAAAAAAAATTAATATCTAATAGAAAATTAATATAATATAAAAATACAGTTTAGTTGTTCAGCTTTACCACATTACAATATGTTAAAAACACATACATTGAGAAATAGATTGTTGTTGTTTGTAAAAAGGATAGAACGAGACGATGTAATTGGGATAATAATAATAAAAAACATTAGCCAACATATTTGTAGTAAAAAATGAAGCTAAACTTTGCTGAAGCAAGTCTAATTAAACTGTGCTTTAAATAATAATGTCCAATAATATTCACATAAATTATCTAATTTCCCTGAATTTAAACAAAGTATAGTGAATTTTATTAGATTTTTGATTTGATTTAAGCAAATTATGTATAAAATAAACTACATCAGTCTGAAAGCTCACATCCTTTTTTCTACATTTTTAAAGAAATAAAGATGATAATATTGTGACAGACAAAAAAGCAAATATAAAAACAGTAACACCAAAGATCCAAAAGCATTAAGACTTTTTTTTGACTGCTGTGCGTGATTTTTTGAATATTGTAAGAAATTCCTTCCTAAAATATATGAAAGCAGCTCAAAATACACTCACTTATATTGTGTGAAGTAAATAAAATCATGATTATGAAATGAACTGGCTCCTAATTGATATTACACTCCCTGACAAAAGTCTTGTCGCTGATCCCAGTGGTAAGAGCAACAAATAATAACTTGACTTCAATAACTTTGCAGAAGGTAGATTTTTCTGATCATCTGTTGAACTGCATCCCAATCATCACAAATACTGCAGAAGACCTATTGGAACCCGTTTGGACCCAAGATTCTTACAGAAATCAGTCAAGTTTAGTAAAGGACAAATCATAGTTTAGGGTTACTGTACATTCAGTATGGGGCGTGTGAGAGATTTGCAGCGTGGATAGCAACATCAACAGCTTGAGGTATCAAGAAGTTTGTGCTGCCCATTATATTACAAACCACAGAACAAGGCAAATTTTTCAGCAGAATAGTTCTCCTTCTCATACTTCAGCCTCCATATCAAAGTTCTGAAAGCGAAAAATGTCAAGGTGCTCCAGGATTGGCCAGCTCAGTCACCAGACTTGAACATTATTGAGCATGTCTAGGGTAAGTCAAAGAAGGCATTCAAGATGAATTCAAAGAATCCTGATGAACTCTGGGTGTCCTGCAAGAACGTTTTCTTTGCCATTCCAGATGACTTTATTAATCAGTTATTTGAGTCATTGCAGAGATGTGTGGATGCAGTCCTCCAAGCTCATGGGAGTCATAAACAATATTAATTATTTTTCCACTGCACCATGAGTTTATATTCTATACTGTACATTATTTCTGTTAAGTGACAAGACTTTTGTCTAAGCAAAGTCAGACCTTACTGTCCTAATTAAATCATTAAAAATCAAGGTATGATCATATTTTATTTTGGTAAAATAAGCATAATCTTCAGGTCTTTGCCTTTTGTATAATCCACTTCTAATACTAAATGATCAACTAGAAGTCAAGTTTTTAATTTTTGTTTCTAAACTTGGATAGGCGACAAGTCAGGTACATTGGAGAATAAATTTATTCTTTTGTAATTTTATTTGGGAAATACAGATTCAAGATTAAATTTATTTATACATTTTGACATCTTTAAAAACAGGCTGCATGGTGGTGCTACTCATTATTCAACAAATTAAATTGTAGATTATTACTCTCTTCTTTTCCTTCCTTAAACCTGAGACAGACTTCCAGAAATCTTCATACATAACAGAGGTTTAAAACCCCTTTCATTAAAACACATTCACATATGTGGCCCTGGACCACAAAACCAGAGCAATAGCTAAATATAGTATATGAGTGACGCCAAAAATTATTTGAATATTAAGTAAAGATCATCTTCCTTAAAGAAGAATTTAGTAAATGTCTGACTGTAACTATATTAAAGCTCATTTTAATGTGCATTCCTAATCACTTCATTGGGGCAACTTTAAAGGTGATTTTCTCAGTATTTAGATTAGTTTTGAACCCTCAGATTTCAGCTTTTCAAATAGTTGCCTCTCGGCCAAATATTATACTAACATAACAAAACAAACATCAAAGGAAAACCTATTCATTCAACTTTCTTTGATGTACAAAGCTAAATTTAAAAAAATATTACACTTGGTTTTGTGGTCCAGGGTCACACTTCATGAAATACTTCAAATTGGTTTCAAATGTCTTGTTTACAATGTCATACCTTTCCACTGTCCCTCCATCTATGGACTCCTGGCTTCCAGTTTCGCTGGGTGGACTCACTGATTGCGAAGAGGGAGACATAGGGGTTGGGACTAAATAATGAAAATAACAGGTATCCCATGTTAAAAGCTGCAGTGGCTGCACTGATGGCCAGCAGTGGCAGACACAGGCAAACCAAAATCAACAGAACGGATTGAAATGGACAAATCAAAGAGAACAAAATCCAAAAGGAAAAACAACAGGAGAGATTGTCAAGTGAATTTCACTTCTCTCTTTCAATGTTAAAATTTTTTAAATGATCACATGTAATCAGTTCATCATCACAGTTTTACAGAAGACACAGATCTGTTTGAGTTAGTGAAGTGCAGTTCAAAAACAGCAACGGTGCAAATGACGGGTTTCGGTTAACTGTATATTTAAAAAAATGATCTTACATCTTTATATTTGTGTAATACAAACTGTAGTATTGAATCTTTGATCTAACATAGCTGTAAACACTATACAAAATCAGCAACATCAGAAAAAAACTGAGCAAAGAAAAGCCATTCGAGATCCAAAAGACTGACTCAAATGAAGCAAGGCAACATGCTCTTTATCTGTAACCACTCCATACCCTTGTGACAATGAGAAGTGCCCTCGACTGCTCTGAATGTACACTTTCCTAGTGCTTCTTAGATAAAAATATATTTTTAAAAGCAGTCCTTGTAGATTAAGACAGCATTTAAAGAGAGTACATGTTCATGACTGTTTCTTATCACACTTAAGTACACTTAAAAGTGCACTTATGATGTTTTGACTAGCATACTAGAGCTTTTTACTTTACAGTGTCCTTGTTGCAAATTGTATTTACTTGCTATAGCAGTAGCAGTACATTTTGCATAATTCCTAACACACAATAGCCCTAAATCAAATCCTAATGTCATAATAATACAGTACTTAAGAATTTCATTGTTTAATCTCTTGCTTAACATTGTAAGAGATTTAGGGTCAGAGATTTAGGTAAATAAACCTTCAGAAGAGGCAGGAATCCTTATTTACAATTTTGTGGTTTTATGGTTTTGCAACAACATGAGGATGAGGATGAATGAAACCCCCATAAAACAATGAATTGTGAGTTTGTAATTGAATGGCATCTGAAGACACATGCTGAATAAGATGAGTACATTTACAGTAAACACTGTAAAAAAAATGCTGAATTCCTCATAATCAATGTGTTGAGACAACATAAAGGAATCAATAAACTTATTAGTTTTTTTTTCACAAATTTAGTTAGATTGAACGTAAAACAGCTAAAATATCAAGAATCGTGTTGTTTCAGCTGATTATAAATAAGAACAAACAGCAAGGGTCATTTTTTAAAATTTTACTTTTTCAAAATTGCGGTGAACTATTTGAGTTGGACAATAAACACACTAAACTACAATTAATTGTGTTTAATGTAATTTATAACCATTGCAAAATTGCTACACTGTAAGATATATCTCTTAATTAAGACATTTCAGCCAAAAAAATATACATAGCTGATGATTCATGCCATTTTTATATTTATGCTTTTTTTTTGCCTGATGGGACCTTGATCGCAGCTGTGATGTTTTGATTGGTGTTTTTAAAATTAAAGTGATTTAAATTATATTTTAAGTAGATGAATGTACTGTGTGGGGCGATCAAGTAAAATTATAATGTAAAATAGCCAGTACTTTTTCCCTGCTATTTTATTGATTTTCTTGTTTTACTTATGAGAGTGAACAATAAAAAAGCTTTTAATTGATTAACAGCACACAACATGACAAAAGTCTTGTCGCCTATTCAAGTTTTAGAAACAAACAAATAATAACTTGACTTCTAGTTGATCATTTGGTATTAGAAGTGGCTTATATGAAAGGCAAAGGCCTTTAGATTAGGCTTACTTTACCAAAATAAAATATGATCATTTATTTAATTTAAATATAATAATTTATTTAGGACAATAAGGTCTAACATAAATAATGTACAGTATAGAATATAAAGTCGTGCAGTGGAAAAATAATTAATATTGTTTATGACTCCCATGAGCTTGGAGGACTGCATCTATACATCTCTCCAATGACTCAAATAACTGATTAATAAAGTCATCTGGAATGGCAAAGAAAACATTCTTGCAGGACTTCCAGAGTTAATCAAGATTCTTTGAATTCATCTTCAAAGCCTCATCCATCTTACACCAGACATGCTCAATAATGTTCATGTCTGGTGACTGAGCTGGCCAATTCTGGAGCACCTTGACCTACTTTGCTGTCAAAAACTTTTATATGGAGGCTGAAGTATGACAAGGAGCGCTATTCTGCTGAAGAAATTGCTATCTCCAATGCTTTGTAATGTAATGAGCTGCATAAACGTCTTGATACCTCAGAATGTTTATGTTGACATCCACTCTTGCACTAAGTTATTATTTGTTGCTCTTACAACTGCCATAAACGACAAGACTTTTGTCAGGTAGTGTACATACAGGGCAAATTATAATAAATCAAACCTTGCTTTTCATGAAACAGTACTTATATTTTTTGTTTAGTTTTTTTGTAGATTTCAATCATTCTAGCAACCCTTATTTGTATTTTTTGTAAAAAACAATTTGACATGTTTATTACTTATTAACAGTAACTATTTTATAAAGTATATTAAACAGTTAACTTCTTTTTCACAAGGGTAGCGTGAAACCTTATAAAAATATGCTGTAGCTATAAAGGCTGCGGAGTGAGATGTAAAAATGTTCTCTTTTATACATTACAAAAAGGGTCCTGATGATTTTTTTCATTCATTCAAGCAGGAGCCATGCACATTGACTTCAATGTTGTGTATGGTTTACCTAATGGTGGTTCAGGTGAAATGCCAATACTCTGCAGAAGAGCCTCTGTTTCTCTTCTCTTCCTGTCTAGATCTGAGTCTTCGGTCACATTCTCAGGCCTCTGAAGCATCTCAGACTGCATCACAGGTCAACCAATGAGTGCCACCAAACAATATTCGCAGAAAAAGCTTTTAGATCCAACAAAAGAAGACCTCACCTCTTTCTTCTTCCTCTCTTCCTCCTTTCTTTTCTTCTCCTCTCGAATCTGGGCTAAGCGCTGCTTTTTGCGCTCAAGCTCAGCTTTCAGGTCACTTCTATCAGCCATCTTCTCTGTCGCTCGATCTGTGTGTTGTATGAAGTTTTAGTTTTAGCACATTAATGTGGTCAGGCTTCACCATGTTACACAAACTCTCCATGGGAAGAGACTTGAGAGGATGTGCTTTGGGTTTTATATTTAGTAAAGGTCTGTTCTGTGCCAACATCATGGTGAATTATGATTGTTTGGCTGAATTTCAGTGGACGATGTTCAACATTCAGCTTCATTTGGACATATATAGCCTTTGTATAGAGGCCCATTAGTTTAATGGACACAGAAACCAAATCGCAACAAACTGAACATAGAAAAACAACATATACAGCAATATGGATTTATTTGAATAAAACATCACATTTGTTTTATTCTGTAAACTACTAAGGATATTTTTTATCCCAATTTAAAATGAAAAGTTGTAATTCACATTATTTTTGACCAAAAAACAAAACAGTTGTCCTTTTCAGACATGTTTATGTTCACATTAAGACACCTCAGAAGAGTTACGAAATCAATATCAGATAAACTAATCACAACTAATCTAAACTCTTATCATTTTTATATAAAAAGGGGGCTTTAAATAATAATATCTTATTTGTAAATTGTAAGAAATATCATCAGACCTTAGGAGAATAAAACAAATAATAACATTTTACTTCAACATATACCGTTACTTTAATAAAATGCAGATAGTCAATATGCAGAATGAAATATTTAAAACTATTCTAAAGCACACTAGGAACAATAAAAATACAGAATATTAACAAATGTACATATTAGTATCAACTTTATTAGATTAAGTATTTCTTAAAAGTTCTCTTTGTTGAGATAACGTTATACATCAATGGAAATCAGCGATGTGTAATAAAAATTAGCATTATAATACACACGAGCTATGCAGTGACAGAATAAGCTGATTCCGATAAATGCACTTGACTGACTAGAATAACCGAATACACAAAACCAGGCAGTTAAAACAACCTTTTTCATTCACAAACGTTTATCTTTGCATCTCAGTGAATGAAAGCCTTAGCCCGCAACAAAGCCTGTGGTAAGCTGTAGGGTATAATAAAATGACTTTACTGTACCGTCTTTATGTCGACACAACCAGGGCAAAATCTGCAGCGCACTCTCGTGTAAATGCTAAAATAAGAGATTACAAATCTACACATGAGCATCAACAGCTACATGAAAACACAAAGCATCATCAGATTACTTCAGTCTCATCAGCACCCAAAAGCCGGAAGTGCTCGATGCCTGCCGATACGTCATCAACACCTCCCAGCAACAGCGGGCAGCGCCTCGTCGTCTGAAAGAAGTCAGTGTGGCGGCGATTTCAAAACAAGGTGGAAAAAATACCGTCAAACACAACAGTGCAGTTCCTCTGTGTTGAAAAAATACACTATAATTTAGATGGAAAGCTCTTTAAGATGTCTCTAGTCGTTTGTGTTTACATTTTAAAATTTACATGTATTTTTCTTTTCAATTTCTCAAAACATAAAAAAAAACTTGGTTATTTCGCGGTTTTCTCAATTTGATCAAATACACGTTGATTTAAAGGGACAGTCTACTAAAAATAAAAAATACACAATTTATATTCTCCCTTACGTGGTTTTGAACTGATGGTTTATCTTCCGTTGAACAAAAAAGAACATATTTTAATAATTCTGGTTTCTGGCACCCATTGACTTTAATATAGGGTTAAAATCACACTATGGAAGTCAATGGGTGCCAGCCTTGCTGAAAAACAACCCAGCTTAAACCAGCCTAGGCTTGTTAGCTGGTCGACCAGCCTGGTTTTAGAGGGGCTTTGACCATTTCCAAGCTGGGAAATGACCAGTTAATACCAGCTTGACTAATCAAGCTCAAGCTGGTTTTAGCTGGTCATCTCCCAGCTTGTCCAGCTAAGACCAAAATGGCCAAAACCTCTGTAAAACCAGGCTGGTCGACCAGCTAACCAGCTTAGATTTAAGCTTTTTTTTTTAAAGCTGGGAGTAACCAGCATTTTTAAAAATATCGTTCGTGTTTTACAGAATTTAAATTTAATTGAATAGAAGAAAGGAACAAGGGTGAGTAAACGATGACAGAATTTACAGCATTAGGGTGAATCCCTTTAAAAACTCCGCTGCTCATCCGTTTGCACTGGCTGCCAGATGCTGCTCGCATCAAATTCAAAGCTCTGATGTTTGCCTACAAAGCGACTTCTGGCTTTGCTCCTTATCTGCTCTCACTGCTGCAGATCTATGTGCCCTCCAGAAACTTGCGTTCTGTGAATAAACGTCGCCTCGTGGTTTCATCCCAAAGAGGGAAGAAATCACTTTAGCGAACGCTCACGTTCAATCTGCCCAGTTGGTGGAATGAACTCCCTAACTGCATCAGAACGGCAGAGTCACTCGCTGTTTTCAAGAAACGACTAAAAACTCAACTATTTAGTCTCCACTTCACTTCCTAATCTGCAATTGCCTCTCTGGATATACCACTAACTGTACTCAAAAAAAAAAAAAATTACTAATACTTTCCTTCTTAGACTTTACAGACCTGAAACTTGCCTATAGCATTTATTCATTGTTGCTCTTATAGTTGTGTAAATTGCTTCCTTGTCCTCATTTGTAAGTCGCTTTAGATAAAAGCGTCTGCTAAATGACTAAATGTAAATGTAAATATGAGATGTACCCAGGCAACCAAAAATGTAGTATTGTAGCAGCAAAAAAAAAATAAAAATAAATAAATACTCAAACATAATTGAATGTAAAAACTTGTTGGCTAATATATTTAACCACAACAACAATGGTGAGGAGGAGTCTGTTAGGTTGTAATAACTCTCCCCAAACTCTTCCTGATCTTTCTGAATGAAATGCCTACTTTACTACATCCATTCAGCTCACACACACTGTTGACACTGTTGTGTCATTAAATATTTGATTTCTCTAGGAACTGCATCACAATGTGAAAAAAACTAATGGTCACATCTGCTGGTTCATGAGGGCTTTAA
Source organism: Danio rerio (assembly GCF_052040795.2). Classification (NCBI taxonomy): domain Eukaryota; kingdom Metazoa; phylum Chordata; class Actinopteri; order Cypriniformes; family Danionidae; genus Danio; species Danio rerio. Next base: position 28,051,566 of record NC_141036.1, on the reverse strand, counting down.
CATTTTTTATATTCTGGAACAATATCTACCCCAAGATTCTGTCAAATTAACAGAAAATGTAATGAAAATAAGCAAATACATTAACTCATTTTATTACACTCCAACACATTTTCAATTCTTAAATAAAAAAAATTAAAAATATATATACAACAGGACATTTACCTTAAAAATATGAATAAAAAAAAATAAGAAAGAAAACACATCTTCAGTCAGATCCTCTACTACGTTTTTACACACACTGCTCCAGTGTGGTCAGTGTGAATGTATGGAGCTGGCTGAAGGTGAGATAAAATCAGTTGCTCTGGCTCTGGCTGTTAATTTCATCCTCAGTTCTCTGATTTCCTGCATCAACTCCCTTTCCTTTGAGTCCAGCTCCCCTCTGTTGCGATCTAAAGAAACTATAAAGTAGCACACATGAAAGAGCTTTATTTATTCTGCTTGGTCATGACACACTTATAGTTTATACTGATCATACTCACAGTCTGACTGATTGTTTGAAGAAATGTTAGTGGGTTTGTACAGAAGCCCTCTGGACGAGCAAGGAGATCTACGTCTCTTTTCCTTCTGAGGATCTGCAACATACACATTACAAGATATTCCTAGCAAATCTGGAGGAATGAAAACGAACAACTAGAGTAACTCTAGCTGAACAAACATTCATATAAATGATTCAGTCAAGAAGTAATTGTACAGTAGTTGATTGCATTACTCCGTTTAACTATATTAGGAAAGCTTTATTATGTTTCTCTCAACTTACTCAGTGAATCATCAAGGGTCTTGTGTGGTTTGCTGTGTTGCTCGATCTCTTCTGTTTCCTGTGAGATAAATGACCTCGGCTGAGTGTTAACAGAAGTGGCCGCTCGTCTTTTGTCCTCACGTTCGGCTTGTTTGGCTACTATATCATCCCACTAAAAGCATACCAAAATAATGTTAAAGAACAGTCACTTTTTAGAATGAAAGTTACTTAAGAGTCTGTGTACTCGCTGTATCAAAATAAAACAATAAAGGCCAGATTTACTAAAACTGTAAAAAAATTGTGTGTGCTCAAAAAAGCAGTTAATGCAACTGGAAGTTCGGCACTTAATAAACATAATAATAATAAATCGAAGTTCGAAACAACTTGCCAATGGCTGGTGAACAACTTTAAAGGGCCATGAAACCCCCTTGTTTCAGCAGGGTTTTTTCACGCCTCTACTTTGGAAAAAGTCAGGAAAGTGGGCGTGTCCAGCTCTGTTTAGGGGGAGTGTCGGAGGAGCAAAAGAGGGAAGGTCTGTAAAAATTTGCATAAAAATAGGAGTGTCGGTTTTGGCACGCGCCGACGTTCACAGAGGCAAAACAAACACACACACACACAGGGGAAAAAGACAGTGACTGTGTTTACATGAAAATCAGTAATCAAATTATTTGACAAATTATTAAATGGTGGACTTGAACTGCAGTTTGGCTCTTTCATTCAGGAATTTTATTCATGCCCCTCATCACAAACAAGATTTTTGATTCGAGGAACTGCTCTAAGCGTGTATTTTTCATACAATGTTTGCAGCAAATCCGGATCTCACCATTTCCACATAAGAAAAGCTCTCGGGTAAACAATGTTCCTTAGACACGTATTGTTGTCATGCGTCGCGTGCACTGTAATCCACAAGTGAGTCCAGCTGCGCTCTCATAGAGAGAAAATGAAAACAAAACCTTCACTGCAGCAAATTATAAAAGCAACACTGCACGCTTGTTTTGGCAACACAACGTGTCATCTCTCTGCCGTCTGAACACTGTAACAGGTAACAACAGACTTCAAAGCTATCATGCATATTAATGAAGTTGCACCACGTACACAATAGAGCGCACTGATTGGTTTGAACCAAGTCTTACTCATGATTAATGCAGCACACTCAGAGACGTAATAAGGCACTTCCAGGTACAGACGTCCAGTCTACACGCTGGAATACACGCTAAGATCTCATGGCCGAGACGCAGCTTCAAAAATTAGTTTCAAACCGGAAGTACGAATTTGCTCAAAATAACGAAAAAACAGCCAATTTTCACTTTTTAGTGAAATATGTGTCCTAATAGTGTTTTTAGCAGTATGGGACACATATACGACTGTCAACAGCAAAAATGTGTTTTGGTGTTTTCGTGGCCCTTTAAAGGGGTGTATTTTTAAGGCTTGGTTGTGTTTATAAGATGTAAAGCAATGTGTGCTCATGCCTCATTTGTACAAAATTCACCTTATGCGGGAGGTGAATGCACATAACCTGACGCGCTTGTGATCTCACTAACCTGGATGTATTTTTTTGTAGTCCCCAAACTTTGTTTGCTGTAGGTTTTGTAAAGCTAACTATGTAAAAGCCAATGTCTCCCTTTGCATTGAACTTTGAGCTCATTACATTCAGAGATGTTGTTTATATTCAAATATCTACATTAAACATGAACTAAAGTTTAAAATATGATATCCTTGTGGACCACCCCTTTAAACTACTACAGATCTACAGCAAATGTGTTATAATTATATATGTGGCTGTCTTCAATGTAAAAATCTATAGTTCATTTCTTTGGTTTAGTCAATCGAGGTCAGATGTCAAGTAAAACACTAGATATATTTGAGTTAAATTATAAACACTGAAAAGCTGCATTTATAGACATACCTGAAGTGGACTTCTAATTAAAATAAATACTGACACTGTTTTTCATGTTTATATGAACAAATATATAAATTAAAGTGACATAGCCATTCAACTGAAGTTGGTTGTTAAAAGGGGGGTGCAGCCCCCCCCAAAAAAATTTTTTGGGGCTGCCTTTGACAGAGATAGTCTTTTCAAATTTGACGTAATCTTTTGTTTCTTTGTTTTATTGCTGAGCTAAAAAAAGTCAACTGAAACTCAATGTTTTAATTAAATGTTGTAAATGAAAAAGAATTTTAACATGTAAATACTGTCACTTGATAAATGCATAAGATATCTTTATAATATAAATTAAGGTAAAGTCCGAAGCTGCTTGACTGGTGTATTCCGCATTGAACCGTATTGTATTTTAAATGGAATTGTTTATGTTTTTACTGTAATAAGTTTGATATAAAATGGTAAAAATGTATACTGCATTATCTAATATGATTTAAAGCAACATTTTTAGTTTTTTAAATTACCCATGGCAAATTGAATATATATGGTTTGGTATATATTTGGCACACAGCCCTCAATTAACTTTGGTTTTTGGCCCGATATAGGAAAAGATTTGGGCACCCCTGTTCTGGACCAAACACACAAAAGCCGACTGAAAAGAGAGCCACGTTCTGTGCCTGTGCAAGAGAACGTGTCTTTTTGTGAGAGGCAGTGGTCTGTTTTGTCATTCTGCAAAGGGAAACTGAACTTTCGACATGCACAGACAAAGGCCCCGTTTACACTAATGCGTTTTAGTTTGAAAACGCATAAGTTTTGCTACGGTTACGCCATCCGTCCACACTACGCCGGAGTTCTCGAGCGCCGAAAACGGAGCTTTTTGAAAACGCTGGAGAAGCCGTTTTCATTCTAAAACGCTGCTGCTCCGTCTCAGTGTGGATGGGGAAAGACGGAGACATCTGAAAACGGAGGCGGGGCTGCAAACGTTCGCCTATCTGATTGGGGCTTTTCCTCAATATTAAGTAGCCCACACACAGGTCAGTCTCGCATCCTCTTCTTGTAAGTTAAGACTTCGCAAGTTTGATCAAGGCTGCAGTCCCCCCCTTCTCAGTTTGATATGGAAAACAGACTATACCGAGGACACGGGTAAATCTTCAAAGGGAACAGTGTACTTTATAACTTCATTCACATCACCTTGGCTACGTTGTTTCACTTTCTCAACAATAAAATGTAAACATGATTTAAGGAACTGCATATTTCCTTTTTAATATTAGCAACTTAACAGACAGCAGAAATGTTGAGGCGTCGTGCTGCATGAGCGTCATCTTCACTGTGTGGATATTTATAACAAAACGGAGCCGATAACAACTGCCTCCTTTCAATTTCAGTGAAAATACGAAACGCACCCTCTCTTTTGCTGAATATCAGTTTTAATAATCGATAATTATAAAAGTATAACATACAATAAGTTTATACATTGTAGGAAATAAAGACGAGCGATCAGTCAATATACCTGGATTAATCATTAACTTATCTTTGCGCTTAACCAAAACATGTTACCCGTGAACAAGTAACTTAATAGATGTCAATGACCAAAGTCAGGGAATTGGCCTATGTCGTTAGATAAAGACAGCAACATGAATGAAATATCACGTTTAGCAAATATAGTGAGATTAGTTCCAGCGGGAGATGCGTGATGAGCAGTCCGACAAGCAGAGCTCTCATCTGGGTAGAAATGCTGGAGCGCTTGCCCGAGAGTGTCTGTGTGGTCACGTGATGTGCGTTTTCAGCGTTTTGGTGTGGACGGAGAGCTGTTCAGAAACGCTGGGTAAAACGCGAGTGTGGACGCGAATCGTTTTCATTCTACAACGCCGTTTTAAAACTAAAACGCACTAGTGTAAACGGGGCCAAAATGTAAACGAAGCAGAATCATGTACCATTATCACAGTAATCGTCATTCACCATGGAGGGATCCACTCGTTAAAATATGTCTAGAACACACCAACCCAACTAGCCGGACCAACAGACCAACAAAGCCCAACGGCAGACCATCGGTTTGGTGTGTCCTGGCCCTCACACTTCATTTCTCACCTGCTTTCCCTCCACTTCCTGCATTAATTGGACTACTTTATCCTCTTTATCGCGTGTTTGTTTGCCGAGGTTCACAAGTCTCTCTCTTTGCTTCTCCTGCCTCTCCTTTGCCTCTTCCAGTCTCTTGATCACCTCAGCCTGCCAATCAGCATCCACCTCCATTTGCCCCGCCTCCGCCAGAGATTCCTCCACCAGCATCTGAAAGAGTTTTAATCCTCATAATTAGTCTCATCAAAACTGCCAACATACAAGCAGAAAGAAGGAAAATGCAGAAAGGAAACATGCAGGGGTGGAGGAAAATCTCAAACAAAGATAATCATACACATTCCATAAAAACTGCAGCATACCTTCTGGTTTTTCTGGCTGATATCTGCATCTGCGAGAATGAAGTTTTGAAATGTATAATGGTCAGCCTCAGCCCTTCGGCTTCTCGTATCCACCTCTGTTCGCACCTCTTGACTCACTCGCTCTTGCTCTCTGGCCAGTTGCTAGTAGGCCAAAAATAATGATGAGGATATGGATAAGCACACCTTCCAAACCTAATTAAACACACCTAAACCAGCTAATCAAGGTATTCAGGATTACAGGCCACCTCCAGGTAGGTGTGCTGGGCAAGCTGGAGCCAAACTCAGCATGAAGATGGCCGTGCTGGATAAGGATTGGACACTCCTTGTGCATTAATTCTACAGACATTTGCCAAGATTTTAATGAGGGCCAACCTGTTCAAACAGTTGTCTCTGGGCATCCAGTTCCATCTGTCTGACTTCTACTTCTTGAACGGCGGCCGCTGTTTCCTGATCGCGCAACGCCATCTAAGTACAATACAAATATACACAAATGTACCAACCTTTACCTCAAATGATTTTCATTAAAAAAAAAAAAAAAAAAAGCTTATTGTTCAAGAAAGATTTCTTAAAAAAAAAAAAAAAAACATTTTCACCAAAAATTCTAAGCATGCCATATACCATCAGCAAATTACAAGGATTTCTGTAAGACCATGAGACACTAAAGACTGGAGAAATGGCTGCTAAATATGTAACCTCATCATCACACAAAAAACGTAACATATTAAATAGAAAACTCTTCATTTAACTTGGAATAATATGGACCAATAAAAGGGACTTCAACTACAGTGTAACAATACGTTAAAGTACCAAGTCATATTACTTTAATACATGTACACTACCTGACAAAAGTCTTGTCGCCTATTTAAGTTTTAGGAACAACTAATAATAACTTGACTTCAAGTTGATCATTTGGAATGAGAAGTGGCTTATATGAAAGGCAAAGGCCTTCAGACTAAGCTTATTTTACCAAAATAAAATATGATCATGCCTTGATTTGTAATTATTTAATTAGGACAGTAAGGTCTGATGTTGCTTAGACAAAAGTCTTGTCACTTAACAGAAATAATGTACAGTATAGACTATAAAGTCATGCTGCAGTGGAAAAAGCATTGATATTGTTTATGACTCCCATGAGCTTGGAGAACTACATGCACACATCTCTGCAATGACTCAAATAACTGATTAATAAAGTCATCTGGAATAGCAAAAAAAGCGTTCTTGCAGGAAACATAGATTTCATCAACATTCTTTGGATTCATCTTCAATGCCTCCTCCCTCCATCTTACGCCTGACATGCTCAATAATGTTCATGTCTGGTAACTGGGCTGGCCAATTCTGGAGCACCTTGACCTTGGCTTTCAGGAACTTTGATGTGGAGGAGCGCTATCCTGCTGAAGAATTTGCCCTCTCCTGTGGTTTGTAATGTAATGGGCAGCACAAATGTCTTGATACCTCAGGCTGTTGATGTTGCCATCCACTCTGCAGATCTCTTGCACGCTCCCATACTAAATGTAATCCCAAACCATAATTTTTCCTTCACAAACTTGACTGATTTCTATTAGAATCTTGGGTCTATGCAGGTTCCAACAGGTCTTCTGCAGTATTTGTAATGATTGTGATGCAGTTCAACTGATGATTCATCTGAATAATCTACCTTCTGCCACTTTTCTAAATGTTCAGCTAAAAGTCAAGTTATTATTATTTGTAGCTCTTACAACTGTGATCGACATCAAGACTTTTGTCAGGTAGTGTACTCACTATATGGCTATGAGGGTTAGGTTTAATGAGGGTTCATTGCAAGCAGCTAAAAATCATTTATTGTTATAACTATAGCAAGTAGATGGAACATATACAACAAAATGCTTTTGAAAAATTGAAAAAAAAAAATCAAAAATCATAATGAAGTGAAGAATCATTAATTTACCTACGATTCATCTTGTGCGTGCTTTTATTACCTTTCTATTATTATCTTTTTACAATGTATAAACTTTAAAGGGGACCTATTATGGTGACTGTCACCCTTAAATTTAAATGAGATTGTGCTCCCAGTCCTCTTTTCAAAAGAGGGCGGAGCTAAAAATACCTATGTGTCAGCATAGTGGCAGTTTAAAAAACAATAACTTTCCCCTTCTGATGACATGTACAATGGGAGAATGTCAATCAACGTGTTTCTGAAGACTGTTTTTATGAAATGTGAATAATAAATAAATTATAAAAAATAAAATAAATATTTTAAAATAAATAAATGATAAAAAATAATAAAATAAATAAATTATAAAACATAAAATAAATAAATATATATTTTTATCATGAGAAGTTGGTTACATTCAGTCTGTTGGCACAGAATGGTGTTTAAACCCCTTATAAAAGTAATTTTTGAAATATAGGTCCTTAAATTAAACCTTTCTCTGAATCTCATCATCAAGTCTCTTGAGGTGTACTCTGCGCTGATCCTGCTGGTGTTTGAGAAAACGTCTTCTGGAGGAATCAATCAGACTGAGTTCCTTCACCTTCAGCTCGCGCTTCATGGCGGCCAATCTGAGCACAGTAAAATACATCAGGTGAACCATGAAATGACAACACATGAATCTAGTCATTAGTGAGAGATCAGACACATGATGTGAGTCTCACCTGGCTCTCTGTTGTGCGAGTTTACTCTCCTCTTCCTGTAGGATTAGTCTCCGTTGCTCTTCTCCTTGCAGAAGCAGCTCCTGCTGTTTATACCAGGCCTCAAACTCAGCCTGCTGTCTGACCGCCTCAGCATGCAGCTTCTGAACCTCCTGTCTATACAGAGCAATACAAGTACAAAGCCTATTGTAAAAGCTGCATATCATTTGAAATGATCAGCCATATCAGATTTTCAAATGAATTTGCACCTCTCTCTCAGATATTCCACTTCTTGTTGGCGGATCCTCTCGCGTTCTTGAGACTGGTACTCCACTATGAATGTGGGGTATTTGTTGAAGACAGGATACTGGCCCTGAGTCAGAGGTTCAAAATCATTCAGCGCAGAGCTAGGATGGATGTCGGCAGGGGTTCTGTCCATCAACCGATAGGTTTCCTTCAGCATAGCACCAATGTCCAAACTATTGCGATGATGGAAAAAGTACTACATTGGGGAAGATCAACATAATAATAAATGCATGTAATGTCTGCATTTGTTTTGAAACCTCTATAACTACTGTTAATAAACAGCTTAATAATATTCATTTTACCTTTGAAGATGTTGATGTCAATTATACTTTTAAAGTTCTTTTCCTTTGTATTGTTATTTTTTTATTTTATTGTTTTTATTTTTACTATTAATTTTATGTATTTTCATTTAATATAACTTCATTATATAACTACATTTAAACTCTAGCTTGTATATAGTTGTCGCTAGATATGTATGGTGGCTTTGTTCTGCAATAATTAAATAATCACACAAAAAAATAAATACTTTTAAAGTTTTTCAAAAATATTTGATGATCATCAAGGCTGCCTCCATTCAATTAAAATAAAGTAAAACTATTTTAATTTAACAAATTATTATTTGTCATTTACAACATAAACTATCAGTTGGTCAAAGAAGGAATGTTCTTATTTATTTTTTGGGCAACACAAACCAAGAATTTTACTTCAGAAGAGTTAAAACAATATTTGTTGGAATAATTTCTTTTTCAATCACATCAAATAAACATTATGTTATTTTAACCAATTGCCATTTGTTTTTAATTTGAAATTCAGAAGAAATGTTATCACACCTTTATTAAACAACACAAATGTTAACATTGCAATCAAACCCAAACCCTATAAATCTCCTTATAAAGTGGACAAAGAAACTGAGAATTACACACACACACACACACACACACACACACACACACACACACACACACACACACACACACACACACACACACAATTGTTTGTTTGTGTGTGTGTTCATGAAACATTTATAAACTTATCAAATTTTTTCCTGAATATAAACAGATCTAATAAATATCTGATATTATACCTCAAAATCGTTTTTGTAAGTACAGAGCAGTACCGGTGCTCTGCAGCTTTAAAGAGCACCCAAAACTGAAAACTCAGTCATCATTTACTCACTGTTCACTTGTTCCAAACGATTTGTTTCTGTTCTGTTGAACACAAAGAATGATTTCAGAAGAAAGAAACCTGGAACCGTTGACCGCCATAGTATTTGTTTGTGTTCAATAGAATAAAGAAACTCATTAAGGTTCAGAAGCACTTAAAGGTGAGTAAATAGTGTGAAATTGTTAATTTTTAATCCTTTGACACTAAATTGGCCAGTGTTTCAGTTTTAATGTCCAACTCTTGTATATGTACAATTGTTTTTGTGCTTGTATGTGTATATACACTACCGGTCAAAAGTTTGGGGTCAGTTTTTTTTTTCCTCTCAAGGTTTTTTTTTAAGGAAAATTATTCTGTTTATCAAGGTGGCTTTTAATAAATGTAAAAATATATATATATATAAATTGTTAATGTTTTATTGAATATATAAATATATATTTTTATTACTTATTTTATGAAGTTTCAATTGAAATTATTACTCCATTCATTATTGCTTTTATTACTATTACCATTAATAATAATAATAAATATTAGAGTGATTTCTGATGGAAAGACTGGAGTAATGAAGCTGAAAATTCATCTTTAAAATCACTGGAGTAAAGTATTAAACTATAAACTACTTTTAAACTGTTTTATAGAGCAATAACATCTCACAATTTTACAATCTGTACAGTATTTTTTGATTAAATAAATGCAGCTTTGGTGAGCAGGAGAAGTTTTTTAATAACATTTAAAAATTCTACTGACCATAAACTTTTGACCGGTAGTGTACATGTATTTATTTATTTATTTATTTATTTATATTTTTTCATAAATTTAGGTGAAATTATTTCTGAATATAAAAACACATTATAAATATCTGAAATGATACCTCAAAATCTCTCTTGTCAGTGCAGAGCAGTAGCGGTGCTCGGCAGCTAGTGACATACGCCACCACAGCCATTAGCAGGAATGAGGGATGATTGGAGAAAACATTGTCAAATAGCTTCAGCCACTCTTCTCTCATCAGAACCTCAGAGAACAGAGTTTCTAGAAGAGGCCACGCATACAGCTGGAGAAGAAAAGCACAGTGTGGAGGGCATTAGCTGCATTTTGGCTTCAAAATAAAATTCTTTGGAAGTCAAAGTCTGTCCCATAAACACTTGTGTGGACGTGTTTTACCTGTGAGGTAACGCCACAGGCAACAAAATGCTGAAGCAGCTCTTTATCATGATGGGCCAGCACATTCTCAGCCAGACTCAGCACATTAAGCGGAGGGTTGGGAAAATACTCAAACCAGTGCTGGCACCAGTTCACTGCAAAAGAGCAATTCAAGACACTTAAAGTCTCCCAGCTACGGACTGAACGTTTGAATCAACGCCAGAGAGAGAAGAGGTGCATCACCCAACACAACAACACCACCTACCAATGACAGTGGCCACTGCTTCAAAGCAGATCAGAGGATTGTTCTGGAACAGCTTGACGAATGGGAAGGCCAGCAGGGGGACATAATCAGTCTCACCGAAGACTGCAGCCCAGTGAGCAAGAGCAGACAACACTCTGCAGAGTTAAACCAAAAGACAAATATATATGATACTCATATGCAAGTTAGAATTAGACATTAAAGTATGGTAGGCAAATCTATAATACAAATAATATCCAAAGAACACGTTTTTTACGAGTGATAAATCTTTCCAAGTGTATTTCGCTTGACTATGTATGAACACAGGTGGCTTGACACACATGAACTAGAAAGATTTATTGCTCGTCCAATGTTTGTAAAGTTAAAAACACTGTTTTAATACCCTCAAACAAAGTGCTTGGCAACATTTGCGTCAATTATTTTGTCATCTTCAACAGGTTATCATTCTTGTTCCTTCTCCAGTTACTTTCTGACTGTGAGACAATGACACGGTTCAGTGTTGCCACCTTGTGGATGAACTAATTTGTGCAAAACAATTGACAGCACAAGTATGAGATGTGCATTTATGATTAGTAACGTGGTTACCAATATAAATGACACACTTATTTGTAGATAAATGGACAAGATTTTGTTCATAGGGAAATACCTAATAAAATAATAAGACTAATATTAACCCAAGCTCATAAATAATGTCTTCTTTTTTCCAAGAGCTCTATTATGGAATTAGGAACAATGTTTCTTTGTATCCCCATACCTCCCAAAGCTAAAGAAGTACATTTTACAATATTTAATGATATTTACCCATCTTCAGAGTTTCTTAGGCATAGATTTAATTTTGATCACAACAATTGTACATTCTGTGAGGTTGACATTGAAACGACTGCACATTTATTTATTTTTTTTAAATGGTTATTACGCAGAACCTTCTAGTCTGATTCATTCAAGTGGTTAAAGGTTTCACTTTATTTGTACTCCCGATTTATTTGGTTTATTAGGGAAAGATGTTAATATTCAATTTGTATTGAACAGTATTCTAATTT